>NC_135804.1:125790242-126109404 GCF_964213995.1 Mustelus asterias
CAAATGTTGAGCTGCAATTCTCGTGCCGAATCCTAAATAGACGCACCTGAAAGAGAAGCACTGGTGCCAGTGTTTGGTAGGCTGTAGGAAAGTGTGTGTTGTTACACAATACTTGAAGCCTCCACTTTCCAACATTCTTTTCTTTCGGTTTCTGAAATGACTTTTTCTTAAATTTCAGAACTTGAATTTTAATGAAATGTATGTACAGACATCCATTGAAGATCCAATGGGCTCTCAAACCTCAATGTGGCCCTCGTCAGAAAGACTAAAAGGTGCCAATCTCAGCTTAGGTTGCAGTCTTGGGTGGGAAGTAAAAAAAAACATTTGTCAGGGTTTCCTTCTTGTAGATCACATTTATGTCATTGCTCAGACTCAGTCGTCAAAATGGGTCAGGGTGCTGAAAGATTGCTGCACCATATCTGTCAGCTTCAGGGAAATACAGTCAAGTGGAAGCTAACTCATCAAAGAGAACCTGCCACACCTTCATAGGCTTTCCGGTTTACTCTTCTTGTCACCTTCTTCCTTTCGGTTGCTCAAAATCTATAACATTTCTAACTTTTTCCAGTTCTGATGAAAGATCAGACCTGAAATTTTGACCGTTTCTCTCTCCCACAGCTGCTGTCAAACCTGAGTATTTCCAAAATGTTCTGTTTTTATTTCTAACTGGAAGTTAAACAAAAGTAAAAGAACATTCAGCCCACCAAAAGCAAGGGTTGTAACCTCTTTTTACAAAATTACAAAATGTTAGAATATAATCAAACCATTGATGTCATCAGTGCCAAAGGTCTCCAAAGGAAAACCTCCAAACAACTTCATTAGATGTTAACCTGAGCTGATGGGAAGAAGGCTGCAACTAACCACTCATTAAATTTTCTGCTGAAATATAACTCCTTGAAGTAATTGCCATAGCTCTCATTAACCAAAAATAAATCACTGCCATGGTATAAAAAAGTAATTTTCTATTACAAGAGACAGAACGGATAAACTGACTAAATGAATATCCAGTTAATTTATCTTCAAAAATATGATGCTAAGATTAAGCAGTAAGGATATCTTAGAAGTACATTTTCTGAGGCCTCATTAGCACAAATTTGCAGACAGTATTAAACTGAGACCTGGCAGCCAAAGTATACAAGTTGCATTTAAATACATTAAAAATAATGATCACCTGTACTTAAAAATTGGTATTTAAATTTGATCACCCACCTTTCAATATTTTCAGGATAAATGTTGATCCTACTTTGTTTAGTTTTGATTATAATACTTGTACTGCTTATAATGTATTGAAATCATTAAAAAAATTAGCATAGCCGATTAAGATTATGTTTAAACTGTTGAGCAGCTATGAGCCACCAATGCTTTTCATAATATTTGAATTCAGAGGGCAATGTAAAGGTTAAAATTGGAAACACCATCAAGATCATCATTTTACCTTTTCTTTATCAGATGGCATTGATTAGCTAACTGCCTCTCGCTGTCTTCAATTGGAGATAAAATCTTTAAATAAAAAAACATTTAGCTGTAACACTAATCACTGGCTAAGAACACAAAGCTTTGTCCAATGATACTTCCCTAATTAAACAAAACAAAATTCTTCATGGCTAGAATAATCACTACTTTTCCCAGGATTACTATAATCAAAAGTAAAGTTTTACATTCACACTGCAATACCATACAAAATTAGAATTTCACAACAACATATTAACCATCTGATAAAAGTATTATCTAACCATAAAAATTATTATTTTTTCAACCCAAATCAAGAAACAAAGCTTTGTGTTATGGCTGTGGTTAAGTCAATGGCTGTACAATTCGCAAAACTGGCCTCACATTTACAAACAGCCTGGTATTCCAAATCCCTTACAACCCAGACCGTGACTGATCATCTCAGCAACTTCTAGCCGCCTTCAAAACATTTGTTATGTCATGTCATTTCTCAAGTAAAATCCCAGGCATTGCATACTTGCAATGTGTTTTCTTCGTCCATCTCAAGTTCTAACAATGAACTGTTTATGAAAAACATAAAATCTATATTTATCTGCAAAATTGATTTTAGACTCATTAACAAAACATTCTCCCAGTCATAGTTAACACAAGAAATTCACAGAAAGATCAGGTAGCAATGCAATGCATGGGGCTGTGATAACCTAAAATCTGGACTTCCATAACTGTGCAATGTCTAGGAGTTGCTAAGCCTTAGGCCAAATGTATTATTTGTGTGCCAATATTCAGTTCAACAATTTCAAATTTCTTTCATAATCTCTTGCTGAACAATATCTCTAACGTGATATCTTGGTATCACTTAACAACTGAGTGATATCTTGCCTCAACAATATCTCTAAGTTCTTTCACTCCTTGGTTCTTCCTCCCATCTTTTTTCCATTTTTAGTGGGCTTGTGCAACCCATGCCATCAGAAAACAAATGTTTATCTCTTTCAATAAACAATGTACCTTAACAAAATCCATCATTGTTCAATGAGATAACAATTGTGCCATTCTCAAATTTAGATTTACGAGGCTAATATCTCTGTTGCAAATTGATTAGGGATTCTTCTGTTCTAATGGACAGTTTGCTTGAGAAAGTCAACAAACTGAAGTTATTTTGACTATCAATCTCCTTCCTCTACTGTGAGTGTGCCTCCAAGTTTGGGCATTTGAGTGGCCTTCACCCAAATATTCTAGCTTTAGCTGTACTCTTGAAATACATCTATTGCAAGCACACTACCCAGTTGGCCAGTTCTGAGCACTGACCACAATATCTCACATTATAGTCCATCTGTCACCTTGTTGCAAATGCAATTAAGCTGTTTATAACCCTTTGTCCTGCTCACAGATTACAAAACTTGGACACATTACTCACAGTCTCTTTGTCTAAGTTATTAACATAGTTTGCAAATAGTTTAGGTCCCAGGATAATCCTTGCTGGTTATGATTTTCTAAAATTCCATAGGTCCTAGAATTGACTCAGCTGATCAGAAATGAACAAATGTAACACCACTATTCGAGAGAGGGCGAGAACACAGGGAATTACAGACCTGTCAGCCTGACAATTGTCAGGAAACTGCTGAAATCTATAAGACCATAAGACCATAAGACATAGGAGCGGAAGTAAGGCCATTCGGCCCATCGAGTCCACTCCACCATTCAATCATGGTTGATTTCAACTCCATTTACCCGCTCTCTCCCCATAGCCCTTAATTCCTCGAGAAATCAAGAATTTATCAATTTCTGTCTTGAAGACGCTCAACGTCTCGGCCTCCACAGCCCTCTGTGGCAATGAATTCCACAGACCCACCACTCTCTGGCTGAAGAAATTTCTCCTCATCTCTGTTCTAAAGTGACTCCCTTTTATTCTAAGGCTGTGCCCCCGCGTCCTAGTCTCCCCTGTTAATGGAAACAACTTCCCTACGTCCATCCTATCTAAGCCGTTCATTATCTTGTAAGTTTCTATCAGATCTCCCCTCAACCTCCTAAACTCCAATGAATATAATCCCACGATCCTCAGACGTTCATCGTATGTCAGGCCTACCATTCCTGGGATCATCCGTGTGAATCTCCGCTGGACCCGCTCCAGTGCCAGTATGTCCTTCCTGAGGTGTGGGGCCCAAAATTGCTCACAGTACTCCAAATGGGGCCTAACCAGTGCTTTAAAAAGCCTCAGAAGTACATCCCTGCTTTTGTATTCCAAGCCTCTTGAGATAAATGACAACATTACATTTGCTTTCTTAATTACGGACTCAACCTGCAAGTTTACCTTTAGAGAATCCTGGACTAGGACTCCCAAGTCCCTTTGCACTTTAGCATTATGAATTTTGTCACCGTTTAGAAAATAGTCCATGCCTCTATTCTTTTTTCCAAAGTGTACGACCTCGCACTTGCCCACGTTGAAATCTAACTTTATTATTAAGGGAGACTTAATTCATACAAAAAGCCATATCATAATCAAGAGTCAACATGATTTAATGGGAAGTAAATCACCTTGACTAAATTTCAGTTTTTGAGGATGTAACAAGTATGGTCAATAAAGGGAGCCAGTAAATTTAGTATGCCTGGATTTCAATAAAGGTCACAAAAACAATTAAAATAGAACATAGAACAGTACAGCACAGAATAGGCCCTTCAGCCCACGATGTTGTGCCGAGCTTTATCTGAAACCAAGATTGAGCTATCCCACTCCCCATCATCCTGGTGTGCTCCACGTGCCTATCCAATAACCGCTTAAATGTTCCTAAAGTGTCTGATTCCACTATCACTGCAGGCAGTCCATTCCATACCCCAACCACTCTCTGCGTAAAGAACCTACCTCTGATATCCTTCCTACATCTCCCACCACGAACCCTATAGTTATGCCCCTAGTAATAGCTCCATCCACCCGAGGAAATAGTCTTTGAACGTTCACTCGATCTATCCCCTTCATCATTTTATAAACCTCTATTAAGTCTCCCCTCAGCCTCCTCCGCTCCAGAGAGAACAGCCCTAGCTCCCTCAACCTTTCCTCATAAGACCTACCCTCCAAACCAGGCAGCATCCTGGTAAATCTCCTCTGCACTCTTTCCAGTGCTTCCACATCTTTCTTATAGTGAGATGACCAGAACTGCACACAATATTCCAAATGTGATCTCACCAAGGTCCTGTACAGTTGCAGCATAACCCCACGGCTCTTAAACTCCAACCCCCTGTTAATAAAAGCTAACACACTATAGGCCTTCTTCACAGCTCTATCCACTTGAGTGGCAACCTTTAGAGATCTGTGGATATGGACCCCAAGATCTCTCTGTTCTTTCAGTCTTCAGAACCCTGCCTTTGACCCTGTAATCCACATTTAAATTAGTCCTACCAAAATGAATCACCTCACATGCAAGATAATGCATGATAAGGACTCCGAGTTGGGAATAATACATGGACAATTGGTTAACTGACAGGACACGTATAGATATGAGGTATTTCCAAGCTGATAGGCTGCAACTAGTGACATTTTAAATTAGGATGCAAGATAGAATACAGCATTAGACAGATGAATTACAGTGCATCACCTAATGTAACAAATAGGTTTTAAAATAATATATCATCTCAAGTACATGTGGTTTGTTTTAATACAACAAACATCAGTGCCCATTAAAGAAAATTACAAGACAACTTAAGGAATTGTTTATTATCTCCAACTGCTAGACAGTACACTGCAAAGGACTCTAAAGAATATAGGCTATTTGCCAGCATCATATTAATCTCTAATCTTTGATATAGAAAGATCAAAAGACACAACACTGTCAACAAAGATATCAATGTAATCGCCCAGAACCTGACATGTTTCAGAACTAAGCCAATTTAAGTCACTTACTTGCAGGTCCTCTAATGGGGCAGCCAAAAATAGATAAACAGCTGATCTAGTGATAAGCATGATGAACTTTTGTCTATGCGTACACAAGAATAATAGTGAAATATGGAAGTTGCTCATCCATCTTTGTTGTGGCCAGCAATGTGTACAAATCAAAATACCACTCATGGCAGGTAGGAATTGCACGGTGGCACTGTGGTCAGCACTGCTGCCTCACAGCACTAGGGACACGGATATAATTCCAGTCCTGGGAGACTGTGTGGAGTTGCAGGTTCTCCGAGTATCTGCATGGGTTTCCTACAGGAGCACCCATATCCTCCCACAGCCCAAAGATGTGCAGGTTAGGTTGAATAGCCATGGTAGAAATGCAGGGGTTACGGGAATAGGGCAGAGGGGAGGGCCTGGGTGGGATGCTTTTTCAGAGAGTCGATGCAAACTCAATGGGCTGGATGACCCTTTTCTGTACTGTAGGGATTATATGGATTCTAGAGAATCATACTTCGCCCAGCACAGCACAGCTTCTAAAATTACATAAGAAGTTTCTATGACAGGAAAAAGATGCAACGTTAACCTGCTAGTCATATACTAAAGCTAATTAACTCTCCTAAGCCAGATTCAAATACTGTTGTCACTGATTCAGAACTAACACTATTGTGCATAGCAATGCTGAAGAATGCAACAGCATTATGGATAAAGGCAGCCACTAATTTGGAGAGAATTGCAATAGCCATTACCACAGGCCGAAGGAAGTAAAAAAAAATCTATCACCTGTGCCATCTGCCACATTTGGAGGATAAAACTGACAGATAAAACAAAGCATCCTGTCCCTGGTGTCAGTTGGTCTGGACACTGTTCAGTACGTAATTGGTTTCCAACGTGTGATTTCATGATTTGATAACTTAACACTTGCTAAGCAATACTGATTGTGAGAAGAATTATACTGAAAACCAATTATCAGTTGGGCTCACAGTGTGGCTCACTTACAAAAGCTAGAAGTTGCATGTATTCACACATAGAACCCTGTCTTTTGCAGACCAAAGGGGCAAATCCACGCTTTGTACATTTTTCAATTAAACAAAAGCTTAGGGAACAGCTATTTCCTGGAAACTCCACATAACAATACCTTGACCAGAGTAGACTTGTCTGGTTCGAATTTGAAAAAAGCTTGGCAGTTAATTGTTCCTTGGTGCATTCTCCATAGCATCACCTATAACAGAGTCCACTTGCCAACCAATCAGCACTCTTTTCTCATGCAGCAAACATTGCTGTTCCTTTACTACTGGTATTCAAGTACAGGACAAAAACCTTTTCTCAGCAATATTTTTCTTGTCCTTCTCCAATGACAGGAAGGCAAGGTGGCACAGTGATTAGCACTCTTGTCTCAGTGCCAGGGACCAGGGTTCGATTCCAAGCTTGGGTAACTGTACAGAGTCTGCGTGAGTTTCCTCCAGGTGCTCCGGTTTCCTCCCACAGTCCAAAAGACATGCTGGTTAGATGCACTGGCCATGCTAAATGCTCCCTCAGTGTACCCGAACTGGCGCCAGAGTGTGGTGACTAGGGGATTTACACAGCAACCTCATTGCAGAGTTGATATAAGCCTACATGTGACTAATAATAAATAAATAGATTAAGCTCCTTTACAGACAAGGAAACTTTCATTCACGATAAGTCCAAATGATATTTCTTCAGAGTTAAAATGCCCAGCTTTGTTACAGAAAGATTTTCCGTCACACAAATGGAAGATCCAGGAGCAGGTTGAGGTCCATTCATGACATAAAGGAGAAATAATTGTAATAAGTGTGGGCTCTGGCCTACACTATCCAAAAGGGGAAATACAGCCTTATAATTAGCACAGTTGTTTCAAAACCAAAATCCCTCAAAGACCTGAGCCACACTTATGTAGCACATCACCATCAATGCAACACTACCCAAACCAAGAATTCTACTGATAACAAATAAAAAAGGTCATTGGAACGCTTTGAACTTCAGCAGAGTCTAGAACTAGGGGACACATTTTAAAAATTAGGGGGTTCCCATTTAAGACAGATGAGAAAGGGCTGTTAGTCTGTGGAATTCTCTTCCCCAGGGAACAGTGGAAGATGGGTCATTGAATATATTCAAGATTGAGTTGGATAAGTTTTTGATTGACAAGGGAGTCAAAGGTTTTGGGGACAGAAAGCAAAGTGAAGTTGAGGCCACAATCATGATCTTACCAAATAGCTGTGCATGCTCAAGGGGCTGAATGGCCTACTCTTGTTCTTAATTAGCGATTGAATTATAGCTTTTAATTGTCATTAAATTTCTGTTATTCTCTACAAATGTTTAGTACAAAAGCACTACTATAACAGTCTTCATTGGATTTAATGGCCTACAGCTTACTGTACATCTATAATTTGCAAAAAGGTCAGAAACTAGTAAACAATGCTACATGTTTACCAAAGCAAACCAATAACTGAATAATTGAAGTTTATATTTTCCGTCTAAATATTTTCATCATGTATTTAGACCACTCTCATAGCTAAGCATTTGTCATTGAGAAGTCTTTACTGACGTTCAAACCTAGTCAAATGATTTTGGGAGTGAACTAGAGAATAAAAACAGAACAACCCACCATGTGCTTCACCTATTGGAAATTAACTTGAATCTCTGCAAGATTCTCCTTTCATCTTCAAAAAATGGTAGTGGGTCAATCTGACCCTGTTTTAAAATATTAAGCAAATTTATAAAAGAAAACAACGAATAATATGCGTGCATATACTTGAAATGTGCTTCCAAAACTGTTAACCATTATATTGGATTTATGGTACAAGAGTACAGCTAGCTAGGTATTGATTATTTGACTGAATTCGAGTAACTGCTACCAGCTAAAAAACAGAACATAATATTTGGCACAATAACTATTTTGACAGAAATATTGTGATACAGAACAAAGTACTTAGGCAGATGTAAAACAGGTAATGCAAAGTGACTGATTATACACTTGGGTTTGAAAATCTGGCATCCAATTGGGAATGCATATTTTTGAACTGTTAACTGAACAAGTCAAGTTTATTTATTTTGGAATAAACTATGTTAGCTTCTGCAGTATGTTCAGATGAAGTGGAGCTTTCCAAGTTCTAAAATGAAGGGTCCCAATGCCTTTTGTTTAGCACTCACCTGTTGTCCGCTGTCCCCATTGACTATATGAGGTAGAAGTGGAACTTCATTCATTAGAGCCGATTCCAGCGGAGGCTGTTCTGCCATTATCACTGGAATGTTCATTCATTGACAGCAATACTTTCCTCTCCCTGCCAACAAAGCACAAAAAATTGATAAATTATTTATATAAGCATTTCCAAGTGTAAAATATAAGTAAAGTTCATTTATTAGTCACAAGTAAGTCTTACATTAACACTGCAATAAAGTTAGTGAAGTTCCCCTAGTCGCCACACTCCGGCACCTGTTTGGGTCACTGCACCTAACCAACATGTCTTTCAGACTGTGGAAGGAAACCCACGCAGACACAGGGAGAACGTGCAAACTCCGCACAGTGACCCAAGTTGGGAATTGAACCCGTGTCCCTGGCGCTGTGAGGTAGCAGTGTTAACCACTGTGCCACAATGCCGACCGTTGGACTCTGTATATCATTTAAGTGTCAACTGCTCTGTCAGAGCTTTGTTACTATTGTACAAAAAGTTCAGAATTTCTTGCACAAAAGGTTCAGGATGTCAATCTTCAAGTAGGGTTTGCAGTTCGATCAGTAATATCTTGCTTCCCACTGCCATAAGATCCTAAAATGCACACAAAGATGACCATTTAATTAATCTTAGCTCATCTGTCCAAAAAGACCAGACATTGCTCCATTTTTGAATGCAAATATATCTCATGTCAATGTTTGGCTTCTAGGACTCCACCCAAAGCTCATTCTAGGTTATCTGATGTAAAAGAAATCCTGACATCAGTCATAAATTTATCTTTGACAAATTTGCACCTTATGGTTTATTTTGTAGTGGTATTTCAAATTTATCTTTACCAGGTTACTTACTAAATGCTGTGGTTGTATAAAATCAGCTCACAGTTTTTTCCTTTTAAAGCTGATATGTGACCAATCTGATCTTTTTTCAGAATTCAGTTCTGCTGCTAGGGACTGCCCAGTGGCTTTTCTCCGAACCGCCTCCAGGGCTTGAATGTCAGAAGATCAGAAAGTCAGAGATCATAGCTTGACACAATACTACAAGTGTAGTCTGGCCAGAGTACTCAGCATTTTAAACACAACTACTTGTATTCAGTCTTAGTTATTAAAAACCATTGCAAAACAGCAAAGGTTAATCTGAAAAGAATTCTTAAATCCAGTTAACAATGGCAATTAGAGTTTAGAACAAATCAGACTACCAGTTGCCAAAAACAACTCGCTAAAAGGAGAAAAAAAGTCAGCATTAAGAAACCCCAAACACAACATACTTAATTTTCTCTTTCAACATCTCCTTTAACTGACATTAAGAACTAAACCAATTTCACAGTGTCTTTCATCCTATTTTCAACACTAATTCTTAATCAATACAACATTGAGAGAGATTAAGCAGTAAAGAAAGGAAAATGTTGAACCAGCCCTCCAGCCCAAATCAATGATCAAAACTATATGCAAATATTAGAACCCATTTCTCTCTATATTTTGTACACTTATGATGCTGGGACAAAATAAGATCATTCTTCTTAAACACTGGGGACCCCTCAGGTAATAAAGCAAGCCTTAAAAGTAATAAAAGCAAATACTGCAGATGCTGGAATCTGAAACAAAAAACATTGTTGGAAAAATGCAGATCTGGCAGTATCTATGGGGAGAGAAAATAGAGTTAACATTTTGATTCCGTATGACTTTTCTTCAGAGCTCTGAAGCAGAGTTATATGGACTCAAGACTTCAGAGTATTCCGACATTCTTGCATCTATCTGCTTGATTATGCTGTTATCCACAGCTACTTTCATTATTCACCCCAGCAGCCCTTTCCCTCGTACTTAACAAGGAAAGTGAGCTCAGAGGGCTCAGCAGAGAACTTCATCGATCAGTGAAAAATGAAATTCCATACAAACAAATACAAGGCACTGCATATTGAAAACAGTAAAGGGAATTACATTAACTTCATGCTTGCGTCAAACTCTTCACGGAGGATATTCAAAAGAAATCTGAAGGACCATGTGGAGGTCCATCTGAAGGTCTGTGTGGAGGACCATCTGAAGGTCTGTGTGGAGTTTGCACATTCTCCTCGTGTCTGCGTGGGTTTCCTCCGGGTGCTCCGGTTTCCTCCCACAGTCCAAAGATGTGCGGGTTAGGTTGATTGGCCAGGTTAAAAAATTGCCCCTTAGAGTCCTGGGATGTGTAGGTTAGAGGGATTAGCAGGTAAAATATGTGGGGATAGGGCCTGGGTGGGATAGTGGTCGGTGCAGACTCGATGGGCCGAATGGCCTCCTTCTGCACTGTAGGGTTTCTATGATTTCTATGATGTCTTGAGAGAGTTGGCCCGAGAAATAAACAATCAGGTATTTTGCTAAAATCCCGAGCAGTCATGCTGAATGAAGCTGTATAGTGACCAGGCAAGGCAACCACCTGGTACACTGCACAAGTGCTGGTCACCGTGACATATGGGGGCCAATTCTGGCGGGGAGGCAACACAGGGGAAATGGAACAAAACTGGTTCCTCATGTTGAAGCTAAGAAGAAATGACATGATAAGCTTTGACTTTTCAGTATCAAAATTAAATTTCATAACATCTTAGAGAGACAAAACATTTAAGACCGATAACAAACCCAAAGCAACACATAAAAAGCCAAGGAGAGCAGAATAAGTGCAGGGCTGCAAGTGGCAAGTTTAAGATAATTGGGAGTATTTCTTTTCAAAGTAGATCAGTAGCTGAAACAAGCAGAAAGACGGTTCAGCTAGGGCACGGAATTGATTTAACAACCAAATGCAATAATAAGAGTACAGGGAGACATGATAATCAATTTGTGCATACAAATTGATATTGTACATACAATTCTGAGGTAGCTGACAAGATAACGTGCTTTCCTGATTTTGGTTGCAGAATAATTTTGGACCAAGTTCCATACAACATTCATCTGCTCTTCTGAGAGTAGCGGGACCTTGTGTGTCCACCTTGGAGCGTGGACTGGGCCTTGGTTTAATATCTTCACCTGAAAAATACTTCCTCAACAGCACAGCTTTTGCAATGACGTGTCAACCTGAATGTACTCAAGTATCTAAAGTGGATCATGAATCTTCTGACTCAAAGGTGAGAGTGTCATCACTGAACCAGTGTCTTCTGAAGGCATTAATTCAAGCTGTTTATATTACGTAAAAGAAAGTACCACATTTTCAAGTCTGGCCTCAACAAGGCTGCTGATCCATGGGAAACCAAATGCAAACAAATGCAGACACCGCAAACCAAATGCAACCAAACAGCAACTGAAAATTGTTTTTTTTATTCTTAATCCAGGCCAAATGCTGTACCTGGTCTTAAATGAATGAACGAAGTGTGGACTGAGTGCTGGGACGGTAATCTATTTGGGAAAGGAGTAATCAGGGAGGTTGGGGGTGTGATGCAGGGGTCACTTGTGGAGTTGCACAGGGCTTAAACTAGGTTTTACTCTCCAACATTTCCTGGTAGTTACCCAGTCTCATGCTCACCCAAATCTCAAGAGTCAGAAGGCCTTGGGGAAATTGTCCGGGTTTCAACTTCCTGAGCAATTCCCACATAGGTCTGTATAAGAGGACTTCCACGGGGTACTGTTGCACATCTGCAGTCGTGCATCCGGTCTCTGGACCCAATGATTATGAGAAACAAAAAGGTACTGCAGGACCATCTGTGTAGTCAAAACTACTGAAATTGTCTGCACAGAAAATGGCTTCTTCCATTCATTGACTTCTTGTCAATTCAATATTGTAGCCTTGCTATAAACATCAACTGGACAACCCCAATTGAAAAGTGAGGCAGAGGACCCTCAACCTTCAAATTTGAGACTTATCCGTCTTTTCTCCCTTTAAGCAGCTGCGAGCTTGCCCCAACAGTACAAATGTCACATCAATTTTTCCAGACACCTAAAGTTCAGTTAATTGAGTAATTTCAGCAGTTGAATGTACCTAATTTAAGTCATGCCCAATAAGAAAATTCAGGTCAATGTCACTCATTACTGATCTTCTTGCACTACATGATTACTGCATTATCGCCTGTAACCCCTCATTGTTCCCCAAACTCAAACTATACTGGATTGTCTCCTAGCCATTTGTATATCTTATAAATACTCCCAAATCTCACAGCAGGTTAATAACTACAATCCAAAGTGCTTATATTCCAATTTCCAAATGCTGGAGTCAGGTCTGCAATTATTTAACTGCAAGTTAATTATATAGTTGCCCATCAGGATGCCTTTAGAAAAAAAACTAGAAAGTGAGTTCACACAGGTGAAGATACATTAGCGTGCAAAGAAAGGATTCAGTATTGTCACTGCACCAAGTATTTGCCCATGAAATTAAAATGGATTTTGCAATTATGTCCCCAATTGATATTTCGGCATGCGTAAATTACGGTTCTGATAGGGATTATTCTAAACACAAAATCACAGGTAGCACTGTAAATGGTCACATTTCACGCTATTATAATTATAGTAAATTTAAAATGCTCAGATACATTATCAGAACAAGAAAGATAGTTTGTGTATTTGCTTGGTAGTATAAAATAGATGCGCTGTTGAAATTTTTCACCTTGCAGTCATCAGGACAGATTAGCAAGACTACCAATTGTAAACAGAACAACAATTTATACTGCATGAGCAGAGAGTGTCAACTGGTTGGCAAGTGGATTTTGATCAGTAGAGATGTTAGAGGATGCATCACGGAATAGTTAATTGTCAAATTTTTGTTTAAATTCAAACAGGCAGGTTGACTGATTGGTCAAGGAATTGTCTTGCGGAACAAACCACAGAATGATTGTCCCCCAAGCTTTTGTTTAGTTGAAAAAGGTGCAATGCCTGGACATACTCTTCCTCAATATCCTATAATTTCTCCTGCATTTTGGAGAACTGAAGGAGAGCATCTTGAAAGCCCTTCACCAATTGGAGATATTCCCCGACATTGACCCCCCACTTGACTGCAACAGGAACAGATTCTATATGCTTTTCTGGAGTCAGGAGATGCTTGAACACCTTAAGAGAAAGAATCCACCACTTAATCAGTTGCTATAATCGCCCCTCAGTACATTGGGGAATTAAGGGGTTTCACAGTATTCCAATTTTTATAGTTCCCTTCGAGTTCCCTGATGTTTTCCAAGTCTTCAGTTTCAAATTCAGCTTCCAAATTCTCCTGTCAACATTCTGATCTTCCTGTGGGTGACTGCCAGCCAGGAGGAGTAAGGGAAGAGAGAACCACAGTGGCATAATGTCATGCCGTTATTGGATCTGGCCGAGTGTGCTTCGGACACACAAAAGGAGCATATTCTGGAAAGAATGGACTTGTATGGTCTCAACCACGTACATCTATTGCAGTGCGCTGCCTGCAAGATTGATAGTGTTGGTGTCTTTTATTGCTTCCATCAGCAGTCTGATTGCAATATCCAGTTTGCAGTAGGCTCTGAACTGTCCGGCCACATCAACGGTACAGCTGAAGTTGCCACCGAGAATAACTGGCAAGGTATCCCAATGTTGAAAAACACTAGTGATTTTAAAGCTTTTACATTAATAGATAGAACCCTCACACCCAGTTCAAAATTTATGTAATCCATAGTACCACCAGAACATTCAGTTTTGCTGCTGGATCGGATCCTGCATTCATGTTGCTTGCATGAACTTTGGCAACAACTCTCACAAACGGCATATCCCTCTGCGACTGGATCCTGAACTTCCTAGCTCACACACCACAATCAGTAAGGATAGGCAACAACACCTCCTCCATGGTCATCCTCAACACCGGTGTCCCGCGAGGCTGTGTTCTCAGCCCCCTACTGTACTCCTTATACACCTATGACTGTGTAGCCAAATTCCCTTTCAATTCGATTTTCAAGTTTGTTGACGACACCACCGTAGTGGGTCAGATCTCAAACAATGATGAGACAGAGTACAGGAAAGAGATCGAGAATCTGGTGAACTGGTGTGGCAACAATAATCTCTCCCTCAATGTCAACAAAACGAAGGAGATTGTCATCGACTTCAGGAAGCATAAAGGAGAACATGCCCCAGTCTACATCAACGGGGATGAAGTAGAAAGGGTCGAGAGCTTCATGTTTTTAGGTGTCCAGACCATCAACATCTGTCCTGATCCCCCCCTGCTGACACTATAGTTAAGAAAGTCCTCTACGCCTCTAATCTCTCAGACGAAGGAAATTTGGCACGTCAGCTATGACTCTCACCAACTTTTATAGATGCACCATAGAAAGCATTCTTTCTGCTTGTATCACAACTTTGTATGGGCTCCTGCTCTGCCCAAGACCGCAAGGAACTACAAAAGGTCGTGAATGTAGCCCAATCCATCCTGCAAACCAGCCTCCCATCCATTGACTCTGTCTACAGTTCCCGGTGCCTGTTGGTGGGCTTTCTTAACTATAATGCCGGCATGGGGGGACCAGGACACGTTGTTGGTGATCTGCACACCTAAAAACTTGAAGCTCTCGACCCTTTGACGTAGACGGGTATCTCCTCAATCTTCCTGAAGTCGATGACAACTTCCTTCATTTTGTTGATATTGAGGGAGAGATTATTGCTGTCGCACCAGTTCACCAGATTCGCTATCTCATTCCTGTACTCTGTCTCGTCATTGTTTGAGATCCAATCCACTGCAGTGGTGCCGACAGCAGTCATAGGTATATAAGGAGTATGGTAGGGAGCTGAGGACACAGTCTTGTGGGGCATCGGTGTTGAGGACGTTCGTGGAGATGTTGTTGCCTATCCTTACTGATTAACACCTGATGAAGAAGCAGCGCTCCGAAAGCTCATGATTCCAAATAAACCTGTTGGACTTTAACCTGGTGTTGTGAGAATTCTTATGATTAGTTGCTGCAGAGGCAACTACCCAACACCTCTACTTTGCAGCTGGCAATGTTGTCTCCCCACAGAATACCCAGGCCAGAGGAAGCATAATCTTCATTCCTGAAAACGATGATGGCGCATGAGACCACTATCATTACCACTGTTGGTAATTGCTGACAACTTGAATTCTTGAAATAACTGCAGGTGGGCCTTGACGTTGGAGGTATGCCAACAGTAGGCACGGTGGCACAGTGGTTAGCACTACTGCCTCACAGCACCAGGGACCCGGGTTCGATTCCCGGTTTGGTTCACTGTCTGTGTGGAGCTTGCATAATATCCCCATGTCTGCATGGGTTTCCTCCGGGTGCTCTGGTTTCCTCCCACAGTCTGAAAGATATGTTGGTTAGGTGCACTGGCCATGCTAAATTCTCCCTGAGTGTACCTGAACAGGTGCTGGAGTGTGGCGACGAGGGAATTTTCACAGTAACTTCATTGCAGTGTTAATGTAAGCATACTTGTTACACTAATCAACTTAAAAATATTTAAATAGCGTGGGGTGGTTTTAACACTACACACATTAATAGATACAAGCTTCACATCCATTTTTAAAAAATGCATAATCCCACCAAAGCTTTGTTATGCTGCTCTGAATTTGGATCTGCTTCTGCATTCCTGTGATTTGCCTGAATTATACCTGCCGCTGAGGTACCTGCCCTGCTTTCTTCCTGGGCATGTTGGTTTGCTGGGGTGGCATCAGCGGCGATGTACAAGGGTAATGAGAACTTGGGTAACCCTGATTGGTGTTCGATTTTCCCTTAAGCTGTTACACATCAGTGGCTATGATGCTCCTGGAGTTAGTGCTTATCTGTGCCATACCTGCTATTCTGAGGCTGGCATGCACTGGGCAAGTCATTGCTCACTGTGTACTGGAGTTAAGAGGTATTTTATTCATTGTTGTTCTTTGCATTTTGCTATTTACTTTAATGACGGAAATGGCTTGTTTTGCCTTGCCCTTCCTTGACACATGAGCAGAAACCACTGCTGACTGTCTGGAACATAATTGGCCTTTAGTCATTTGTCATGGCACTGGCAGCAGTCTTGCATTTCTCTGGAATTTCCTCTTGTTGACTTTCTTCTTTACAAATTGCCAGCTTCCCATTGTACCTTTGCTGTATCTTTTCTACAGATGACATCTAGGTTGATGTTAGACTCTGTGTTGGGGATTTGATGGCCGGCTGTTATACCCTTTTCCTGCCTTTTGCGTCCTCCTTTCACATGGTTTCTTCACGGATCTTGGTGGGGGCAGGTGCGTGTAAGGACTGTTGGTCTCCTTTGAGACGGCTTCATTTGTTGTTCCTTCCTTGTACACTGTCTTGATCCTTGCCCCCAGCATGTTGATGTTATTGTTCTATGAACTTGTAAAAATGCACCAACAAATGCATCCATTCTGATGCAAAATCTGCCACCAGAAGTTTTCAACATGTAGGTGTGTTTTCTCAGTGTATCTATTCAAATTATGTTTAGACAGACAACATGGTGCCAACTGATAGAATTGCACCTTACTGACTGATTAGTAAACAACAGAACATTATGCAGCGTCACGAACGTTTTCCCTTCTCATTTAAAACGTTTGTGACAATCTGTCCAGATCACAAAGACCAAATGCATTTCTTCCATCTAGATTTGCATTTCTGTAATATTCTAAAATTAGTGCACAAATACCTAATCATATAGTCATTAAACAACTAATTTTTAATTTGGTTCAGAGAAACAAATGAAGATATTTCCCAGTATCTTGGATCTGAATCAGAAACAACCACAAGGAGGATTCAAAGTAATTGAGCTTCAAGCAATAAAGGGCCGCATGTCATTTATTTCCCTAATTGCTCACTGACCCTGTATGTTAAAATTGTGTTTCTTGTGCAAAGGGACTAAATGCCCCTTGTAGCTTCAAGCTACAAAATCTAACATTCATATTTATTTTCAAATTTTCTTAAACCTGCAGATGGAAATGGCTGCTACGAGAGGACACAGGTGCTGGGGGGTAGGTACAGGGGAAATGTTAGGGGGAAGTTTTTCACACAGAGGGTGGTGGGTGAGTGGAATCGGCTGCCATCAGTGGTGGTGGAGGCAAACTCAATAGGGTCTTTTAAGAGACTCCTGGATGAGTACATGGGACGTAATAGGATGGAGGGTTATAGGTAGGCCTAAAAGGTAGGGATATGTTCGGCACAACTTGTGGGGCTGAAGGGCCTGTTTTGTGCTGTAGTTTTTCTATGTTTCTATGTCCTTCTGTATGACAGTGGGACTGTGTTGAAAGTGATGTCCCTGCAGTTCCAAGCTGCCCATCTGACCCAAAGATGTAAAATTTATAACTCCAAATTAAGTAAATGTAATATATCGCTTCTCGACCTTTTGGCTAAGATCAAGTGTGGTCTGCCAATGCTGCACTTGGTTGAGGTCATTGGGTTGCGTTTAAGCTTCATTTTCATATGAAGCTATTTTTAAAAGCGGCATCTCGGCCTTTTGGCTAAGATGCAAATGAGATCAAGCCTTGGAGGCGGAGACGTCCACCTCCTCCAATCAGCTTGGCTCATGTAGATCAGGCCCAAGACAGGGTAAAGGGTTGCATACCCTGTCTTGTCAGCTTGGATCGGAAATGTCTCAACTTGTTGAGACTCTGAATTGGACTTGATTTGATTGAATTGGAAAAGTATAAAAAAAATACTGCAGGCTTTAATAGTTTATGCGTTCAATTTTTCCAACTATTAAATAACCATTGTTTGAAAATACAATGTCACAATATTAAAAGGTCACAGAAATCAAGTGCTCTCGACGAACACCCCAGAAATTCCACTAGTTTATTTCCAAGGTGTTAGCAGAAACCTCTCAATTCAGAGATCAGGATGAAGACTAAGTGAATCAAGTGTAGCTTGATTAACAGTTAAATATCAGGTCACTTGCAAGACAGTCATCAGGTTTTCCTGGGAAGAACATTGTGTACAACAAGCTGTGTTGTACACAAAAGTGAAACAGTTGATAGATTAAGTGGCAGTCTCCCCCATTGATAAACATCCTGCCAATTCTCCCAGTCGGTTCAAATGTAAATGATAACCATTGGCCGTTTATTTGACTATTATAATCAGGCATGGTGGCATAATGGTTATGTTACTGGACGAGCAATGCAGAACCTGGATTATTGAATTAGAAACATAAGTTCAAATCCCATCACAGCAACTAGGATACAAAATAGATGCAAACGGTAAGCTGTGAGGACACAAAACGTCCACATAGGGACAGGTTAAGAGAGTGGACAAAAATGTCACTGATGCTTATAATGTGAGGAAATGTGATGTGATTTGGTGGAAGGAATAGAAAAAAATTCTGAGATGGTGAGAAACTATTAAATACTGGTGTTCATGAGGATTTACATCCCCTTGAACAGAAAACGCAACATTAACATATAGAGTCAGTGAGCAATTATGAAAATAAATGATAAGCTGCCCTTTATTGCAAGGGAATTGGAGAACAAGAGCAAGGAAGTTTGACTGTCCTACAAGAAAAGAAAGAGCAGAATAAGGCCATGCTCTGTGAAGTTAAAAAGAATGAAAGGTGATCTCATTGAAATATGTAGGAATCCGAGGGGGTGTGACAAGGTGGATGCTGAGGATTTAGAACTGGGTAGCATGGTCTCAGGAAAAAGGTTCACCCATATGACACTCAGATGAAGAGACATTTGTTTGTTCACTATAAGTCTTTGGAACTCTCTACTCCAATGGGTTGTGGGTGCTTGGTCATCGAGTATATTTAAGGTTGAGGTAGATAGATTTTTCAACTGAGAAATCAAGGGATAAGGGGATCAGGTGGGGCTGAGGTCAAATATCAACCAAGATCTTATTGAATGGCAGAGCAAACTCAAGGGACTACTACTGCTCCTGTTTTTCAATGACATCAAGCTGATGAGAAGTGTGGATATAGTAGGTAGAAAAAGATTGTTCCCTTTGGTGAGTGGGTCAATAACCAGGAGGTCATGGATTCGAATTAACCAACAAAAGGAGAGATGAAGTTATTTTTTCCCACTCAAGATTTGTCAGACTCTCCTTGAAATGGTGGTGGAAGCATATTTCATATATAATTCTGAAAAATGCTGGAATGGTACTCAAAGATGAGGAACTTACATGAATGCATCACTAAGTGACAGCACAGACATGATACGGCTTTCCTCCTGTGCCATAAATTCTATGATACCTAGCCTAATCCCATTTTGTTACTCACTCCCTATGCCCGTTATTAAATACTTAACTTTATCATCAAACAATTCAATTCCCTTTTGGAAAGAATTCAAAGACTTCAACAGCAGTTGTGGTAGAAAATTCCACATGCTAGGCATCCTAATGTAAATAACTTCTTTCTAACTTCTATGCAAGATGCTGTAAAATGCTGTAATCATTTAACATGCAATTACATAGCAAGTCTTTGCTCTCAGTAAGGATATCAGGCATATGCTTCCCCATAGAAGTGCAAAAGAAAATCAGCAAAATAATTCCTTGAAAGACAAACATGCACATTGCACTTCTCACAAATGCTAGCAAAAAAGGGGTAACACTGACCCCATTACCTGCTGGCCTCCTTAAGTGACAAAGTACAGTGTTGTTGTGCAGAAAGATGGGACGATGTGTTGCGGGGAAAAGTTCAGGATCGATCACACACAGCAGCATTTATCAATGCTCACAGCAGTAGTTAAAATGGGGAGAAAACTTACGAAAATAGCTCTAAGACAAATACATTGACAGAAAAATCAATCTGACAACTTTCATTAAATGTTTACAATGGTTTCTCAGACTTTAGCATTACTGTCAGCATATGGGACCCAAGAGAGGATACACAGGTTAGATTTCAGATCATTGCTTAGCTCAGGAGGTGCATCAAGTTTGAAAGGTTTATGAGGTCAGCTGTATGAGGCTCAGTTAGAGAGAGAGATCAGTGAGAGACTTTACTGACTGCAAAGGTTGAAGAAAAATGGTTCCACATTGGGGCAGATTACATTAAATACTCAAAGACTACTTGGTTCCCAGAAATGCTGCATAAAATCAGCAAGAGGAAGATGGAGATGTCATCAGTGGAAGTCTGGATTTAACAGTAAAACAATGTTATGTAGAGTCATAGAGGTTTACAGCAAGCAAACAGGCCCTTCAGCCCAACTTGTCCATGCTGCTTTTTTTTAAAACAACTAAGCTAGCCCCAAATCCCTCGATTGCTATGTTACTCATGTAACTGTCGATGCTTTTTAAAAGACAAAATTGTATCCGCCTCTACTACTACCTCTGGCAGCTTGTTCCAGACACTCTACTCTGAAAACATTGCTCCCACTGGACACTTTTGTATCTCTCCCCTCTCACCTGAAACATATGCCCTCTAGTTTTAGACTCCCCTACCTTTGGGAAACGATATTGATTATCTAGCTGATATGGTGCACCCTCTGATCTACTCATTACAGCCTTGCAAGTATTTAAAGTAGAGCGATCAGACTTTTGTTTACTTAAGTTCCCCTGAGAGTTCTGACCAAAGTGATTGACAAGATCATGTGATGATGTGGTTTATGTGCAGAGCTGGATCTGCACGTGGAAAAAAAGCTTTTGCAGAAAATGCAGACAGTTGCAGCTGAAGACTGGTAAAAGTTAGAAGTATTTTGCAGGCTTCTGGAACACTCTCTCAGAAAGCAAGTGTACCTGATTTTCTAGTTGCATTTATTTAAAACTGGATTTGATTTATTGATGAATGGGACTTATATCAGTATATAGTATATCAGTTACATCTTACTGTGCTTACCCCAGTTCAACGCCGGCATCTCCACATCACATATCAGGGGCAGCATGGTGGCACAGTGGTTGGCAATGCTGCCTCACAGGGTCAGGGTCCTGTGTTCAATTCCAGTCTTGGGTGACTGTTAAGTTTGCATGTTCTCCATGTCTGTGCACTTCCTCCGGGTGTTCCGGTTTCCTCCCACATTCCAAAGATATGCGGGTTAGTTTGATTGAACATGCTAAATTGCTCCTTAGCGACAGGGAGATTAATTAGCAGGGTAAGTATGTGGGGATAGGGCCTGGGTGGGATTGTTGTTAGTGCAGGCTCGATGGGCCAAATGGCCTCCTTCAGCATTGTAGGGATTCCAGGATTTAGAACTCGGACAGTCTTAAGCTTGAAAGTAAAGTTGCTTCCTTTCATATTTATATATTGCTTAACTGTTAATGGCTAAGCGGATGCATTTGTTTGAGTTTTATTTAAACTGTCTTATTAAATAAAGTTTGTTTTACTATAACAGTTTCCTACTTTGTCAGTGAAATAATTCCTAGAATGAAACATTTAATCCTCACATTTATGCCAAAAAGAAAAATTGTTGGGCTCCCTAATGTAACTTTGCGTTCTGGTCAGCACCCTTACATTACTAAGGAGATATGAACCTGCATTGGAAGAAGTTCAAGGAATATTCACTAAGCTGATTGCTGAGTTGAAGATGTTGAGTTACGAGGAAAGGTTGAGCAGGTTCCGTGGAACTATAGTCAGTGGAACTGAGTAGAATGAGAAGTGAGCTTTTTGAAACATAAGATTTTGAGGGGACTTGACAGGGTCGATGCTGAGATGTTGTCTCATCTTGTGGGGCAATCTGAACTAGGCAGCACAGTTTAAAAATAAGGGGACACCGCGGTATTTAAGATGGAAATGAAATTCATTTCTTGAAAAAGGTTGTTAACCTTTGAATTTTTTTCCCAAGAGAATTGAGACTGAGTCACTGAATATGTTCAATGGCGAGCTAGATAGATTTTTGACCTACAAGGAGTGATGGTTTTAAGTGGGGGCAGGGGATGGGGAGAGGGGCGTTAAATAGGAAAGTAGAGTTAAAGCCACAATCAGATCAGCTATGATCTTACTGAGTGGAGAAGCAGGCTTGAACGGACAAAATGGCCTACTTCTGCTCCTATTTCTTATCATAAAAATACTCAATACTTCAATTTTAATTTTCATGTAGCAAAATAAATGACTATGACTGCATTAAGATTAAAAAAAACTAAAATACAGACCTCAAGGAAAAAAATCTAAAAATGCATGGAATTTTTAAAATATAATTCCACAAATATAAAACTAGTTCTTCAGGGTTGCTCGTTCTGAAGTCAGTGCACTGTTAAAAACTTAAGTTACATTCATCAAGGTATAACTTTTAGGTTTTACAGCAGGACTGGGGAGTTTTCTTCAAATCACGATTGCAATGGAGATTGAAGTCTAGTGAACTCTACTGTGCACCCTATGTAGGAGTGTGGACTCACTGACAGTCACATCTGGAATTTCACCTTGTGCATATCTGGACTCCAGAAATTGTCAATTTTAATGGAGGAATGACAGCAAACAGCTTCAGTTTTGTCATCATTACCACCATAAGGAACAAAGGAGGATGGCAGGCATGTAAAGCTACAGCAAACATGAAAAGCCTGCATATGCCTTCATCTTTAAACATTGGTCCAAAGGCAAAAACAGATTCCCCAGACTTCTCCGAGAAAAAGTCTGTATAAGCCAAGATTACCCAAGAAGTTTGTGATGCATACTCCAAGGATAGCTGTATTAAAATGGTGCCACAAATTGGCACGTGGGCCATGTTCTTGGTTGACCCAGTCAGTTTTTGCAAGTTACGCTGCTAACTGATTCTCTTTCATCAGTCTTGTAGGTCATACTCAAAGTCTGTTCATCACCACCTGCTGGGCATGCTGCTCTTCTGGGAATAATGTTCTACAGTAGCGAGATGGACAGCCTTCCTTCCATCCAATTTAAATAGAAGTATCTTTTCTCCATGGGACATCAAATAGGAGCTTTGAGTGCCGTATGACACTATCATAAACCCAAACTTAGTTTCTTGCCTCTAAATCATGCCAGCCACTGTGTATTACACACTTGGTTTTTTTTGTTGTCAGTCAGGGATTTGCTTAGCAGCAACAGTAACAAGAATTTTAAAAGGCCTGAAAGGTAGAAACCTGCCTAATCACAGTAACAGCCAGCATTCCCAGGGGCAGGCAAGCCTCTAAACATGATCAGGGCATTCCAAAGACATGAAAGCATCTAAAGATGATCAGGTGTGAAAGGTTCTAGTAGAAGAAACAGAATACTTTGATGACTGCTATAAATTCCACAAGCAGAAACAGTTTACCTAAATGACTGGATGATTTATGACGATAGAAATGTTGAGCTCTACAAAAGGAAATAGTGCGAGATATGTAGAAAGCAGGAAACAGAGACGCAGCCCACACCTCACAGGCAGTGGCTAAACCTCAACTCTCAGCCTGCAGACTAGTACCCATTTTACATCCGAGATGCGGGAGTGTTGCACCTATGCCTTAGCGCCAAGGCACTGCAGGAAACCTTCGTAAAGGCAGTTTAAATATCTCCACTGGACCAGGAAAATGTGTTTCCTGGGCTTGAACATCCGTTCTATATTGTGTGCTAACTATAAGCTGGATTTGACTTGTGTTATTTAATTTGGATGTTGTTTGGAAAGGGAAATCTTAGTGAGTTCAGGGATTGTAGATAGATTTGGAGCACTGGAGTAATTTCTACATAAACTGTGCATGTGTTTAGTTATTCATATACTTAAGCGTCTTAGAGTATTGTAGTCCTTTTCATTATATATTTTTCTTTTAAGTTTATAAATATTCTTTAACAATTGTTTATACGACGATTGGACTGGTTCCTCATTGGGTTTTACATGACTCCTCACAATATTGCAAAACAAATGCACCATCACGAACCAGTATTTCAAGTTAGGACACCCTCATAGGTAACATCAGTATGAGTCATGACAGGAAATTGGGGGCCCTTGGCCGAGATTTTAAAAATGTCTTGGGTGTACGGTCTTTTTGACTTTTTAAATGCAACATGAGTGAGGAACACAAGGGACCAAGAACATGTTATGCAAAATAAGGAGACTGCAAATTGGCTCTTGATCTAGCTCAATCTCATCAGCAAGATCAATATAACCTCAGCAAGTTTGAAAAGTGTGCCTAAAACCAATCTGATGGAATTGGCAGATAAATTAGTTTTATCTACAGAGACCAAGAAGCTGATATAACTGAAACGATAGCAATGCATTTCAATGTACCAGTGAGGTTAGCCAAACCCAATATTTAAGTCAGGAAATTGAATAAGTTAAGCTTCAATTATAAAGAGACATGGAAATTAATAAATTCGGGGTGCAGGAAAAAGGAGAGAGCTTTCCAAAGGAAAAAAAAGAGGGAAAAGAGCTTAAAAGGGAAATAGAACAATTATCCTATTATAGAAAGAATATTATTCAACTAGAAAGAGTGCAGGAAAGATTTACTAGGATGCTATTGGGACTTGATGGTTTGAGTTATCAGGACAGACTGGATAGACTGTTTTTCTCTGGAGCGTAGGAGACTTAGAGGTGATTTTATAGAGGTCTATAAAATAATGAGGGGCATAGATCAGCTAGATAGTCAATATCTTTTCCCAAAGGTAGGGGAGTCTAAAACTAGTCTAGAGGGCATAGGTTAAAGGTGAGAGGGGAGAGATACAAAAGGGTCCAGAGGGGCAATTTTTTCACAGAGGGTGGTGAGTGTCTGGAACGAGCTGCCAGAGGTAGTAGTAGAGGCAGGTACAATTTTGTTTTTTAAAAAACGTTTAGACAGTTACATGGTTAAGATGGCTATCGAGGGATATGGGCCAAACGCGGGCAATTGGGGTTCGCTTAGTGGTTTAAAAAAAAGGGCGGCATGAAGTTGGGCTGAAGGGCCTGTTTCCGTCCTGTAAACCTCTGACTCTATGCCTCTAAGTCACAAGGGAAGAAAGAGGAAAACAGAGAGAGACTTCCAACTTCACAAACAGGCAGCAGAACCAGAAAGATCAGAGCAGATGGAAGAGGAACATGGTTCTAGACAGGAGACTACTGGGAGTGACGTTTAGATATGTACAGGCCTTTCCAAAATTTGATGAAAGGAACGCGGAGATTTTTAAAATGCTTGAGAAAATAGTTAAATAGATCAAATGGGCACAAGGCATTCAGACCCTACTCTTACAGACTAAACTTGTAGATAGGGCTAGTTAAACCTATGCATCTTTGTCAGAGGAAAGGTTTGGGAAATGAGACTGTGAAGAAAGTTATATTGAGTGCTTACAAGCTAACACCAGAGGTTTGCAGACAAAAACATTCAACCAGTACAAAAACAGTCTGGACTGACTTGTGTTGCATTTGAAAGAGCTAAGCAAAGTAATTTTGATTGGTGGGTGCAACCATTAAAAATAGAAAAGAAACCTATGAAGCCCTTAGAGAGAGAATTCTGTTGGAAGAATTTAAAGATTTGTTACCTACAACGATTAGAACTCATGTTGAGAAACAAAAAGTTAGAACTGCTAGACAAGCCACAGAGATTGCAGATGACAATGAGCTGATTCATAGACCAAAGCCTTTCTGTAGACCCACTATTAAATTGGAGAAAGATAGAAAATGGAAGGTGTGAGAAAGGACAGTCAAGCAAGAGAGGGAGTGGTCGGAAACTCCAAGGAGGCTTCATTTCAAAATAAGACCAAGTTTGCTGGATGGATGAGCAAGATGAAAAAGTTAGATGCTTTCACTAATAAACTGGGCTACAGAAAATCAGTATCTGGGGACTTAAACGGATGGACATTTGGAGTTATAAATCTTAAACAGGAAAATATAAAATCAGGCTGCAGACAAGAAAAGCCAGTCGGATGTACACAAAGGGAAAGAACAGAGACTAGGGATGAAAAAGTGTGCAACAAGGGCAGAGTGACCAGCAGGTGGCAGGTTATTTTGTGCGCGAAGGAAAAGTATCTTCAAGTGGAGGGGATAGAATGGAAAAGGACATTAAAATCTTGAGATACACTGGCGCACGTCAATCCCTAATGTTGTGGGATCAGGTTATTTCTTATGAAGAAGGTATACTGAAGGAAAAGGTTCTGGTCAACAGTATACATGGCAGAACAAATAGTTTTAAAGTTTACTTATTAGTGTCACAAGTAGGCTTACATTAACACTGCAATGAAGTTACTGTGAAAATCCCCTAGTCGCCACACTCCGGCACCTGTTCGGGTCAATACACCTAACCAACATGTTCTTCAGACTGTAGGGGGAACCCGGAGGAGACCCATGGAGACACGGCGAGAACGTGCAAACTCCACAGAGTGACCCAAGCTAAGAATCGAATCCAGGTCCCTGGCACTGAGGCAGTTGCGCTAACACTGTGCTGCCCTATAAATAAATTCCTTTGGTTTAAGAAAGTCTTGAGTAGCTTGAGGACAGGTGAGGCAGTTGTTTGCGTGGTAGAAACATTGTTCATTGCAAGCATTCAATTCATTTTTGGGAATGATATAGCAGGATCACAGATGGTAGTGATGCTTACTGTAGTCGAGTAGCCAACAGAGATTCCAACCACGGAAAAATTTCAAACAGATCTGTCTGGGGTACGTACAGATTGTGTAGTGACAAAAACACAGGCCCTTATGACAAATGAGGGAGGAGGTGAAAGCTCAGGATGAGGCCAGTGAGACGAGGTTACCTAATCGGATTTTTAAGCAAGCTAAATGAGAGTGAAACAGATTCAGAGAAAGAGATGCATTCCCGACAGTTACTATATATAAAATAACATTGAGAAAATGGTGCACAGGACAAATGGGCATAAGTACACCAAATGATATTACCTTCCGAGTATCGGAAAAAGATTCTGAGGATAGTTCATGAGATTCCATTAGGGGGATACCTCGGAATAAAGAAAACCCAAGCCAAAATCCGAGGACAGTTTTATTGGCCCAGACTACACAAAGATGTAGTCTCCTTTTGTCAAACCTGCCATATCTGTCAGGTAATAAGGAAACCACAAGCTGATAAAACCAGCACTTTTGAATCCTGTCCCAGTGTTTGAAGAACCTTTCACTACGGTTCTAATCAAATGCACAGGGCCAATGCCAAGAACATGAAGTAGGAATCAATGTTTGCTAACTATCATGAATATATCCACCAGATTCCCTGAAGCCATACCCTTAAGACCCACTAGGAGTGAGACAGAGGTGTTAACCAAATTATTTACGAAATATGGCTTACTGAGGGAGATATCATCAGACCATGGGACAAATTTTATGGCAGGACTAAAGAGGTCATGAATAGCCTGGAGATAAAATAATACAAATCAGTCTATCATCCAGAGTTCCAGGGAGTGGTGGCATCAAACTTTGAAAATTATGATGAGAGCTTATAGTCAAAATTGCCCTCATGATTGGGGCAAAGGGATCCCATTTTTATTATTTGCGATTGGGGATGCACCACATCAGTCTACCAAATTCAGTCCTTTCGAATTAGTCTATGGAAATAGGTCAGATGGCCATTGAAATTAATTTGCAAAAGGTTACTAAGAAATCAGAGACTACACTTTGAATTTCAGGGAATGACTGAATGGGGCCTGTGAGGTGGCAAGAAAACATTTAAAGACAGCCCAACAGGGAATTGAAAGCAATGGCAGTTAGGAAGGCCCAGACTTGTAGTTTTGTAACAGGGCAGAAAGAGTGCTCATGTTATTACCTGCGTCAGGCAAATCTCTGAAAGTTTGATTGAGTGGGCTATATTCACATTGAAAGAAAATTCAGTGAGGTTTTGGTCATATTCATGATAGTCTCTGTTGGATTATTGGTAACATAAATCTCAAAATGTTGGAATGCCAGTACCAGACTTAAAGTTTCTTTCAATGATTGGATACTTCTGTTGATGACTTAGTGGTGTTCAGCCCGAGTTGGGAAGGGCACCAAAAGGAAATGTTTAACAGCTTAGAAGCCAATTTTGTTATAAATCAAGTGAAAAGCAAATTTGCCAAGCTCAAAATTGTGTATCTGGGACACTTAGTAGGACATGATCAAATGGCACCACGCCATGCAAAAATACAGGCCGTTGGGACTTCCTGGAACCCATCATCAAAAAGGAAATTAAAGTTTTTGGGCATGAGTGGATTCTATCATAAGTTTGTGCCAAACTTTAGCACCACTCTGAGCTCTTAAAGAAGAACAAGTACTTTAACTGGACCAAGGACTGCCAAATGACTTTCAACCATTTAAAAACGATGCCGAGAATAAACCCAGTGTTAGCAGCACCCAATTTCGACAAGAAGTTAAAATTGGTGGTGGATGCGAGCAACCTTGGGGTAGGAACCATGCCACTGCAAGATGACAAACTTGGCATTGAGATATATCCCACTGGCTTCTCAATTAAATTAAATTGTCATCAACAGAAGTGAAAGAAACTTTAAGTCTGGTACTGGCATTATAACATTTTGAGATTTAGATTACCAGTGATCCAGCAGTGACAACCCCAAATGCAACCACAACCCCTTAACATTTGTGGAGAAATTTCAAGATTGGTTATTCCAATGGAGGTTGCTACTGCAGCCATTTAACTGAAAAATCATTCTGTGACCAGGAAAGAAAATGTCACTGTGGACGCTTTATCCATAGTGTAAAAGACACTTTTGGGAACAGTAGGTGCAAATTTTCTGGGGATCTACTATGTTAATGCATGTTCTTGAAATTTTGTAATGTTTAAAAAATAGAACGAATAAGGAAAGGTTTGATAAATGGAACAGCTTTTAAATTAAGACATTTCATTTTTTTTAAAAAGGCAGGGATTTGCCTAGCAGCAACAGTAACAAGAATTTTTAAATCTGCCTAGCAACAGTAACAGCCAGCATTCAAGACCTTCCGCTGCCTCGGCAAAGCAGCCAGCATAATTAAGGACCCCGGACATTCTCTCTTCCACTTTCTTCCTTCGGGAAAAAGATACAAAAGTCTGAGGTCACGTACCAACCGACTCAACAGCTTCTTCCCTGCTGTCAGACTTTTGAACGGACTTATCTTGCATTAAGTTGATCTTTCTCTACACCCTAGCTATGACTAACACTACATTATGCACTCTCTCGTTTCCTTCTCTATGAACGGTATGTTTTGTCTGTATAGCGTGGAAAAAACAATACTTTTCACTGTATGTTAATACATGTGACAAAAATAAATCAAAGCAAAGTTGGGACACCCTCGCAGGCAATGTCAGTGTGGATCGTGACATGCTCAAACAATCTTTTGGACAGTTGACCACAGCTATAAATCATTTACTGACTGAAAATTTTTAATATACCCTGTGCTCTTATATGCTTGGATACCTTCTTAATGCATATCTAAAAAGCAGCCTAATGTTGAAATAAATATTTTTGTATGGCCTTTAACCCCAAATTTGGTATGCTTTCTGATAAACTAGTAATTAATTTAGACTCTGTTAAATGCAATGCCTCAGAGGACACTTGAACACAATTTGCTGTATCAATCCTCACCACCAGTGCAAGAAAGAGGGGAAACACCCCAAACGTAATATGCTCTTTTAAAATAGTTATTCAAATTATTTGCTTGCAAAAATACCTTTCATATTGAAACTGCTTGGCCTTATGTATTTCTCAGGTCACCTGCACATTCAGACAATTTCAACATACAGAAAGTTTTTAACACCCCACAGGACACTGAATCTAACATTTACATCAATCTTTTATAATAAGCAGTATATCCTCCATTTCATAAAACATTACTATCTCAGGTAATTTTATGACAGGTAGTGCTGTCAAATTTTGGCTGGGCTGAGGGAGGGATAATATAGCATTTTGCAACTGCTCTTGGAGATTACCGAAAAATATTTATTAATCCCACAGAAGTTTCACTTCAGCGTTTCTGATGGATTAAATAGCAAGCATTTGCATTCGAGGCGAATTAAAAGGTATTCTATATCCTAAGTGAGCATTAGCAATCATAGAATCATAGATTCCTACAGTACAGGAGGCGGCCTGTACCGACCACAATTCCACCCAGGGCCTATCCCCAAAACCCCATGCATTTGCCCTAGCTAGTCCCCCTGACACTAAGGGCAATTTAGCCTGGCCAATCCACCTAACCCACACATCTCTGGACTGTGGGAGGAAAGAAACCCACGCAGACATGGGGAGAATGTGCAAACTCCACACAGACAGTGACCCAAGGCGGGAATTGAATCTGGGTCCCTGGTGCTGTGAGGCAGCACTGCTAACCCACTGTGCCGCCAACAATGTCAATGACAAAACAGCTCAAGTGTCTGATAAATTACAAGCTGCTTAGTTTTACATACTTAGATTCAGTACAGTACAGGAGGTGGCCATTCGGTCACTTCATGTCTGCATCGGTTCTCCAAATAATCAATTCACCTAGTTCTATCCCTCTTCCTTCTCCCTGTAACCCTGCACATTCTTCTTTTCCAGAAAACAGTCTAATTCCCTTTTCAATGCTCCAATTGAACCTGCCTCTGCCACAGTCTCAGGTAGTGCATTCCACAACCTAACCACACGCTGTGCGAAAAGGTTTCTTCAGTTTTGTTACTGACAAAGATATTGTTAGTATAAAGAAACTCAAAAGTCAAAGAACTAATTACAAATTCACACATATATGTTTTATACCTCATTAAACAAAGAATGAATATAACCACATTTCACAATATATCCTAAGCTCCATATTAAAGCATATCACAATTGGAATTGCCAACATAGTTCAGATTGTATGATTTTCAAGTACCAAATTCACCTGCAGAAATGTTTTTGTAGAAAATTTTACCTCCAGGGTGATACATTTCATTTCAGTGGTGCAACCAAAACGTAGGCAAGAAAAAATAAGCCGGTGCCACTGAAAATGAACTTCTATCATAGAATATGCTGGAGGAAGGAGAGTTGTTTGTGGCTTTGAAGGCAAGTTGTACAGTAGATATTTAACTCAAAGTTTCCAATCAGAGTGGGAGCCCATGTGCGACTCATCAGACAGAAAACTACACACTTACCTGTTTATGTTGTAAAACCTCCTGCAGAACTCCCTCAGCACAGAAATTATCTCAGAAAGCAGCAAAGAGAATCTGTGCAGAAGCCACTCCCCTTTTACAGCACTAGCTGTTGTATTTTGTTAAGTGCTCATAGGTCCTAAGCTTCTTGGCTTGCAGATGAGTTGGGCAGCCAGGCAGGGTGAATGAGGTGCATGGATCTACAGTTGGGGCAAGTCAGGAAAGGTTGTCAGTTCGTGGGCTATCCAAGTCTGCGAGATGGGGGCGATGAGGAGTCAGGTGGTAGGTCTAGTCAGGTCAGGCCAGGAGTTGGGAGGGTCGAGGTGGGGAGGCAGGGAGGTCTAGGTTGTATGGTTACCCAGAAGCTAGACTAGGATTTTTCTGTCTAACATTTCCTGGGGAAGCTGTTCAGGTAACTAAGTCCAGAGGATCCCGAAGAGTATGGGAATTGAAGTTCAAAATTGCCATGCAATGCCCATGGAGTCATTGCATCGGGCCCTCCCCAGGATATCGTAACGCACCTTGGCGAGGGCAGGGTGGTAGGGGCAAATCATATCTCCAAAAATCCAGAGACCCGAAGATCTGGGCCAATAATTCTGACAGCCGAAGACAATAACTCTACCACCAATTAGACTGGAAGGAAATATTAGCTAAACCAAAAGCGAATCACTCAACCAAACAAGAAGTGGTTTCAAGATCAAATGCACACTGTTTCATCTAATTCAGTTTAGACATACAAGGTTCTCCAAGTGGCTATATCAACTTAAAGCAACAGAGCCAAATCTAGAATTGAATTATTTGAACAAGTCTCAGGAATGATTAGTGATTATTATTCTCTCAGGCCCATCAATTTCTGCCTGCTCCAAAACGCTTCTGAATTTTTGAATGTAAACAAGTTGCTATTTCCTGCTTCTGACCTAGCTTCTCAGTCAGCACTTCCAATCGACCTTTCGGTCAATGCCACTCTTATTCTCGCTGCTTTAGCTGAGCGAAACAAAAATACCATGGACTTACACTTCATATTGTTGCAAGTGCAGTTTTTTTTTAAAAAGTTGACCATTTCTTTACCCAAGTCTTACAAGCAAAGAATAGTTTCATGGTGACATGAAAATTAATTAGAATCATAGAATGACTACAGCATAGGAGGAGGCCATTTAGCCCATCATTTCAACACTGACTTTTTGTAAGAACAATTTAGCTAACCCCACTCCCCAGCAGTTTTTCTGTTGCCCTGTAAATTATTTCCCTTTAGGTGCCTATCCAATTCCCTTGAAAACCAGGATTGAATCTGTCGCCATCTCTTCTCAACATTCTCTACTCCATGAAAAATAACTCCAGCTTCTCTAATCTAGTCAAAACTAAAGAACCGTTTAGAGAACTGGAACCGCTCTCGTAAATTCACACACTTTAAAATCCTTCATAAAATGTGGTGCCTGAACTCTAGTTGAGGCCAAACCAATGTTTTATAAAGGTTCATCATAATTTCCTTTGCTTTCTCAACCTACCCTATCACCTTTGATGATTTGTGCACTAAAGCCCATGGTCTTGTCCCTGCAATTTAGAACTGTACCTTTTAGCTTATATTGCCTCTCCTTATTCTTAACACCAAAATGCATCACTTCCTATTGCTCCATGAAATTTCACATGCCATGTGACCAACCGTTCCACCAGCCCCCTCACTCTTGAAGTCGATTACTATCATCCTCGCACTTCACAACACTGTCAAGTTTCATGGCATCTGCAAATTTTGAAATTATGCCATGCTCACCCAAGTTTAGGACATTAACATAGATCAAGAAAAGCACTGGTCTTCATGCCAACCATTGGGGAACTCCATTTGATACCTTCCTCCAGTTGTTCAGAACTACTTTGTTTCCTGTCATTCAGCCAACTTCATATCCATGCAGCCACTGTCCCTTTTATTCCATGAGATTTAACCTTCCTGACAAATCTGCTTTGTGCCACTTTATCACATGCTCCATTGAAGTCCATATACACAGCACCTAACCCCATTACCCTCACCATGGGTGTAACATTTGAAATTCTCCAGTCACCAGCATCACCCCCTGCCCCACTCCACCCCTTTCTGTCACAGGACAAAATGCCATGTGGGATATTTACACTGGTAAACTTTTAATTTCATTTAAAATAATAAAGCATAAAGCAACACTAGATGTCTTGATTGGCAATAAATCTAAAGCATTTTGAAAATTTATTGTATATTTAAAATCAATGTTTTGGGTTCAATGGACATAAAGTTGAAATTAAATAGGAAGGGATAGAAACACAAAGGTTCTGAATATTCAGTGAATTAAACTCTGAGGGATATAGATAAACTTTCTCCTCAACTCAAAGTGATGTCAGCACTTGGGAAGCAGCTGATTGATGAGTAGCAGCTGAATCTTTAATAAAGTCTTAACTGACTTAACGTAAACAAACTTAATTGGGTTATAAGTAGAGGCATAGCAGGGTACCTCACACCTATGGAGTGCATGGCCTGATTTACGTGGGAATTCCAATACCCTCTCATGTCCTCGACAACCAATTGTACAGGAAGTATCAGCTCTATCAGCAGGTAGAGCAGTTCAAGTTCTAGGTTTCATATATTGAGTAACAGCTGATGTTACTGTGGTACATCACAAGGCTCAGATTTCTGCATAACCGGCGATCTTACAGGTTAAGCTGCGCAGTAGAGGGGGAATCGGTGATGTCAGACAGATAAGGTGTACAGGCAGGTAATGCAGGAGTTATCCGAATACAACTTGCTCTCAAAACAATATTCTGAAGACTGGCAAAAATGATGGCCCCTCTGGGAGTGCAGTCAGAGCTAAGGTTATAGCACCACAGGTGACTCAGCTGTACAACGTGCAGAAGGAAGACTGGGAAAGCAATAGTTAATGGGGTTTCTAGAGTCAAGAAACAGATGTGATTCCAGGATTGTTTACTGACAACAGACCTGGTCCAAGTGAACTTGAATCAAAGATTGGCAGACAAAGATGTAGTTTAAAAGTGGACTGCCTTTAAAGAGGAGATAAGTTAGGCATCGTCAAGGTACATTCCCGTGAGGTGGAAAGGCAGGACAAACAAAGCCAGAGCTCTCTGGATGACAAAAGAGATGCGCATCAGCTTGATAATAGAGAACTAAGCTAAATATAGATGGCTCAGAGTAAAGTGAAAAAGAAATAAGAGCAGCAATGAGAGCGTTGAGAGACTGACAGCTAACATAAAAAGAATCCAAAGTCTTCTATATGCAAATAAATGGGAAAAAATGTGGCAAAAGAGGAGGAACAGAGTCGACTGGGGGCCAAAAAGGGATTTACACATGAAGATGGTGGGCATGACAGATTACTAAATGAGTACTTTGCATCTATCTTTAGGAAGAATACACTGCCAAAGTCATAGTTTGAAATACTGGATGGGCTAAAAATTGATCAAGAGGATGTATTAGAAACACTGGCTGAACTTAAAAGTTGATAAAGTTGACTGGATCAGATGCATCTGAAGATACAGAGGGAAGAGTGGAAATTGTGGAAGCACTGCATAATCTTTCAATCCTCCTTATATATAGGGATGGTACCAGAGGACTGGAAAGTTGCACCCTTATTCAAAACAAATGGTGCAAGGACAAGCCCAACAGCTCCAGAGGTGTGCAAAAGCTATGGAATGCTTTCCTGATATAAGCTAGGATAGTAATGGTGTGAAGGACAAAGAATGGAAGAGTTTAAGGTTGTTTCCCCATGGCTCACAAGTCTAGGCAGCATAATCTCAAGATAAGGACATGCCATTTCAGGCTGATCAGAGATTGAATTCTCTATCCCAGAGTTGTACGTTCTCAGTTGTTTAGCCTAGTCAAGACTGAAATTGCTTTCCTTCGTACTCCAAAACAATAAAAGGTCATAGGGTTACAAGAAACTGGACTTATGAAAAGGTGAGTCATGATCTTTTTGAATCACTGAGCAGGCTTATGGCCTACTCTTATTTTTGTCTTATGTAATTGAGATTTCCGCTAAGCATGGCCAGCTTACTTACAACACAATTACATTTTGGTACATCTATAATTTGACACATGGAGATAGGATTACAGTAATAATTTCATACTCAAAAAATCCCTATTTAGTGTCTTCCTGTGCTTTTGGATTCGATGCAAACTGTTGAGAAACACCCACATCTGATCAAAGAAGAATATACTAACAGCTGAACGACAACAATTTCAAATTAAATCTGATACAATGATAATCAAAATCTTTAATGATGCATTAGTTCCTTGTTCAAGTGTGAAATCTACCATCGACAAAATTAAAGGTGTACTGAGTATAGAGATGAAAGTAAGGAGATGTGACGCACATTTCAGCTGATTGGATCAGGGCTTGCTAAAATAGTTTCTTGTTTGAAATACAGTAGAGTATGCACTGAACTCGTAATCCAGAGGCCCAAGCTAATACTCTGGAGACAGAAATTTAAATTCCACTGTGGCAGCTGGTAGAATTTAACCAACTAATTAATCAATTCAATTAATTCATTAAGAAATCTGGAATTGAAACTTAAGTCACAATAATGGTGCCGTGAAACTGTCGTAAATCAACTGCTGAAACAACCCATGAGGGTCACTAATGCCCAAAAGGGAAGGAAATCTGCTATTCTTACTCAGTCTGGGCTACGTGACTCTAGACTGACAGCAATACGGTTGACTTGTAAATGCCTCATGAAATGGCCCAGTAACCTACTCAGTTGTACGAAACCATTACAGAAAATCATAAAGGAATAAAATGGATAGACCACCAGTTAGACACCAGGAAGGACAGTGGCACACCCAGCTCTGTTAAACGTACAAAGTCCACCTTACAAACATCAGGCAGCTTGTGTCAACATTGAGAGAATTGTCCCAGACACTAATCAAGCAACAGGCTGCCATACTCATGTCCCATCTCCCACCTTCACGTTCCCTGGTTGTGCCCTGACCCAACAGCAGGACAGTCAGGAGGGAATTGCTCAGAGTCCTCAACGTTGACTACGGATCATTGAAATATTATGGCATCAATCAAACATGGGGAACAAAACTCCCGACTGATTATCACCACCTGTCCTCCCTCAACTGATGAATCAGTAATCTGTCATGCTGTACACCATTTGGAGGAAGTACTGAGGGTGGCAACGGCACAGAACATACCCTGGGTCATCATCACCTACTTCTTGGCCTTTTCACTCCTTAACAGAACATAGGCCACAGACAAATTCTCTCCATCTAATCCTGCTTTGGTCCAAACTCTCCAGCTGTTGCCAAGTATAGCTCTCAGCTCTCATCTCCTTCTCGGTATCTGCCTCCATATGTTCCTTGATCTGCCTTGCTTTCTCTTTCCTTGCAAGTTCTATGTGAGAACTTGCAATGTTACATTGTTCTGTGGCTTCCTCAAAATGTGACCTACCTAATTCCATTTTTGCCTTTTGGTTTGAAGGACCATTGGGTCTTGTTTGGCCTCCTCCCATAGCCCAATAATATTGATGGTATTTGGCCTGGTGACAGACTTCAATGTCTATTACCAAGATTGGACCAAAGTAGCACCACTACTGGAAGACCTGGCCAAGTTCCGAAGAATACAGTTGCCAGGCTGAGTTTGCAGAAGGTGACGAGGGAACCATGAAGAAGGAAAAACCTACCAGACCTTGTCCTCACCAAATTCACAGATGCACGTCCATGACAACATAGGAGGGAATGACCACCTTACATGTTTTCCACTAATTGGTGGCCTATACACCAAACTGAGCAATGGGATTGCATCTTTTTTGTCCCTTAGCTCTCGCCAAATAATTGCTTCCTGACTCCTCCTCTTCCTTTCTCTCCTTAGCACTGCAATGTTCTCTAATCAAAACTGGCAACCCTCCCCCTTTCCTATCTTTTCTGAATGCCTTGTATGCGGGAATATTTAATACTCTTCTTTGAGTCAGCTCTGTTACAGCCACAACATCATTACCATATGATAATCTGTGCTGTAACTCACCAATCTTATTTACCATACTCTTTGCATTCATCTATGTTGATATAAGCTTTACTTTCTGCTCAACTCTGAACCCACTAAATAACTTACTATTTCCTGCTCTAGTGTTATCTATCTCTCCCAGTATTGCGTACACCTTGGTATTCCTCTGGTATGATATTACTTCCTGGTTACCACACCTCCAACTAGTTAAAAACCCTTCACAATAATTAGTGGCAAATCTCCCCTTCAAGGAATTTAGTCCTGGCTTTATTTAGGTGCACCCATCCAGCCTATACAGGTCCTATCTCTCCCATAGCTGGTCCAAACTCGTGATCTGTACCAGCTAGCAGAACAAGCATAGCAGATAAATGGGAACATCACCACCTGAAAATTCCCTGCCAAGCCACATACCATCCTGACTTGGAACTATATCACCATTCCTTCACTGTAACGGGAATAAAATCCTGGAGTTCCCTTCCCAGCAACACTGAGTGTATTTACCACAGATAGTCTGCAGTGATTCAAGGCAGTGAGTGGTTCACCACACCTTTCTCAAAGGCAATTAGGAATGGACAACTGCAACACCCATATCCCATGAAAGAATGTAAAAGGACTATTGACCAGCTCAAATTGAGCAAATCAAGCAACAAGATAAATCCCCGAATATATTTATGCAAAATATAACCCAGCTTATACTTGAGCATAAAAATCAAGACCGACACTCAGTACTGAGTGTGCTGCACTCAGATCTGCCTACTTTCAGATGACACAATAAGCCATGATATGCTATCCTCGGAATGGTTCAGATAGAAGTAAAGATCCCCTCGCAAAATTTCAAAAAAAAAACAAGTAATCCTGGTATTCTGGTCAGCAATTCTTCCTTAAGCAATACAGTCTAAGCACAGACTGACTGGCTTTTATTTTCAGTGTTATTTCTGGAAAATTATTGGCATTGCATGTCTGCTGACATCATAATAAAATTCCAGATGGTTTCATGTTACTGGGTGCTATATAAATGCATACATTATTATGGGTGGGGTCCTTTCAAATCAAACTGAAAGGGTAAACCAATAGTTTATTTGATATAAAAACATTTGGTAAACTTTGGAATATTTGTAGGATCAAATGCCCCATCATATTTTACTTACAAAGGCAAAAATCTTCCAATTTTCTGAAAGCTAGCGACACATGCAGCTTCCCCGCCTCCTTGATTTATTTTCCAACATGGTTAAATATCCAAGTTGACATAATTAAGAACATGTGCAGCAGGTTGCCTGACAGCTGCAGATTTGCAAGAACTAAGTGAACAGCAAAATAATCACTAAATGGTGAACAAAAACAGCTTTTGTAGTAATAGGCAATCATTTCATCAAAGTATACAAGGTATATCTTCTGTTCACATTTGTGACAATAAATTACACACTACCAAAACTAATTTGATGACCGTTATTTCAGTTACAAATATGTAACAAGACCAGAATCCGAAACCACATGCAGCAATACAAGCCATTATGGGCAACAAGATAAATCCCCAAATATATTTATGCAAAATATAACCCATCTTATACTTGAGCATAAAAATCAAGACTGACACTCAGTACTGAGTGTGCTTCACTCAGATCTGCCTACTTTCAGATGACACAATAAGCGATGGCCCTATCTGCCCTCAGCTGGATGTTAAAAATCCTATAGCACTATTTCATAGAACAGCAACAGGCAAGTTATTCCTTGTGTTCTGACCAATCTTTGTTTCTCAATCAACATCACAGAAACAGATTATCTAGATTGTTGATGCAATAATTAAATGCATCAAAATTCCTTTGAAAAATTCCACTTACCCTTTATCTTGAGTAACTGAAATCTCCACTGTCCAAAATAAGATTACAAAAAACCCAAAACTGGATATTTCACAATGATTGAATCCATTCATTGGATTGCTTGTGTCTTATAATGTTTGCATTAAAATTTTTACTTGAATATTAAATGGACTGATAACTGGCCAGAATGCTGCCAACTAGATGAAAGCAGATCCAAATAGGTGCAGTATACACAACTTCCCAATATAGAAGAGTTTGAATTTATTCGAGAAAAGCGAGATGATAAATTTCAAAAGCATTTTTATTTAAATTATGCTTGGGAGTGTGGGCAATGCAAGAAATGCCAAATTGTAACGCCAAGTTCCTGGTGGTGGTGGGTCTTTTCCTGAACCACTACAGTCCTTATTTTGATTGTGGCTTTGAATAGAATGAGAAGTTCAAGGGACACACAGAGCACTTGCCTCCTGGCACAGCAAGGGATCGAACCCATGATGTTCGGTTTAAGTGACTAATGCCTTCTTACTTGGCCACTGTGCCTCAAAAGCAGTACCTGCATAGGGAGTTGAACCCTGGACCCTCAAGTTAAAAGTCTGACTCACTACCAGAGTTACCCATGCTCCACACAATGCTATTAGGTAGGGTATTGAACAATGGTGACTCAGCAACAATGAAGGAACAACAATACTTGTCAGGGTAATGTAAAATTGAGGCAATCTTGCAATGATGGTTTCCACATGATTCCAACAAAACCTAAACTGAAAGTTAGTGAGCAAGTTATTGATGAGAAAAAATCTGATTGCACCTTTGGACTTGCATCACTCAAGATTTGGGAGGCGGCTTACTAAACTCAGCCTGTTCAGTTAGTAACTGGGCAGCATGGACAAGTTGGGCCGAAGGGCCTGTTTCCATGCTGTAAACCTCTATGACTCTAAGTAGTGTGTAACTGAAATGCTTGGATGTACTCTAAAGACTTCCATCAAGAATACATTATGTAGAACACATGCACCTCTCAAAGATTTCTCTAACTTTTGATCAAGGTGAAACAGTATTGACTTGTCAGTTGAAGGGGAGGGAGGTGGCAATTAATAGGTGGTTTTCTTGAACAAAGAACAATACAGCACAGGAACAGGCCCTTTGGCCCTCCAAGCTCCCTGGTCCAAACTAGACCATTCTTTTGTATCCCTCCATTCCCACTCCGTTCATGTGGCTATCTAGATAAGTCTTAAACGTTCCCAGTGTGTCCGCCTCCACCACCTTGCCCGGCAGTGCATTCCAGGCCCCCACCACCCTCTGTGTAAAATACGTCCTTCTGATCTCCGTGTTAAACCTTCCCCCCCCTCACCTTGAACCTATGACCCCTCATGAACGTCACCACCGACCTGGGAAAAAGCTTCCCACCGTTCACCCTATCTATGCCTTTCATAATTTTATACACCTCTATTAGGTCACCCCTCATCCCCTGACTTTCCCCAGTTTACCCAATCTCTCCTCATAACTAAGCCCTTCCATACCAGGCAACATCCTGGTAAACCTCCTCTGTATTCTCTCTCAAGCCTCCACGTCCTTCCGGTAGTGTGGCGACCAGAACTTGACTTCAAAGGATCTGGATTCAATGCTTGGGACTTGCAAGATCAAATCCATATGACTGCATATCAATCAGCCCAGCCTCTGGTGGGTCTACCCTGCCAACGGAAGAAAATAGAGCAGATATGGTGATGGCGGTGAACAGGCTGTTGCCTCACAACTCTTCCAACTTGGCACTGGTCCCTCAGATGTTATGATGTGGAGATGCCGGCAAAGGAGGACTTTGTAAAGTTGACTGGACTCTTAACCCAATATGCTATTTCTACCATTATTATGTACAGTAGTGACTGTTTTATAAGCACATATTGTGGGGCTGGTGAGATTCAAACTCGCATGCTAATCATGATAACAACATTCTTCATGTACACTCTTTTCTAGCATCTTTCCTCAACAGTTATAGTTTTTGTCCAAAATGCTATTCTCCCATCAAGATAGTGTGTAGCTGACTGGAATATTTTTGGTAGGCATGCAAAAAAAATAACAGCACTGTGACCAAATGGCTGCAATTACTGTGTCACATTGGGCAGGAGTGGCCATACAACCTGCCGCAAGTTTCACAACCTGCCCGCTGGCGGTGGGATCTTCTAGTCCCACTGGTTTCAACGAGATTTCTTATTGAATGCATTCCTCACTGCTGTGAATGCCCGCAGCAGGGATGCTCCGTCAGTGGGACTGGAAGACCCTGCTGGCGTGAACGGCTGAAAAGTTCCAGCGACTGTTACCAAGATAGTATCATGAAATGAGTCAGCTTTGTTTACCACAGCAAGTTTAAATATACTTTACTAGATTTTCAGTATGTTATCAAAAGTTTGTTTCATTGTGACTTATCTTTAATTCAGATTCTTACTTAGAGTATGCTACCAAATCTAAAAATCTTCTAAAAGCATATAAATGGTAAAATGGTGGGGTGAGTGGGGTTGATTAAGAAGCAAAAACGGTGTTTTTTTTGGCTTGATGATAGGGGGCATGACAGATTTACTATCTGAATATTTTGTATGTCTTTTCCAGATTTTTTTGATGAGGTAACAAAGGAGGTTGATATAGTGTACATGCACTTCCAAAAGGCATTTGATGAAGTGCCACATATTAGACATTCCAACAAAGCTGAAGCTAATGATGTAAAAGGGAAAATGTTGGGATGCATATAAAATTGGCTGAGTGATAGGAATGAGCGCGCAGTATTGAATTGTGGTTTCCTGGACTCGAAGAGAAATGATAGAGTTTGCCAAGAGCAAGTATGAAGACCATTGTTTTTGATGCAGTCTTGGCCATACAGGACATAATTTCAGAATCTTCAGATTTCACAAAACTTGGAAGTATTGTAAAGAGGATTGTGATAGACTTCAAGAGGACATAAACTAGTGAAATGTCACAGATGAAATTTAATGCAAACTGTTAAGTGATATCTTTATGCAGAAAAAAAATGAGAGGCATATAAAACAAAGCAAATTCAAAGGGTGGGGGGGGGGGGGAAACAGAGGGACCTGAGGGTATGAGTGTTCAAATCATTGATGATTGCAGGGTAGGTTAAGTGGTTAAAAATGCATACAGGATGCTAAACAGAAGCACAAAGGAAAGAAGTTATGAAGAACCTTTATAAAATATTAGTTCGACCTCAACCAGAGTTTTGTTTCCAATTCTGAGAACCACACAAGTGAGGGTTTTGGAGAGGATGCAGAAAAAAATTATGAGAATGGCCCTCGGGGTGAGTGACTGCAGTGAAGTGGATAGATTAGAGTACTTGGGGTTGTTCTCCTTAGAAGAGAAGCTTGAGAAACGATTTAATATAAGCATTCAAAACCATAAAGATCAACAGAGAGAGAGAGGGTCATGAACCAGAGAACACCAATTTAAAGCCATTGGCAAAAGGGACGATGTGAGGAAAAGCCTTTATTTAAAATGCAGTGAGTGGTTGGATCTCTGACCACTAACTGAGAATGAGGTGGAGGCAGATTCAATCATGGTTTTCCAAAAGTAATAGGATAAACAACTGAAGACAAAAAATTTGCAGAGCTAAGGGGAAAAGACAGGAAGTGAAACTAACACAATTGTTCTTGCAGAGAGCTGATGCAGACTCAATGGACTGAATGGCCTCCTCCTGTGCTGTAACTGTTCCATTATACAAAACGAAATTCAGGAGACAAGAAATCATTTGCAAAGAGTATATTTTGTTCAAAGTTCTTCATTTTACATCAAAGAAGCAAAATTGTGTTCAATTTAGAAAGAAAAATTATAACATTCAGGCTCAACTTACAACTTGGCCACAGTTTCCAACAAGGAATATCCTCAAGTAGCTGCACTGAGAATAATAGGGGTCAACAGTTCATATATTTAAAAAATTCAATTAACAAAACTGTTCCCAAAGCTCCCAACTGAAAAACGCAAAATACTGTATGGCAGATACTGGAAATCTGAAATAAGAAAATGCTGGAAATACGCCACAGGTTATGCACATCTGTTTTGAAAGAAAAAGTTACCATTTCAGGTTGGTGACTTCTGACAAACGGTTATCACCCTGAAACATCAACTCATTTTCTTTCTCCACCCAAGCTGACTTGCTGAGTATTTCACAAATGTTCTGTTTTTATCAAAGTTGATATACTGGTTTCCCAAAGTTCAGCAGCTTATAATCAACCAGCTGAGATCTAAAGTTGCAGCCACATTGCTTTCCATATATGTTCAGGAGGGTGGCTCTGCAGGCACCCAAGGCCACACAGACAGGCACAATTATCTTCCTAAACAGCAACAGATTTTGATTACATTTTACCATGGATGCAAAATAACATGACCAAGTGCATTTAACAAACTTTGCTTCTTTAAATTTAAATCTATTGAGTCTGACTAAATTGTTCAAACCTGCCCATTGGTCAAATAATAACTTTTGTTATGGCATTGTCTACTGTAAAACTTGGTCGGATCAATTTTTTAAAAAATTCATTTATGGGATGTAGACATTGCTGGCTAAGCCAGCATTTATGTCCTATCCCTAGTTGCCCTCGAGATGGTGGTGGTGTGTTGCCTTCTTGATCTACTGCAGTACCCGAGATGTAGGTACACTCACAGTGCTGTTAGCGAACGAGTTCCAGGATTTTGACCCAGCGACACAGAGAAGGAGCAGGGTTTGGAAGGTGCTGCTGAAAGAGCCTTGGTGAGTTCCTGCAGTACATTTTGTAGATGGCACACATGGCTGCCACTGCTCATCGATGGTGGAGGAATTGAATGTTTGTGGAAGAGTTATCAATTAAGCGGGTTGCTTTTTCCTAGATGGTGTCAAGCTTGAGTGTTATTGGAGCTGCGCTCATCCATCCTAACCTTTGACCTACTATCAGTCACAGTATTTATATACTATCAATAGTAATCCCCAGGATGTTGATTGTGGGGGATTCAACACTAGTAACACCAATAAATGTCAAGGGAGGTGGCTAGATTCTCTTTTGTGGGAGATGGTCATTGCTTGGCATGTGGCACGAATGTTACTTGCCACTTGTCAGCCCAAGACCTGGATATTGTCCAGGTCTTGCCAGGAAAGGGGCCCAGGCCCTCGGGATAATTAATGGATGATATTGGAATGGTGTAGATTAGATGGGCTTTAGATTGGTTTCACTAATCGGCACAACATCGAGGGCCGAAGGGCCTGTACTGCGCTGTAATGTTCTATGTTCTATGGACTGCTTCAGTGTCTGAGGAGTCAAATAGTGCTGAACATTGTACAGTCATCAGCAAACATCCCCACTTCTGACCTTATGATGGAAGGAAGGTCAATGATGAAGCAGCTGATGATTACTGCACCTAGGATACCACCTGAGGTACTCCGGCAGTGATGATCTGGAGCTGAGATTATTTACCGCCAACCCCCACAACCATCATCCTTTGTGCCAGTTATTTTCCCAATTCTCATTGCCTCCAGTTTGCAAGGGCTTCTTGATGCCACACTCAGGGGGGACAGTCACTCTCAGCTCACCTCAGGGTTTCAGCTCATTTGTCCATGTTTGAACCAAGGCTGTAATAAGGTACTGAGTAACCTGGCGGAACCCAAACTGAGCAGTGAGCAAGTTTAATGCTGATTAAGTGCTGGCTGATAGTGCTGTTGATGACCCCTTCCATCACTTTGCTGATGATCGAGAGCAGGCTGCTGGGGTGGTAACTGGCCGCTAAGATTTGTCCAATTTCTTGTATACAGGACAAACCTGGACAATTTTCCACATAGCTGGGTAAATGTCAATGCTGTACCTATACTGGAACAGTTTGGCTAGGGCAAGGTCTGGAGCAGAAGCCTTCAGTACTATTGCCAGAATATTGTCAGGGCCTTTGCAGTAGCCAATGCCTTCAGACATTTCTTGAAATCACATGGAGTGAATCCAATTGCTGAAGACTGACATCAGTGATGCTGGGAACGTCCAGAGATGGATCATCCACTCGGCACTTCCGGCTGATGATTGTTGAGTGCTTCAGCCTTATGTTTTGCACAAATGTGCTATGCTCATCCATCATTGAGGGTGGGGATATTTGTGGAGCCTCCTCCTCAGTGAGTTGTTTATTCATGATTGGATCTAGCAGGACTACAGAGCTTTGATCTGATCCGTTGGTTGTGGAATTGCTTCGCTCTATTACTTGCTGCTTATGCTGTTTGGGACGCAAGTAGTCCTGTGTTGTAGCTTCACCAGGTTGACTGGTATTGCTCCTGGTGTGCCCTCCTGCATTCTTCATTGAACCAGGATTGATCAAGATTGTGGCTGACTACAATTCTGCTGCTGCTTATGGTCCACAGTGCCTCGTGGATGCCTCGCCTTGAGCTGATAGACCTATACAAAGTCTAGCCCATTTAGCATGGTGGCATTCCACACAACACAATAGAGGGTATCTTCACTGTGAAGACAGGAATTTGTCTCCACAAAGACTGTGCAGTGGTCACTACTGATGCGCGTGATACTGTCATGGACAGTTGCATCTGCGGCAGGCAGGTTGGTGAGGATGTGGTCATGTATGTTTTGCCCTCTTGTTGGTTTCCTCACCACCTGCCACAGTCCCAGTCTAGCAGCTATGCCCTTCAGGACCATTCCAGCTCAGTCTGTGATGATACTACCAAGCCATTGAAATCCTCCAGCAATTCTGCACCCTTGGCACCTTCAGTGCCTCCTCCAAGCGATGCTCAAAATGGAGGAATACTCGTTTATCAGCTGAAGGTGGATGTTACATGGTAATTAGCAGGATTGTCCATGTTTGACCCAGTGCCATGAGACTTCAGAAACAATACTGAACCAGCTGCCGCATTAAACCAGGAGGAGTTTAAATCAATTGTTTTGCAGACTCTTGCTTGACTTTTGGCACAGGGGCAGCACAGTTGCACAGTGGTTAGCACTGCTGCCTCACAATGCCAGGGACCTAGCTTCAATTCCAGCCTCAGGTGACTTTGTGGAGTTTGCATGTGTCTGTATGGTTTCCCCCGGGTGCCACCACATTCCAAAGATGTGCGGATTAGGTTGATTGGCCATGCTAAATTATCCCTTAGTGTCGGGGGACTAAAAGCGCAAATGTATGGGGTTACGGGGGTGGGGCCAAGATGGGACTGTCATCGGTGCAGGCTTGATATGCTGAATGGCCTTCTTCTGCACTGTAGGGATTCTATGATTCTCAGTACTTATTTAATGGAATTATCTTGTTTTCAAAGGAAGCATTATTTACATGTATTGGCTTCATTATTGTAATATGACCCACGTATTTAAATTTTGTATGTTTTTTAAAAATAACCAATGTGAGATGCATTTCAAGCCTGCATCTTTGTATGTTACAGTTTAATGACATTGATCAGGCAGGCTCTGGGAAAGCTACAAGAAAGGCAGATTAATTTTAATGAAAAGCTCAAATTCTGGCCTAAATTCAGAAATTTGCACACCTGAAGTGCAGAATGTTCCAATTCAGATTTGCCTGTTCTTAAAAAAAAAATGCCAACTGTTTTCCTTCGAGCTAGATACTAAATCATACAGCCCACACATCAGTATTTTCCTGCAGATTATATTGCATGTTCAATACAATAACAGCAGTGGTGCCTTGGCACAATATTAGAAGTTGAATTCATTAACTTGAAAGCATTTGGTTTGGAACAAAACTGAAGTATTCTAATTGTAATTAAATAAAAACAATGTCTCATGGCACTTTGTCAGCAAAAGAATAACTCATATCAAGCCAGCAAGGGAGAGAAAGAAGTGGCCACCAAGAGCTTTGCTATAGAAGAGTGTTTGAGAACTCATTCCCACAAAGAGTGAAGTGGAGAAGCAATGAGGTTTAAAGGGGAAATGCCAGAGATATCATTGCAGGTCATTCATGAAGTGCATCACACCTCAATCCAATTCTGCTTTCATTAGCTGATGACAGTAAGAAGTCTCTCAACGCTAGGTTAAAGTCCAACAGGTTTATTTGGAATCACGAGCTTTCGGAGCGCTGCTCCTTCATCAGTTGAGTGGAGAGGTGGGTTCACAAACACGGCATATTTCGACAGACACACAATTTCGACAGAGATGCAAGATAATGGCTGGAACGCGAGTCTTTGCAGGTAATCAAGTCTTTACAGGCACAGACAATGCGAGTGGAGAGAGGGATACTCACAGGTTAAAAAGGTGTGAATTGTCTCAAGCCAGGACAGTCAGTAGGATTTTGCAAGCCCAGGCCAAATGGTGGGGGTTACATGTAGTGTGACATGAACCCAAGATCCCGGTTGAGGTCATTCTCATGCTGCAGAACTTGACTATCAGTTTCTGCTCGGCAATTCTGCATTGTCGTGTGTCTTGGAAAACGCTTACCCGAAGATCGGAGGCTGGATGCCCTGGACTGCTGAAGTGTTTTCCGACTGGAAGGGAACACTCCTGCCTGGGGGTTGTCGTGCGGTGACTCGGCCAACATTGTGTACCGCATACGCAGCAGGGAAGGATGTCACGAGGCGCATCGGCGAGACCATACAAACACGATGACAATGAATGTACGGACAACCACTAGTCTCAACCTTCAAATCTAAAATGTTATATTAATTTTCATATAGTTTTCAAGTTCAGACTAAAATGCCACATTTGACTCACCAAAAATCTTTCAACGCTATTAAAACTTTTTTGGCTGCACTCTGAATCCAGTCCTCACTTGAGTAGTGCCTACCAATTCTGTAGACATCAATTCTGTTACTTACTTTCCTTCCTCTATAATTGGGACAAACTGTTGATGCAGCAAAGCACTCCACTCATAGCACTATTGAACTGAAGGTATGGAGATCTTCTGCACTGAAGTTTCAGAAAAACTGTTTCAAGAGATCTTTCTTGCTAGCAACCGTAGAGGTAGCAACAGCGTGACGACATTATAAGCATATACACCATAGCAAGAGAGCCCAAATTTTCTCAGTATTGACAGGGGAGTGCTCTGTACTGCAGTTACTTCCCTAAAAACAAAACTTCAAAAGGCAGGAAATACTCAATGGGTAAGATTGTATCTGTGGAAATTCAAAATCAACCTTTCGAGTCCAATATCTTCCATCAAGGCACCCAAAAGAACTTAATGGAAATATTTGACTGACTTCTGTTCTCCACTGATGTATTTCCAGTTTTTCTGGGGGTTTTTTGATTTCCAGCATATGTGTAGCTATTTATGTTGTTTAACTCACTACCAATTCTTTCCAGGAATTCCAAATTTGAAGTAATTCTGACCCTATTCAAGGACAGTTTCTTTTTTTTAAAACTGTGTTCATCTCATTGCTGTTTTCTCTTCCTTACATTTGATCAATTACTTGCTAAGACCTACTTTTATAGACACTTCTCTTTCACTGTACCTGTCTAGAGCTTCATGTCTTCGTTCCAGTTTAAATTTTAACATTCCTGTTTCAGATCCACCCATGACAATGTCAGGTGCTCAATTTTTAAAAGAAATATAGAGCATGAAGAGGGTATTTAATTTTAGCATTTTGGGAGTTTGTGTTATTCTTTGAAGCAGGCTTGTTTGTGTACACGTGCCTGAGTGTGGACGTAATTAAATTAAGCTGGTGACTGGGCGTCTATAAGGTGAGGACATCAAAGTAGTGTAGGTGTGAAGGACATGCATTTGAAGTAAATACGGCCAAGTTGGATTTTCTACAAGTGAATAAGACATGCTTTTTCTTTGGAAAACTGGGTTTTGTTTTCAAGTTTCTCAAATTTCCACAGCAGAGTGGGACTGAGTGAGAGACACTGTGACACACCTTCCCTCCAGTGGGTTTGTCTCGTGGTATTACTGGATTTTTTTCAGATTAAATATCTATAAGGGACTGTTGCCCAAGTAGAAAATCTTACTTGGAAATGTTCTGTAAGACTAATTTTAACTGTGTAAATATAATCTTGCGTCTTTTAAGTTTTCTTTTGTTAATAAATGTTTTAATTTAATAAAAAACGTTTATCAGTCACAAGTAAGGTTTACATTAACACTGCAATGAAGTTAGTGAAATTTTCCTAGTTGCCACAATCCAGCGCCTATTTGGGTTAATGCACCTAACCAGCACGTCTTTCAGAATGTGGGAGGCAGCCGGAGCACCCGGAGGAAACCCTCGCAGACACGGGGAGAACTTGCAAACTCCACACAGACAGTGACCCAAGTCTGGCTTCTGTTCAAGAAAGGAGAGTGCTCAACATGAGGCCATCAGAAGGGATTGAAATGTAGTGAGGGTAGTAGGGACAGAAAATCAAGAACCTGCTAACGTAATTGAGAACATCAGAAAAGTCATAGATATAATTAGCAAAGGACGTGTTCAGGATCTGTGTTTTTCTACAGGGTACAATTAAGCAACACAACCTGCATTAGCTGCACAGCAGGTAAGATTTAAGCAACAACCTACAATTACAACAAAGCCTCACAAAGTTATCAGCAAGATTTGAAAATGTCACTCAAGGTTGGATTTCCCCCTCCCCCACCACACAATTGCACTAATCATAAAACTGAAGACATTTCTTTTCATTTTTAGTATCAGTGCATTTCACTTTCTTTACCATCTTTGCTTCTCTCCTACTTTATACTGAAAAAATATCCTCCATTACAATATATTTAAATAGTTTTTAAAATATCTTTGTCTATGGGGTTAACTGTTTTTGGCAAATAAAATTTAAATTGGAAAGAACTTCCAGCTGCCAATTATTGCACAATTTCAGCACAGCTCCCCACCTTTGCACCATACATACTTGGCTGAATTATAAAGTAACTGGCTGGCAGGCTTTATTTGCAGTTTTACGTAGAGCAAGAAGTAGAAAAAGACTGTGAATCAACTCAAAACAAAATGGTCTCAAAACACCAGAATATCATCAGCATTGAAGCTAACTGTTAGATTGCCATAGCAACATTCAGCACCAACATGTCAAGTTACCACTTTTTTTTCCTCTCTTTCCTTCTTTCCCCTGCTACAATATATGGTTTAAATGCCAGCACTTCACAACTTGTCACCAGTGTTTACTTCAACATAATTTATACGGCATCCTTCAGGTTGCAAATCTTATTTTTAACTGGTTGTCAGGCTGAAATAGGATACAGCCAGGTCTAATTGCTAATCTTTGATGGGATTGATTAGGGACCAAAATGGAGATCCACTGCTGGATGCACTTGGCATGGTTCAGGATACTAAATTAATACTTTTGAGAACTTTGCCAAGTTATAGTAAACAAGGAAGTTGCTGAAATATTCAATGTGATAAAAATAAACAGGATGTTATCAAAAGGCTAGCAGCACTTAATGTGGATCCTAGTCTGGATTTAATTCATTTTAGGCTGCTGAGGGAAGGGTAGAAATTGTGTAGGTGTTGGTCACAATCTTACAATCCTCCGTAGATACAGGCATGGTTGTTATATTGATTCCTGCTTATTAACAAGAATGGGAACCCTCGGAGTGTTTTAACAGGTTAACGGATCAGTTCAAGAGTTAGTGAAGAGCTAGTCTTGAGGCAGTCAGTTTTGGGGAATCCGCTAGCCAACATGTGCCATGTGCTGAGTTTAAAACTTAATGTGTAAAGGGGTTGTCAGGAAAACGTACCCTACTTGGCCATATATCAGAAGGTGTGCTCAGGAGTCCAAGGAAAAGGAATTTTGGAAGGTTTCACACGTACTTCATACTTACCCTGAACGCCATACCTGTTATGATCTTTGGCCAGACATTTTTTGTTGATAAAGGTTTTAATTTAATAAAAAAAGTTTATTTATCAGTCACAAGTAAGGCTTACATTATCAAAAATGCCGGTATCACCACATTTGGTAAGACCCAGTTAGGGACCAATAACATTTTCTTTAAAGTAGGTAAAGGTTGAGATTCAAGACACCAGCTTTTGGAAAAAATGGCGGAGGTTAGCACTGCTGCCTCACAGTGCCAGGGACCCAGATTCAATTCCAGCCTCGGGTCACTGTCTGTGTGGAGTTTGCACATTCTCCCCGTGTCTGCATGGGTTTCCTCCAGGTGCTCCGATTTCCTCCCACTCTCCAAAGATGTGCAGGTTTGGTTGATTGGCCGTGCTAAGTTGACCCTAGTGTCAGGGGATAGGTGGGGTTACACGAGTGGGGCCTGGGTGGGATTGTGGTCAGTTCACACTCGGTGGACCGAATGGCCGCCTTCTGCACTGTAAGGATTCTATGATTCCATGGGTCTTGAACAAAAAACAAACTTTATTACACAAGTTCAGAAAGATAAAACGGCTTACAGATCTTAGACTAACATTCCTGGTAAGTATGACATTCGTCTGTTAATATGAATTAGCAAACCATGGTTGGACACACCACACTACAGAGTAAATGATAGATGCACCCTAAACAGATTCCACAGATTTCTCAACAAACCATCAAGAAATTAGTCAACTAATGTCACTGAAACTTCATCTCTCTCATGCAGATTTCCAATCTCCACCTTTGAAGATCCTTGGAATTCGCTCCCACTCAGCTTTAACAATGGTCCACCAGGAGGAGCTAGTGGCATTAATGGTATTGTCAGTGGACTAATAATCCAGAGACTCAGCGCAATGCTCTAGTGACGGGGCTCAAATCTGTTGACCTATCAAAACACTCCCAGAGGGTCCCACTCTTGTTATGAGGCACGAACCAATGTAACAAGCATTAAATGTAACTTACATGTTACAATTTTCACAGACTGCTCATTTAGCACACAGGAACATAAAGATCAATGGATTTCATGATACTTTTCCCACATGGAAATAAGAAAGCTTTGTTAATTTACCAGATGCGCTTAACTTTTAACAAATAACTTATTACGTACTATTCAGGTAAACTTTTCATTTTGTTTTACAAACTCTCACATTGCATAATAAAGTTACAAAGGTTTAACCAAAACAAGAGTCAATATACATGCAACACTAGTGGGATTTAAACATAGAATTATCGTAACTGAATGCTTGTGCTTTTTTTCTTCCTTTGATTCCTAGTCTTTAACTCAGCAAAAAATGTTTCATTTAAGTCCACAGCCCAACTGTCTTCATTTTCGTTAGCTGTAGACGCAATTCCCATTGCTCTATTCACGTCCAAGTTCTTAACAGTTCATCAGTTTTGTTTTTCTTTAATTCCACATCAACCAATTGCCCTGATTAATCAGCAATTCCTTTACCTGTGACTTAAACTCAGTCTTCTTAACATTTCTTACTTTAATCTGCAAACACCTTTTGTACATGAAAGTTGGCTGTCTCGACTGATCAGTTTTCCTTAGCAGAGCTGAATTCCTCACCCAGTCTTTGACATGCCTTCATTTCTATCACCAACTTTTCTTGGTCCTGGGCTATTGATTCTCAGGCTCTAGCTACTGCACAATCGAAAACAATACAGGAAATTCCTCATGCAAAATCTCTCACCTCCACAGGCTCCTTCAAAATTTTCAGGGACAATTAGACTTTCAAACCTCCTATATAATTACCCAGTAAAAAATCTATCCCTTGCTCACATAAACCAGGAACAATTTCCACTATAACAATTCTGTTTATTAAGTCATTTCATAAATTAACTTCATACATGGGAACAGATTTGTAAGTTTCAGTAGGGTCCCGTATTAATACATTCACCAGCAAACCATCTGGGACACAAATCATATCATCAGCTACCATCAATGACTGATTCATCCCAACAGCTCTCAAAATACTAATTTATTTACTTGTTTCTTTGGAGGAGTATGAGAACACATCTCCCTTCAAGTCAAAAACTCTAAAACCTCCAACTCCATTTAGCAGTATTTAAAAAAGGATCAACTTGACTATCCTGAGCCACATTCCCCATTCTAATAGGTTCCCCGAGGGAACTCATTTAACTTGCATCACTGATACTATTTGATTGCCCATTTCCGGTTCAGTCTTTTCTGAAGACTGCTCAAGTGCTCCTATTAGTGACATTGAAATGGCGTTCAGCCTCCAATAATTTGCTTTTACATGCCCTGTCTTAAGGCAGTTAAAGCATACTGGTTTATTTTCAACCCCTCTATTCTATGATCATTTTTTCTTGACTAGAACATCTTCGACCTCTTCTATGAAGCTAGACTCTTTCCTATTCCTCCATTTTCTATGTTGGCTTAGAGATGGAGATCGACTGTTGGCTGCCTATGTGATATATCATACTCTCTACCAGAACTGCTGCTTCTTGCACCTTGGGAATATTTTAAAGTTAAAGTTTATTTATTAGTGTCATAAGTAGGCTTAATTAACACCTCAATGAAGTTACTGTGAAAATCCCCTAGTCGCCACACTCTGCACCTGTTCGGGTACACTGAGGGAGAATTTAGCATGGCCAGAGAACCTAACCAGCACATCTCTCAGACTGGGAGGAAACCGGGGCACCCAGACACGGGGAGATCGTGCATACTCGCACAGTGACCCAAGTTGGGAATCAAACCTGGTCCCTGGCGCTGTGAGGCAGCAGTGCTAACCACTGTGCCACCCTACCATTTTACTTTCTTCTAGGTATGCCCAATAGTTATTTAGAAATTCTACCAGTATCACTAGCTCCCTCATGCTCAAACTTCTGTTGTAATTTCAGGGATTAAACTCATAGCATTTCCATTTCTCGAGCAAATTCGACAAATGTCTTTTTTTTAAAGCCACAAAGTTCAACTGATAAGTTTCAGGGATAATCTTATAAGCATTGAGTATCATAGGTTTAACTATGCAATCTGAAGATGTTTTTCTGAAAGACTAGAACAAACATCCAGTGCCTTCCCAACCAAAACACTTTGCAAAATGAGTGTTCATGTATCCTTTGGCCACTTTAGTTGGTTAGCTGCCTTTTCAAATGATAAAATATCTCTCAATCCTAGCTTGTGTATTTAGGTGACGGTGAAGATTCTTCATTCCATCATAGCTCAGAATAAAATTTGATCCTCATCCGAATTACTAGACTGTATTTCACTCCTTACCCTAAGCTTTTCTCTAGCCTGTTCACACTGTCTGATCTCTCTCTTTGAAACTTGAGCTCAAGCTTTTGCATTTCCATTTCTTTTGCTCTCCTTGTTCCAATTTGAGTTTCTTCATTCCCATCTTTTGTTCTTTCAGGTTCAAGTTTTTCATTTACTTGTCTATTTCAAGCTGCTTCATCTGCAACTGAACTCTAGATAATTCAAATGAATTGCTATCTGGATTCACTTTTGCCTCTTTCAATCCCAGACGCTGTGCTATTATCCCAAATATTTCTTCTTAACCTTTGCTTTTAATTCAAACTAACTTTTCCATTAATGAGATTAATCTAATCTTGGTTAGTTATTGTAAATCACTCAGGGATAAATCCCCCCTTTCCAAAAAAGTCTTAGCAATGAACAAAGCCATTCATTCTGCTTTTGTCAGTATCGTAAAATGCACTGTGGAAACCTTATAAACCTTAACCTTAGCAAGTATCAGCACTCGTGTTTGTCCGAGTGCCTGAGATATCGCAAGTGCCCCCAATTTATGTTATGACCCTTGGCCACACCCCCGGACATGAGTGGAGATCTGGTTAGGGGCCAGTAAAATAAATAAGGGTTAAGAGTCAAGACACCTGATTTTGGAATAAAGCCACAAGATTCCACTGGTTTCGAACAGAAACAAACTTTACTATAAGTGTTCAAAAACATACAACAATTAACAGATCTGTCATACACTCTTGGTAATATGAAGCACATGCGAACAGGTGAACTGTGGTCAGATACACTATACTACAGAGTAAATGACAGATGCTACCAAAACAAAGTCCCTGGGTTTCTCAACTAACTAGCTAGACATTAGTCTCACTGTGAACCAACCAATCTCCACTGAAACTGTGTCTCTCTCATGAGGGTTTCCAAACTCCACCTTTGAAAATCTCTCCCTGGAAGTCTCTCCAAAGGTCATTCCCGCGCAAATAGATTTAACAATGACCACCTCTCAGGATTTCAACCTTGCCTTCTGAGATTCCAAATCCTTGGAATTCAGAGTACACACAAACATTAGCTCACAAGCACACCTTCAGATTTATGGCCATGGCAATCAAATCACTTCTGCTCCAAAGAGGTACCTTTTCCCAACAGCCCTCTTTATTTAAAAGTGTGCTCCCAGCAGCTCCTCTTTACATTTTTAACTCAACTGGGACTTCTGCCTTTCCCTGTGGCATGCAATGGCTGGCAGACTCAAGACCAACTGCCTCAAGCAGAGGTGTTCACTGACCCTTAAACTGATCTGGTGACCTATCAACATATTCCCAGAGTCCAAACTTTGTTGCCCGGCAGGAACCAATGTAACAAGCATTGAAAAATCTTGTACCTTAAATGCAACAATCTCCATGGGGTTTAACACCCAGGGACGATGGATTTCATGACACACCCGAGTGCAAATGAAAGCGTATAAACTGGCAATTACAAGCCAGTCAGTATAATTTGGGTGATCGGGGAAAGCTTTTAGATACAATAATCCAAGAAATAATTAACAGCCACATGGACAAGTATGGAATAATAAAGACGACAGCACAAATTTAAAGGTAAATTGTTTCTGAATGACGATTGAATTTTTTGATGAGCAGAGTGGATGAGGGCAGTACACTGATGTTATGCACATAGATTTAAAAGATAAAGTGACACATTTTAGGATTCAGTTTTACGAACAAGCCAAGCCTATAAGATAAAAGGAGCAGTAGTGGCATGCATACAAAATTGGTTAACAGATAGAAAAGCATGTGCTATGGTGAATGACTATTTTGCAGACTGGACATAGGTATAGAATGGAGTTCTCCAAGGTTTCGTATAGGATTACTGCTATTTTTGATATTCACCAGTGACTTGGACTTGGGCTACAGGGCACAATTCAATATTTGCAGATGGCATGGAACTTGAAGGACATACATAAGTGTTTCCAATGGCTGAAGTGTCAATAATATATTTATGGCAAACTGCTGACAGAAGAACAAGAGGTGACACGAGCACAAACTTTTTTTTAAGTAATAAGTGATTAGAATTCGGAACACACTGCCTGGTCAGGTGATGGATACAGGTTTATTAGGGCCGGTGAAAGATACTTAAAAGCGAAGCAATTAGGAATATTAAAAAATTGAGTGAGAATTGATCTAACCAAAGGGCCCACAAAGACTCAATGGGCATCTTTCTGAGCAGTGCTATTTTATGATTCTGATTTTATAAGCTATCACTATGCTGTCAGTGGAGTTCAGCAATGAGTTATTTGCCTCAGGATTCCTAGCCTCTGACCTGCTCTTGCAATCACAGTATTTATATGGATAGTCCAATTCAGTTTCTGGTCAATGGTAACCCCCAGGATGTTGATAGTGGGGGATTGAATGATTGTAATGTTACTGAATGTCAAGGGGCAATGGTTAGATTCTCTCTTGTTGGAGAGTTATTGTTAACACTAGTGTGGCATGAATGTTACTTGACACTTGTCAGCCCAAGTCTGGATATTATCCAGATCTTGCTGCATTTGGACGTGGACGACTGCTTCAGTATCTGAGAAGTCACAGATGGTGAACATTGCTCAGCAAACATCTCCACTTCTGACCTTATGATGGAAGGAAGATCATTAATGAAGCAGCTGAAGATGGTTGAGCCTAGGATACTACCCTGAAGAACAACTGCAGTAATGTTCTAGAACTGAAATGACTGACTTCCAACAACCACAACCATATTCCTTTGTACTTGGTGTGACTCCGAACAGCGGAGAGTAGATTCTCCCATCCCCCACTGACTGTAGTTTTGCTCAGGTTCCTTGATGTCACACTTGGTCAAATGTTGCACTAGTAAATAGCATGGCTGCCCTCAATATCAAAGTTAACAGAAAGGCCCAACCAGGAAGATGAGACAAGTTCATATGGTTGGATAGATACTGTTTATTCTTTCAAAACTATGAGAACTATTATTTCTGAAGTAAGTCAGTATACTGTGACCGATTCCTTAAATTATAAGTATGGTTCAGTAAGGACATCTTGTTCTTCACAGCATGTTTCAGTTTGCGAATTTTCCATTCAAACCTCTTCCAACTCAGAATCCCAAAACAACAGCACTGAGCAGCAAAATGGAACTTACAGGTGACCAACCAGACACTGCCAGGAACTTAGTTCAAATTGACTTGAGTAATTCTCATGATGTTGGAACGGAAGAAAATTCCAACTTAAGTTACTCACAAATTTGAAATAAATTTAAAGACAGGAACTGAGTTAGTCAAGATATCTGCCAAACGATGCAAAGTATGGAAAGGAAATGAGAGCAGTAAATGAGCTCAGATGACGAGCACATTTACTACACGAGCTATTTTGCACGAAATACAGACAGTAGAGTTACTGCATGCTCATCACATCAGATGACGCTGATGAGGGAATCTCTTTTTTCATTCTTCCTAACTCCACATTATCACTTTTGCTGAGGTGCCAACTTAAGCTGGGAATGCTGATTGGGCATTGGTGCTCTCTTGCTCAAGAGGCCATTTCTTAGTGACCAAGCTGGACAGTAAATATTGACAAGCTATTCCAACACTGACACTATTAGTGTCAGGCCCATTCTTTAAGGATTTCTATACACTCTACACTGGATTGCTATCAGGCACAATGAACCTGAAAATATATCCCACTCCTTGGATGCCAGTAACATTTAACTCTGCTTTCCCTAACATGACCCCAGCTAAAATTTGCTAACACCACAAATCAGGAATCAAATCAGGAGTGTTCCCTTTGTGAGCTTCAAATCAAACACTTCAGTCACCAAATTTACTACAAAGAGCCAGAACTTTTTTTTTTAGAAAATAAATGGTCATGACTAATTTTGAAGGACACTGTTGCATTCCACTGCAACTCCTTCCTCAGTTTTGGTGAATGTGTGTGTTCATTAAGTTGAAGCACTGGGGAACAGAATTCCTCATCATGAAATCACCAACTTACCCCTTACAACTTAAAGCAGCTCTATACAGGCGCAGATACATACTCTCACATATAATGCTACTACAAATTCAGAAGAAACAAAAATTTTTTGATAATGGGCAATAAATAAATTTGTCCAACAAGACTAAGGTGCCATTTTTAAAGTACCTCACTTGCACAGCCCAAGCAAATGTGGCACGATGGATCTAAATTAATGCCAATGTCAATTACTCATCATTTCAGTGCAGCATTTTGGAAGACACTGGAGTATGTACCCTGTACATGATTGATAGCTATCTACTACTGAGCGATCTGCCTGGCTATAGTTTCCAGATACCAAGTCGGTAGTTGGGAGCATTTCAAGGTAAACTGTGGAAGAACAAAGAATGAAAAATGCTGAAATGAACGCAACAGCATTGTATCATGGCTGGGTAATCAATAGAATGTACAACTAAAGTAGATTTGGTTGCTCTATGTTCATTGTATAGCATTAATGCCACTGCATGATCTTATCAAAAGGCAAAACATGCATAATTTATAATCAAACAACCGATGGTTAATGAATATTTTTACCAATGTTAGATCAGCTGCCTCATGTAATCAGGCTCATAATTCCTTTAGGATAGTTCTCAGTGAGTCATCAACACTCACTGTTTAAAGGAAAATATTAAAAATGCATTTTGGACAGTCAGATGTTTTACTCAGTTCTTTCACCTTGGAAAGGCAATGGAAGGATTCCTTAATTCAGCACATTTTGATATACCTGAACATCAAACTTCCAGCTCTAATAGGCTTCTGCAAAGCAGCTTGTAATAATAGGCTGAAGTTGCTGTTATGCTATTTCAACGTTGACTAAAATATAAACTGTGAAAACAATGGGCAGCTAAAATTATGCATTTCTGCCTTGAAGGTGGCATAAGGGGGCCTATTATGGTTGAAGTTTTCAGTGTGAGCTGTCCGCCCCCTGGGTATGTTAAAAGAATTCATAAATAATGGATTAATAGATGGTGCAACTGTGTCAAAGACACCTGTGAAGATGATTCTTTGGAAAAACATCAGAAGTTCCCACAGAAAAGGATTCTACAGGAGAGTAATCTAGTTGAATTAGGACAAAGAAATGCTTCTTGTCTTTGATCCTGCAGTGGCCAGTGAACATAAGCACCATGGCCTACTAGCTTCATTACTGCACTGTGTACTTTACTTTTGTATTTCACTGTTAGATTGACTGTTCCACTGTTGACAGAATAGTTAACCAACTGCAGCAACTACCAAGATAATCTTTCTAGACTCTAGTAGAAATTATATTTTTAAAATGAAACACTGGCTGGAACTCCCTAGCTGTTCACATTAGTGGAAGCTTCTGGTTTTGCCAATGGCGCATCCTGCCATGAGTGTCACGGCAGCAACAGGAAACCCCGTTGACAACGGCGAGTCCAGAAGATCCCGCTGCCAGGCAATAGCAGGCCATCTCGAAACGCACGCCTGCCCACTGATTCAAAATACTGCTACATGTTACCAGAAGGCATACAATGAATGTAGTTTAAGAGTGTCGTGCAGTATGAGTGAAACATTATCATAAGATTTCTATTTCTCATGTAGACAAGTTCTTTCATGCCAACGAAAAACACAAATTTTGAGTTTTTTTTACATTTCATGGCTTGTACAAACCCTTTTTCTTTTACAGCTGCAGCATATTTCCATAAATGGGCTTTGTGAAAAATTATTCATGTCAATTATGCTGACCTTCCATGTTCTTTTCCCTTCCCCACATAACGAGTCATTTCTAGTCATATTAAAAAGCGCTCCAGGGTTAGTACGCCAGCGTAGAGCGAAGAATCTACAATTTTCCATATAATGTATTAAGTCAAAATCCACACCAACCTAGTCACAGTTTACAGGGACTTGGTATCAAATGCACAATATGTTAACAATGCAAAATAAAGTGCAGGCCATCTTCTAATTAGCTTAGGACAGAAAGGATGCTCCCCATACCCAGTCCCAAAGACCTGCAAAATATCAAAGATATTTTTTAAAATCTGATTTTATCTCAAACATGTTTTCAGACACAGACACAAGCTCACCACCTTCTTCTCGAGGGCAATTAAGGAATGGCAGTAGATGCTGGTCTAGCTAACGAAGCCCACATCCATGAAAATGTTCAAACTTCAAATACAACAAACATTAAGATTTGCTACTACAGATTAATTCAAACCTTAAGTTCAGTACCAATTATGGCTCAGTGGTTTTCAAAATACATTCACAGGATGTGAGTGTTGCTGACAAGGACAGCAGGCGTTTGCTCATTGCTCTTGTGATGATGGTGGGCTCTTTGAACCACTGAAGTGGTGTAGGCATACCAACAGCGCAAGCTACAGGCTTTTTTAAACCAGCAACAAAGGAGGAACAGCAGACAACATTGTTCCAAGTCAGGATGATGTGTGGCTTTTTTTCCTTTATTCTTTCATGGATATGGACATCGCTGGCAGGGCATTTCACAGGGCAGCTAAGAGTAAACCACAATGCTTTGGGCCTGGAGTTGTGTAGGCCAGATCAGGTAAGGATGGCAGATTTTCTTCCCTACAGGACATTAGTGAATCAACTAGATTTTAACAACAATGTATGACAGTTGTTATGGTCACTATTACTGAGACTAGCTTTCAATTCTAGATTTAACTAATCAAATTTAAATTTCACAGCTGCTGTGGTGGAATGTGAATCCGTGTCCGCAAAGTACTAAGCTCTTGATTACTAACACAGTGACATTAACACTACCCCACCATCTCCCACTTCGACTGGTGTTCCGATGCATCCACTGTCCTGGTCTTTTTCAGTAGTGGACACAAATTTGGAAGGTGCAGTTGAAAGAGGATTGGCAAGTTTGCACTCATATCTCAATCAGAAGATTGTGGATTCAAATTTTATAATCACATAATCTAACAAGAATTTGGTGCACCATGAGTGTACACTGCATTGCCCAAGACTCTGGTGTTCAGATGAGATGTTAATCTGATGCCCCAATCTTTCCACTCATATGAACGTAAACAAATCTCATGACAATCTGAAGAGGAGCTGATATCCTATCCCAATGTAAACCAATATCACCAAACCACATTACCTGGTCAGTTATCGCAATGTGTCTATGGGACATTGCCATGTTTCCCTACATGACTACAGTGCTTCGCTGACTATGAAGTATTTTGGAAGGCATGAAAAGCACAAATAAAAGTTATTTTGTTCCTTATGGCACAAAATGATGTGATTACAATGGCAAATGCTCAAATCTGTGGCTGAAATGCATATATCATTTAAAGAGTTTCCATTTTAATATGCAATTCTCTGCTAATATCATGATGCAGAACTGTATGCACACAGTTAAATGCCGACTACAACCACCTACCTCCTTTGTTGTTTTTTCAGCCAGGAGGGTAGGGCATGCTAATCACCAAGATCTGTGCTTCTGCAGGATGTACCTCAATGATAATCTTTATTTTACTGGTATGCCTTGAGACATAAATTTAAAGTCTCTATTTAGATCTGTCAAATAATTTGTAATTGTTTTCACAGCCTATAAAAATGTTCTGTTTACACCATGAAGGCAGCTTGACTTTAAAACATCTGTTACATTATGTTTGTTGCACATAGGTGTGGGCAGCAATTACTTGTCTTGCCAGTGACACCTAGACCCCATTAATGGTTTAAAGAAAAAAAATGTACTGTAGAGTGTAAACTAAATATGTTCCTCAACCATTTGTTCTTAAAATTTTGGAACTGTATTCAAATGTATCAACAACCAGAATACAAATAACACTCACCACTCGAAAAAAAGTTATGTTTTTTGTAATTCATCCTGGCCAGTTTATTCTATTAGCATGCAAACTAATTTTTCAACATTTAATATTTTTTCATTAACGCAAATAAAATTACCCATTATTTATCGTAAACTCATGCACTGCAGCTCCATACAAATTACAATAGAAGAACATACAGAAAAGGGGATTTGGTTCATTTCCATTCTTTTAGACTTCTTTGGGGCTGCAGAAGCAATGTTGTGGGAACTGAAAAAATTTGAAATATGATAGCGCTATACCACTATGCTAAAATATGGCATTTCTCCGTGTAATATGACTGTTCTCAAACAGTGAGAAGGAGTGCAGCATGCAGACAACTGTCCAGACTAATCTGGAGCATATACTGGATACAACTTGATTAGAAAAAACAAATGAACAATAAAGCAACTAAACATCTGCATTAAAAACCAAGAGCTAATTATCTGGACCAACCATAAAGAACAAAAAACTTAAACTATATCAATTTGCTTTAACTTCAATTCTCCACCATCTGGCACAACAATTTTTGTTTAACCAGAGGGTGGGTAGAGGGAAGAGCCAAACAGAAGATTAAACCAGAATCCGCCTTAGTTTCCAGTAATTTACATCACAGACCTGATGTGTGCAGAACTAAAAAAACAAAGTAAACCAGCAAAATGCAAACAGTTTCCACATATATAAAACAATAAAACACAGAAAACAAGAGGAAAACATTGAGTATGTAGACTTGAAGCTTATTGCACTGCACACACAGAAGAATTCTAGGGAGTTACAATGATAAGTTGCAAAGTACATTAAAACAGTGGTTGCTAAAACAAACAACAGACCTTTTGAAACTGTGCAAGAACATTAAAATTTTCTTTTTTTAAAAGATCCTTTTTATAGGAAAGTTACATTTGAAACTATTTGCTTTGAAGAATTGATGTGGTTCATGCTAATTTGCATTTCTATTGTGTCTTTAATAAAGCATCCCACATGTTTTACAGAGAAGTTACCAGATACCAAGAGTGAATTAAAAAATTTGGGAAGTGGGGGGAACAAGTCATGCACAACAGTTACAGACTCCAAAATGCAGAGGGAATCTGAGCTGGAACACAGAACTGCAGTGAAGACATTGAATGATTTGTAAAAAAAACAGAATTTACTACAGGATAGAATGCATACAATAAAGCTCTGGGTGAACAGCAGTTTGTGGAAGATGAAATTTGAGATGTTAGCTAGTAGAGTATTAAGAAATTCTAACCTGGAGGCTACAAAGACGTGGATGAAATTTTAAGCAGGAGTGGGGCGAGATGGAGACGCAAATGGCAAAAGGCAGTCTATATAATGGGTCAGATATTTGGCTTCAAAGCGAGTGCAGCTTGAGGAGAATAGTGAGGTTTCTCTATTGTCAAATTCAACCTCATCAGAGAAAGGAATCGAAGGAGACAAAAAGCCGTTGGCTCTTTAGTTAGAAGATCTATTCCCCCAAGGCCAGGCCAATATATTGTAAATTTAAAATGAAGGTATCAGATGTTCCCAAGGGGTCATGGAAGCAAAAAGTTGAGACGGCACATGAATATATCTTGCAATTGCTACTGGTTGCAAAGACATTTCCCACAGTGCTGTTAGTCACCAACGCAAATTAACCTGTGCTCTATTAATGTACGCTAAGTTTCGACTGAAGCCAAGCTATTTGATGTGCAAGTAAGGAATCAAAGTTCAGCAATAGCTTGCAGTCAACTTGAATGATTTGTCAGTAGAAAATAAGTCCAGTGGGCGGCACGGTAGCACAGTGGTTAGCACTGCTGCTTCACAGCTCCAGGGTCCCGGGTTCGATTCCCGGCTCGGGTCACTGTCTGTGTGGAGTTTGCACATTCTCCTCGTGTCTGCGTGGGTTTCCTCCGGGTGCTCCGGTTTCCTCCCACAGTCCAAAGATGTGCGGGTTAGGTTGATTGGCCAGGTTAAAAAAAAAAAAAATTGCCCCTTAGAGTCCTGAGATGCGTAGGTTAGAGGGATTAGCAGGTAAATATGTGGGGGTAGGGCCTGGGTGGGATTGTGGTCGGTGCAGACTCGATGGGCCGAATGGCCTCCTTCTGCACTGTAGGGTTTCTATGATTCTTCTATGATTCTATGATCTGGTGTGTTGGCATGGCATCCAGTGTAACAATATAGGTAGTGAGAATTTCCCCATTTTACCAGCCCCAGCTCTCCCATTTCAACCTTCCATCTTCATACTGCAGAAGTGAGAAAAAATAATGCAAGCCAAGAAGCACCAAATTACTATCTTCAAGAATTTTAAAAGTTTTAAAACAGTCAGTTCATTTTAGCAAATAGACGTAGCACATAAATCAAACGCTGAAAATTGTATGTTGCACATCTTTTGGCCTGAACAATTGTCAGGCAACGTGTCATTTTTCCTGAAGGTAACAAGTGCATTGTCGGAAGTCCATGGAACTTTTACTGTGAAGTATCAATAATCAAAGCTCAGTCAAGTTAAAGAAAGCAGGCATAATTAAAAGTACAACCTGATATGAAAGTGAGCCATGGTATGGTAATGTTGCAAATATGGAATTAAACAGCAACAGGTTCATTTGAAAGACAGCCAAATAAATTCTGAAACAGATTTCAATAATAATGTTTTGCTGCAAAACCTTAACTCATGAACATACTTGGAAAGGGAAATTTCACGAGCCTTTGAAATAGCCTAGCCCTAGAGAATACCAACTGTCAGTGCAGAAGGCAGATCACCACCTTCGAGCGAAGTAGGGAGATATAATAAGTGCAGCCTAACCAACATTATCTACATTCTGAGAACAAGGATAAAAATCAAGGTAGGTGTCAGTAGGTCAGAGACTGGGCAGAGGCAACTGAAGTGGTGATGGAAGAGCATTACAGTGAAGAGGCAACAGAAGCAGCATCAGAGCAGAAGCTTGAATGGCATGTGCAGTAACACGGAAAAGAAGCATGTAGATGCTGAGATGTATTTAGAAAACATCAATTTATACATTTCTATTATACTTGGCCTTATACTCAACTTCTGCAAAGTTTTGGAAAGGATTATAAGAGATAGGATTTATAATCATCTAGAAAGGAATAATTTGATTAGGAATAGTCAACACGGTTTTGTGAAGGGTAGGTCGTGCCTCACAAACCTTATTGAGTTCTTTGAGGAGGTGATCAAAGAGGTGGATGAGGGTAAAGCAGTCGATGTGGTGTATATGGATTTCAGTAAAGCGTTTGATAAGGTTCCCCACGATAAGCAATTGCAGAAGATACGGAGGCATGGGATTGAGGGCGATTTAGCGGTTTGGATCAGGAATTGGCTAGCTGTAAGAAGACAGAGGGTGGTGGTTGATGGGAAATGTTCATCCTGGAGTTCAGTTACTAATGGTTACCGCAAGGATCTGTTTTGGGGCCACTGCTGTTTGTCATTTTTATAAGTGACCTGGATGAGGGCGTAGAAGGATGGGTTAGTAAATTTGCGGATGACACTAAAGTCGGAGGAGTTGTGGACAGTGCGGAAAGTTGTTGCAGGTTACAGAGGGACATAGATAAGCTGCAGTGCTGGGCTGAGAGGTGGCAAATGGAGTTCAATGCAAAAAAGTGTGAGGTGATTCACTTTGGAAGGAGTAACAGGATTACAGAGTACTGGGCTAATGGTAAGATACTTGGTAGTGTGGATGAACAGAGATATCTCGGTGTCCTTGTGCACAGATCCCTGACAGTTGGCACCCAGGTTGATAGGGTTGTTAAGAAGGCGTACGGAGTGTTAGCTTTTATTGGTAGAGGGATTGAGTTTCGGAGCCAGGAGGTCATGCTGCAGCTGTACAAAACTCTGGTGCGGCCGCACTTGGAGTATTGCGTACAGTTCTGGTCACCACATTATAGGAAGGATATGGAAGCATTGGAAAGGGTGCAGAGGAGATTTACTAGGATGTTGCCTGGGATGGTGGGAAGGTCTTATGAGGAAAGGCTGAGGGACTGGAGGTTGTTTTCGTTAGAGAGAAGGTTAAGTGGTGACTTAATAGAGGCATACAAGATGATCAGAAGATTAGATAGGGTGGGTAGCGAGAGCCTTTTTCCTCGGATGGTGATAGCTAGCACGAGGGGATATACCTCTAAATTGAGGGGTGATAGATATAGGACAGATGTCAGAGGTAGGTTCTTTACCCAGAGAGTAGTAAGGGCGTGGAATGCCCTGCCTGCAGCAGTAGTGGACTCGCCAACATTAAGGGCATTTAAATGGTCATTGGATAAACATATGGATGATATTGGAATAATGTAGGTTAGATGGGCTTTAGATTGGTTTCACTGATCGGCGCAACATCGAGGGCCAAAGCGCCTGTACTGCGCTGTAATGTTCTATGTTCTATGTTTTTTGTTCCCTTGGCCTAATTTCCAACACCAATCACCAAACTTCCCTCCCTTGCCCCCAAATTAGTGATATCCTCAGGTACTATGCCTTCAAAAACTCCCACCAGCAGATGTATATTAAAAAAAACACTTTTTACTCATCTGTCCTGGCAACCACCATCCAACTCCCATCTCCTTTTCCTCTCCTAAGTCCTTCAACATGTTTTCACCTGCCAAATCCATTGCCAATTTTTCCACCACTCCATTGAAATCTCTATGAACAGGTTTTCACTCCACCATAGCACTGAAATAACCCTAACCAAAATCAGAAACTACATTCTCTGTGACTACAGATCCCTCTTTGCACTCCAATCTTTCTACAGGCTTGGCATGGTCAACTACATCATCCTTTGTTTGCTCACCAGCATTGGCATCCATGCCTCGCAACACTTCAAATTTATTATTCTTGTGTTTCAACCCTTACAGGTTTACTCCTCCCACTCTCCCACCAACTCCCTGTTCCACAAATCTCAAACTCTCATCCAATTCCCCGCACCAAACACCACTGTCCCCTCCCTCCCTTTGCCCTACCTTTTAGCCATGCCTTCAAGATTTAGGCACCCGATTTCAGAATACTCCCCTTTGGCCTCTCCACCATCTTCGAGTTTCTCACATATGCCTCAAATACTCTGGCATTCAATTATTAATACAGGGTCTAGTATTAAAAAACTGCTTGACTGCATATTAATTGCATACTGCACCCTGACTGGAAAATGTAAATAAAGAAATTGCCAAGAAGAATAATTTAATTAGCCTTCAAAAATAGTTCATTCTATCTTTATCTTTTAACACCATGATTTAGAGATCTTGAAAGGAATTTTGTATGTATTCAGTTTTCTTTTTAATTTTCACTTCAAAAGCTTTTTTAAAAAAATAAGCAGGTAATTGCAAATTTGACAAATTGGCACTTTATGCCCTTTTGCTGTATTATCCCCCCTGGTCCTCTCCAACACTATGTGGCTAATGTACACCATCAATTCTCCTTTGGGATCCATGTCTGTGCTACCCACCTTTCATAGTTTCACCTTTCCCTGCCCAATTCACCAGGACATTTTCTGCAATGGTTTCTCCTTCCATCCTCACCTAATTGTACCAATGTACCTCAAGATTCTGTCTTTAGTGTTCTCCTTTCTGTCAGTTACACGCTGTTTCTCAACAACAATGAATAGCTTCCACTTGCCAGCCTATGGTGCTATCTTTACGCAGTCCATAACTTAGCTTTTGGAATTGTATCGCAGATGAAGTCAAGCTTGTCCATTCTCTCTGCTGATCTAGATAGGCTTCCAGTCACCTGGCTTCCAAATTAAAAATGTCATATTTACTTCACTGTCTCACATGTATCCTCCTCCAGTCCTCAGACTGGTCTCTTGTGCATTCTGCTATCTTTCCCCAAATTTGTCTGCCAAGCCTTCAGCTGCCTCACCCCCACGCTCTGAAATTCCCTTCTAAATTCATCTCCCTCTCCTCCTTTCAGATCCTTCTGAAACCCATCACACCAATCAAGCTTTTTGTTTGCCTTCCAAATTTTTCCTTCAATGTCCTTGAAGTTCACATTTGGTATAAATTCACGAGCTCACGGAAATGGTTTCATGCAATCAAGTGAAGAATAATTTGCCGCAATTTCAATTTGAAACAAAAACGCCTCCTACAATTGTCTAAATCTAATTTTGGGAACTAGGATCAAGCAAGGAGAATCAGTCACTGCAAAGCACATCTGTATTAAAAAGCAAACAGATCTATCAAACAAGCAGTTTGAATAACTTCCTACCTTCTGGCATACAAATTACCCACAGCAAACCTCAATATAAATTCAAGATGGGAAGCTTAACTAAACATTGATAGCACAAATACTTTTTATGAATCTGTCGCACTTAAGGTACAGGATGTTAGTATTGGGCAGAACATTTGCTGTTCCAGGCACCCATGTCAGCAGGAAGTACTTCTAAGTACAGTATAGCAGCGTATAATGAAGTGATGTGCCCCAGCCCAATCTCTGAGAAGCTCTACTGGATCAATGCTACATTTTCTATTTGGCCCAGCTACCATTGTGTGACTTGTCTGAGTGAGATTAATTTTACAAGAGGTCTCTGTAAATCATTCAAGTACAACAGAGAATGGAAGTGAGGCCAGAAATAAAGGCAGTGGGAGTTCTGAACAGATCTACTAACTAAAAATGTAATAGAATCCCTACAGTACAGAAAGAGGCCACTCGGCCCATCGAGTCTGCACCGACCACAATCCCACCCAGGCCCTACCCCCATATCCCCACATATTTTACCCACCAATCCCTCTAACCTACGCATCTCAGGACACTAAGGGGCAATTTTTAGCAAGGCCAATCAACCTAACCCGCACATCTTTGGACTGTGGGAGGAAACCGGAGCACCCGGAGGAAACCCACGCAGGCACGAGGAGAATGTGCAAACTCCACACAGACAGTGACCCAAGCCGGGAATCGAACCCAGGTCCCTAGAGCTGTGAATCAGCAGTGCTAACCACTGTGCTACCGTGCCGCCCATAGGTGTAACATATATGAATGCTATTGCTGTTATACAAGAGTGAATGATATTCACTGAATTTTAATTCTGGTGCATGTCTCTCAATTTAAACATTCCTTTTATAGTACTGAACACTACCAGGCTCAATCCGAACAAAATACAAATCAAGAGTGCGTGCTCTCATTTCAACTGTACTGAGAAATTACAACTGAGCCAGATGCAGTGTACATCAAACACATACACACATTTTTTGTTCAGCAAAGTGACTGACTAGTCAATGGGAATGGGATCACTGGAAGAACTCCCACTGCACAGCTGAAGGAAGCTGAGGCCAACTGTATACTCTTACCATCAATCCAACCAGAAATCAGTGAACTCAACAGAAAGCATAGATTGAACTCAGAACCTTCTTAACAGAATCCTTAATCAGTTTAGTCATATCTGTGGAAGCAGAAAGTTAACGTTAAATTATCCAGTGTACTGGTACGCGAAGCAGTCACGGTTTACAATGTCGATGGATGGATAGCCCCTTCAATAGGTTATGAGTAGAATCTGTGCTAAATGAACATTACTTGCCAAAAGAACGAAAACTTTTTTTACTCCACATTTTCTTTTGCACCTTACTTGTAGAAAAATGGCTTGAGCTAGAATTAGAAATTTTAAACCATAAGGAAACCAGGAACACAATGAAGTCATTCAGCCTTGGAATAGCAAAGGAACTATCACATTCCATGATGTATTTGATCATTTCACAATGTACTTGCCTTTAAGCTCTTTTACTTTGTCACTTGTTTAGGAGAAATGGCAGAGACAGGTTGCCCTTCTATCTATTTGCACATATTTGCACTAAAACTTTGGAAGGATCGTAAGTCTGCTTTTTCTGGATTGCAATTCTGCCACTAAGATTAAAATAACATATTTAGCAGTGCAAATGTAGAGAGCTAATATATATATAAATAGCTTCTGAACAAGCAACTTAAAGCATGTATTGCAAACATTGCTTTAACATCCTAAACCAGATATTTATCTAGGCTCATTCCTGAAGGAATTAATGAACACAGTAGCAAGGATTTTACTGGCAGCCCGTGCCTTATACCATAGATATACACGATAAATGTCACAGAGAAAAACTTCCCCTAAAAAAATCATATAAATATATATAACAAGGGTCAACAATAGTTGCCACAAAAAAAGTCAGTGTGTGTCAGAATTTGGCCGTATTTTCCAGATATGAGTCATGCAGCACATTTAAGTTAGAAAACTTATCCTCAGTGCAACATGTCTGCATTAATGAAACAACTGCAAGCTTAACCTTCATATAGGCTGGCAAAGTATTGGCCCAGTATGCAGTTCTAATCTTTTCTTCATAAAATCAACATCAATTGGTCTCTACTCTAGGTCAAATCCCTGATATCTACCTCCACTGGTTAAAACAATTCAACCAAAAAAGCTAATTCTTCAAAAGTCATTTTATATCCCTTTTGATCCATCAGAAGGTCGCCAATAATACAGCTAAGTGCTCCTTCTGCAAGAGGCACCCCTCAGAGTTCTGAAGGGACTTCAAATATATCGCTGTACATTTTCATTCAAATACATATATTTTCTTGGCTATTTCTAAAATTTTAAAAATTATTTTAAAATGGCTGAAGTTATGTCTGGCTGTGATCCTCTAATAAAAAAGAGCTACCTGGCAGCATCAGGGAAACTTGTATCTCGTTTTATCTCAAGAGACACTAATAATCCCACCTTCCCCAAAGGCTACATTCTTAGAGAGCTACACAAAGGCCATCTGCAAGCCAAGTTGACCAACAGGAGTCTACGAGTCTACAAAGGAACAGGAGTCTACTAGTCTACAAGGGCAAAGCACTCTGCAATCTTCTTTTCACGTCATGGTGAGCGGGACATTTAACGATCTCGGTAATTCAGTCCCTTGTCAAAGGCAATGTGGAGAGTTGGGAGTTTTGTGATATGAACCTCTAGCTCGTAGAACCAGTTATATTGCTTTGCTGTACAACAAACGAAGTCTTCCATTTTACCATCTAATTAGCAAGACAGAAAAGGAGCTCTGCCCAAATTGAACACCTGGCCCCACCTACATTGTTTCTGCTGGAACTTCTGTACACTCACCCACAAGACTAATTCATCTGTGTTTATCATCGTGTGAAGTCAACTCCACTAGAAAAGTGAATTTTACAGCATTGCTTTTCAGCCCACCAACCTACATGATGGAATACCTTATTCAACATCTGGACCCACATGAATCAATGCTTCCTTTCTCTGTGGTCTTTACACTGTAAATCTTTATTTTCTCTACCCTTTTACTGTCTGAATGCAAAGGAGGCAATGTTGCTACCCTCCTCCCACGGTTTGAGTGTGTGTAAATAAACTAACCCTTGGAGTACATTCTATCTTGAGTTTGCCTTGAGGTTAATAGAAAAGTAGATCACACCAAACCGAGCGGTTGGGAAATATGCTCGTAAAGGTGGAAGCAAATCAAAAATATCTCTGTTTATAGACGTGTGGTGAGAGAAGAAATTAAACCCTCCCCATCCACATCCATGAATCCCAGAGTCATGGAGCCATTATCGCACAAGGGGTGGCTATTCAACCCATCAAATCTATGCCAGCTTTCAAACCCATTAGTACAATCTTACTTTATCTCCGCAGTCTTGCAGATTTATCTGCTTCCTTCTGAGGAAAGTGCTACAATATGAATGGAATACGATTCTAAAGAAATCCTGGAACACAGCTTTTTATCAATAGCTTTAGAAACTAGCTCTCCAAGAGGCAAATAACTGAGAACATAAACTACTTAGGGACAACAATGATGTGACAAGCCCTGAATCCACTGGCTGACTGCATAACTCGAGATTGCTGTAGTTACTGGTGCTCAACTTTCCCTAACGCAAGGACTTCAAATTTAAGGCTTCAAAGAAAGAGAGTCCCCAGTTGTTTAATTCCTTTAAACTACAGTGCGTTTACATTTCCTACATTCCACTGCTCAGCCAGTCAAATGACTGTCTACAGCATGGAGCAAAGCCTTCCTTGATTTAAATTAATGCATGCACCTTCTCTATTAAAGCTCTTTTAGAGTCTTACTCTCCAGAGTCTACACATTTCTTAATTATTCATTCATGACAAAGATCAGCCCAATTTATTTCTTTATGTACAAGTATGTCTGCAGAAAAAGTCAGATTCTGCCCTTGCCATCCTGCAATCATCTTCTCCGTAAATTAGATAGATACTGCAGTTATAGACATAGCTTAATAACTTTTATATGATCTATGTCCAGGTCTTAAAACTCTTGAGCTATAACGTTCCCTGCATTCTCTTTTTCCTCCAATGAAAAGTGCACCTATGTGAATTTTGTCTCAATTTTAAAATACTAACTGTTGCTGATCTCTGAATGCATTACAATTAACATCCTTTTTTAAGGCAGGATGTCCAAATCTAAACAAGTTGGCCCAAATGTTAGCCTCAATGTTAATTTGTAGAAGAACCTTTGACTTATAATCAATGTCCTCAGTTGCATTGTAGATTTTCACAAACTCTGCTAGCAGATTGACCAGGAACTAACAGTCAGTAATCAATAATCACATCCAAATACATTTCTTTCCTCACCTTTGAAATGGACATCCTTTATTATGTACTCATTCCAATATGCATCAGCTTACAGTTACCCACATTAGAATCCTACCAATCCTCTATGTTCTTTGTTCTTAGATAAATGCGAGGTGATGCATGTAGGTAGATCGAAACAGGGCAGGACTTACTCAGATAATGGTAGGGCTTTGGGGAGAGTTATCGAACAAAGATCTAGGGGGACAGGTTCATAGCTCCTTGAAAGTGGAGTCAAAGGTGGACAGAGTGGTGAAGAACGCATTCGACATGCTTGGTTTCATGGGTCAGAACATTGAATACGGAGTTGGGACGTCTTGTTGAAGTTGTACAAGACATTAGTATGGCCACACTTGGAATACTGTGTACAGTTCTGGTCACCTTATTATAGAAAGGATATTATTAAACTAGAAAGAGTGCAGAAAAAATTTACTAGTATGCTACCGAAACTTGATGGTTTGAGTTATAAGGAGAGGCTGGATAGACTGGGACTTTTCTTTTCCCTGGAGCGTAGGAGGCTTGGGGTGATCTTATAGATGTCTATAAAATAATGACGGGCATAGATCATCTACATAGTCAATATCTTTTCCTAAGTGTAGGGGAGTCAAAAAATAGAGGGTATAGGTTTAAGGAGTGAAGGGAGAGATACAAAAGGGTCCAGAGGGGCAGTTTTTTCACACAGAGAGTAGTGAGCGTCTGGACCAAGCTGCCAGAGGTAGTAGCAGAGGTGGGTACAATTTTGCCTTTTATAAAGCGGTTAGACAGTTACGTGGATAAGACGGCTATCGAGGGATATGGGCCAAATACGGGCAATTAGGACTAGCTTAGTCGTTAAAAAAGGCAGCATCGACAAGTTGGGCCGAAGGGCCTGTTTCCATGCTGCAAACCTCTATGACTATGTTCAATCCTTAACACCTCTGCTTAATTGATCCACATCCCTCGATAGGTCTGTTCCTCTCCCCTTTCCCAGACCTCTCCCCTTTCCTTGACACCAAGTTATGTGGCATGGGGACATCAGCAACTTTATATTGTTACTTAAGTAAGCTCCTCCAAATAATTTAACAGCTTGAACTATTTACAAGGCACTTATTGATCCAGCTAAATAAACGATCAATTTCACGAACCTTAAGTTTCATTAGTTTCACGTGTGGAGCTATAGTAATAGGACTAACATTCACTACCAAATCTGAAAAAATTAAACTAAATTAGGATTTAGGATAAACTAAAATTAAACTGTCTACGCTCACCAACGAATTCACAAATTAAGTCTCAAGAACTTGCAATAGTTAACAAACTTAGTGCCTATTACTAAACTCTCTGACTCTTTTTAGCTTTGTAACTGATAGGTTACAAAACAGAATCAGTACTGCAACAATGCTTCCAAGCATTTCTCAATTTTCAGTTGTGAGATGACCTGCTCTTATAGAAGTACCAGTAAAACACTATTTTCCATCCATTAGGTATTATTCATGTTTATGGAATTTCTCTAAACAATCGAATATAGCCTTTCCCATTTATTTTTCATTTCCATAAAGAAAACTGCATATACCTCATCTGATCTAGCGAACAGGTAGGTATTAATTCTTTGCTTTGCAAACATTACTTTAATTTGATTTCGACACCATAATGACTGGGTAAGGAAAGTGCTCACAGGCATCAAATTCCCTATACTATTTCTAGTCAACTAATCCTAAGATTAAAACTATGTTTGGCTCTACTTCACTACTGCCTTCAACAATACGCTAAGATTCCGAGTCAAAACATGTTTTGTCTTTCTGCACCATGTTCTGGAAAGGCAGACAAATAACTGGTGGGCAGCAGCTCAATCGTTTGGTAAATTAGTTCTTGAAGGAAGTTTAAGCCCAGCATTCAATGAGAGTGTGTGCATGGTAACGCAGAATCCTTTAGTAGATGTATCTAGATCAGGATTTCACAAATGCTTCAGGCAGAGAACCCTTCTCATGGCTCAAGAGGACTGACAGAACCCCTAAGAAACATGTTGAAGAATTAAACCACAAAATATTGATTGTCTTTTGTACAATAGGTACAAACGTAAAAACATAATAAGAGTCTTCATTTCTTATATGTATAAATTTATTATAATTAACAAGTTCCCTTATTCAACAAAGACTTAAATCTTACCATTTTTTCATTTTTAATGGGGGGGGTGATGCTGCTACTTTTGCTCACAAATTCATTTATTCGGAGTGATACTGGAGGGCTGGATTCCCATTACACACACCTCCTTCGCATGCCATCACGAGCACTCCCCCACTCCCCCTCTCATGTGCGTGCAGTCCCTCTTTCTCGCATGCATGCAAGCATTGTCTCGCACACGAGTATGCTCATTGTGCCTCCTCATTCTCCTACCTCTCTCATGCACACCCACCTCCACACACACATCTCTCTCTTACAAACACACACTCTTCGCCTCCAACTCTTTCTCACCCACCCACACACCGTCACCTCCCACATCTCTCATGCACACCCACACACTCTCCTACATCTCTCATGCACACCCACCTCCACACACTCGTCTCTCTCTCAAACACCTACATTCTTCGCCTCCAACTCTTTCTCACCCACCCACACACCATCACCTCCCACTCTTTCCCATACCCACCAACCAAATCACGCCACTCTCTCCCACCCAACTACACGCGCTCGCCTCCCTCGCACACCCACCCACCGGCTTGCTCTGGCCTCCCTCTCCCACCTCCGCCCCTCTCGCATGTGCTCCCACCCACCCTGCCACACGTGCTCCTGACATCCACCACACCACACTCAACACCCCCTCAACCATGCGCCCTCACACGCCCCCCTCCCCACACGCTCTAACCCCCACACATCAACACACCTCACACACACCCAACCCGCCCACACACAGTCACACTGCTATCCTCCCCTATACCCACGCCCACATCCCCCCCATACCCACCCCCACACCCTCCAACCCCCAACATTAAATATTTTTAAGAACACCAGCTATTGTTATGTAGGCAAAATAGCAACCAAGCTACGCAAAGCGAAGTCCTCCAAACACCAGCAGGATAACGAGTGGTTTCGGCCAAGTGGCGAATGCTAGTCGGGTAACACAGGTAATGCTGCTAGTTGAAAGTCCACCTAAAGAGGTGAACAAGCTTCAATTTAACATCTTGGTTAAAGAAAACATCTCTGACAAAGCAGCACTGCCTCTGTACTGCACCGAAAGCGGATTTGAACTATTTGCCTTAATTATGTGCACAAGGGCTTTAACAAAGCTTGAACTCTCAAGCTTCTGACCCCAAGTCATTTAAGGCAACTGAATGAAATGAAATTCTAAGTAGGGATGTGCCTGCACTAGCTTGCAATTTTAGCCCTTCATGGTAAAAAGAACACTGTAAAAGTGACGAGAGCATAAAATCACGAAAGTATGAAATATAAAAGGTACAGGTTTGCACTATCGAGATTAAATTTAGATTATGCGTCAATAGAGCTTCTCACACAGCAATATTTTAAATGTTTAAGCAGTGACTGGCCATATTTGCATCACCTAACCATTTACATTAATTAGAGTTGCAAAAAGTGTTGGAGAATCATGACACTCCTGAACACTTTTTGCACCTACCCTGCAGCTTGTGAACTCAATGGATTTGCTATGAGGTGTTAAAAGGAAGCAGCAAAAGTTTCTACCTTCCAGGAAGTTTTGCACTTGTTTTCCTCAAGAGTCAAGTTAGACCAAGGCAAAAGTTACTGTTTAACACAGATCCTTTGCAAAGAATGCAGACCTAGATGCATCGAAAGATCCCCAAAGAGAGGAAACCAGAGATGCTACCATAACTTTTAAGCAGATGAGTCCTGAAGAGGACAGAAAAGTATCAATAGAACGGACTGAGCACCAGAAGGCACACCACAAATACAACATGGATGCCTGGTCAGTTCTAAACAGAAGCTCTCAGGGCAGGTTAAATAGTGAGCTTGCAATGAGACAAGTGTTGTACTAAGAGCCAAAAGTAATATTGCTAAGACAAAAGAACAATCATCGGAATAGATTAATATTGAACCAGTATTCAAAATCTAGAGCACGAGGTAATGGACAGTGCAAGATTTCAGGATCTATCTCAACACAATAACTGAAGTACCCCGAAATACAAAATGCACAGTTAGTCAAATGTTTTGGTACAAGTATGGCAAAATCACCCCATTAGCATAAATCTGGCTTTGACGGAAAACAAAATTTGATTTGATTTATTATTGCCACATGTATTAACATAGTGTTGTATGTTTCTTGCGCACTATACAAAAGTGGGATACATTGGACAAATATTAAATCTATGTGCCTACACCACTTGCTAATTACAATCTAGTGATGGATGACTGAAGCTAGTACACATTACAATAGTGTCATGACTTGTCTAGACACCAAGTTACCTATTCAAATCTTATTTCACTTCAAGCTACAGGCTTGTGGCAAGAATTTTAGCACCTATGGTTGGATGAAATAGGCTAAATACAAGTGCTCAAGTTTCCTCTGACACTTGAAGCTACACTATCGCATGTCTGTAGGTCACGTTATGCTATATTGCACCCAAGTTAGGAAGAACCTGCTGATAGGACCGATACAGCATTGTTTAACAAAGCTTACTCACAATATGGTCAATATACATGTCTTCCATTATTTGTGCTATCAGGTGTTGTCAAGTTGGCATCAAAAACAAATTAACATTTACGACATTTAAAATCCAGGGGGGAGAACGATGACTTTGTTGGCCAAACCCCATGAAAATTGAGCCAATCCAGTAAATTCCCAAATAAAAACAAACTACTGGAAAAACTCATCAGGTCTAGAAACACGTGGAGAGAGAAGCAGAGTTAATGGTGAGTCTAGCATGATTATCTTTAGAACTGGTGTCGTACTGGATAAGTTTTACCTTTTCTCTCTCCATGGATGTTGCCAGACCTGCTGAGTGTTTCCAGCACTTGCTGTTTTTATTTCAGAGTTCCAGCATCTGCAGAATCTCACTTCTATTATGCCCGAAATTTCCCAGATGCCCTCCCAATAAATGCACTGTTACTACGGAGCGAGGACAGTGACTGTGATACAATTAGCTCCTGTAGTTTAAATGGACAAAAACATTTGCAAGGCTTCCAGCTGAGACGGCATGGTGGCACGGTGGTTAGCACTGCTACCGCATGGCAGGGCCCCGGGTTCAATTCAGGTCTTGAGTCACTGTCGGTGTGGTGTTTGCATCTTCTCCATGTCTGCGTGGGTTTCCTCAGGGTGCTCCGGTATCCTCTCAGTCCAAAGATGTACAGGTTAGGTGGATTGGCCATGCTAAATTGTCCTTTAGTGACTCGAAACATGTAGGTTAGGGGGATGATGTGGAGATGCCGGCGTTGCACTGGGGTAAACACAGTAAGAAGTCTCACAACACCAGGTTAAAGTCCAATGGTAACCTGGTGTTGTTAGACCTTGCACCTGACCCAATGTCCCACATTGCCACAGCTGACTCATCTGCAGTTAATAAAGCTAATATTCTTCACCTGAAAACAGATCTTCCAGAACTTTCTGCCTCTCCTCCTTTCAAATATTTCTTGAAACTCACCCGTCACCCTCCTAGTCTCTTAATTCCCAGCACAGGGCCTGCCCCATGACATGATTTCAAATGGTTAATGCTAAAGATATTATACTTTTCAGAAAGGGGATTTGTTTTATATATTAGGTGCACAACCCACAGGTGAAATCTTAAGCAGCCGTTTAAAACATAAGATTGAATCCGCAGATAAAGATAGCATATGGTTGAAATGTCCAGGGCTGGGAATTTAATTACAGGGCACTGCCGAAAGGAAAACAAATAACCAATTATAAAAAATTACAAACTTTGTTTTGCATTGTTGATTTCAAAATATTTTTGTTTCAATTAATTCTGACAGCATACTGACTTGGGAGAGCTGTTAACTCCAGAGCATAAGGGAGCTTGCTTGTGCCTGGGTTTAGTCTGTATTTCTAGAAGTATAGAATTAGCCCCCAGGCAGCATCTGATTCCTCCAATCACTGAATGATACAAGCACAGAAGGAGCCCATTTGGCCCACGGTGCTTCTGCCACCAATACGCAGTACAGAATGTCATTAAAATTCATTGCTTCAATGAAATGATAGGCCAAAAAAAAAAGAATCATCACTGCTTTTAAATATATTTGGCCCCGATGATAGCTTACACTGTTACCTCACCTGAATCTAATTAAAGCTATAGAGTCTGGCGTCACTATTAAAACATTTTTGGCAATCCAAAGGGAGTATGAAACACATATTCTCATAACAATTTTACTTGTTGCATACAAGAAAGACAAAAAATGCTTTTAACTACTGAAGAACAAATGTAACAAAAAACAAACTTGAAGAGGCTCTACCCACAATTGTTCAGGACTTCTGCTCAATAAAAATGTTCTTCTTCAATCTCTTAATTACCAGACATACACATTTTAGAGCCTTGAAAAAAAATTTCAAAACTTCCCTTCAGATGCCAGGCATAAATTTCTTGGTCCCAGCAAACAATATAGTACATGAACTAAGTCGCATCTGAGAACCTTCAAACTAGTTTTCTGCCCGAAAACCGCTGCATGATCCAAAATCTTCAATACATTTTTTTTTTAAAAGCCGTACTCTTACTGGAACTCGCCACATCTGGAACGAACAAGGCTTGTTCGCAAGAGCAGGAAAGAAGAGGAGAGGCAACACCGTGAACGATAAAGATACGTTAAGGTTAAAATAGAATTGAAAAGAAAACAGCCGGGCTGTCGACGGGCAGCTTTTTACAAAGGCAAGTCGCCTGGAACAAGTTGCCCTGCCGCTCGGTATACACACGCACTCCAACTATAACCATCACTAAATTGTGGAGGAGAATAGGAATAAATAAATGACAGCACAGTACCGTGAAAAGGTGCCAGTCTGTCCACTGCTGCAGGTAAACTGGATTGGTGCACCGGGGGGCTCTTTGCAGGCGATTCCAGCCCTTACCCTCCGCCCCCCCTACCAGCAGGATGGCACCGGGACACTTTAAGCCAGTTTAAGTCTACGTGGCATTTGGAGCCCGACGTTCCGGAGAGCAATGCTGCCGACTGGAAGCGGAGAGGGAGAGAGGCTGAGGCAGGCCAAGGGGGTGGGGAGAGGCCAGCAGCTCCCCACACAAACTTCCAGCCCCCTTTCACACTGCTGCACACCGCCCTTTCACATCCAGCGACCCCGGCCGGATTCCCGATAACCAGTCCCAGCACGGGCCTCCCGCAGCTTCACCCCGCTGTCCAGCTGCCTGTCTCCGTCTCTCACTTCCCCCCCATCCCACCCTCCCCCCTTCACTCGCTGCCCAGCACGTCAGCGCTCGGCAAACTCCGCACAACCCGCCGCCATCTTGGAATGTAGCGCGCATGCGCGCCGCTCACCCCCCCCTCGACAAACTGCACGAGACGGTCAGCTGATCCTCTGCTGCTGGAGCTGCTGGGGAGGGTCAGTCCTATGCTGCTGGAGCTGCTGGGAAGATCAGCCCACTGCTGCTGGAGCTGCTGGAGAGGTCAGCCTCTGCTGCTGGAGCTGCTGGGGAGGGTCAGCCCACTGCTGCTGGAGCTGCTGGGGAGGGTCAGCCCTCTGCTGCTGGAGCTGCTGGGGAGGGTCAGCCCTCTGCTGCTGGAGCTGCTGGAGAGGGTCAGCTTGTCCTGCTGGAGCTGCTGGGGAGGGTCAGCCCTCTGCTGCTGGAGCTGCTGGAGAGGGTCAGCTTGTCCTGCTGGAGCTGCTGGGGAGGGTCAGCCCTCTGCTGCTGGAGCTGCTGGGGAGGGTCAGCACTCTGCTGCTGGAGCTGTTGCGGAAGGTCAGCCCACTGCTGCTGGAACTGCTGGGAAGGTCAGCCCTCTGCTGCTGGAGTTACTGGGGAGGGTCAGCCCTCTGCTGCTGGAGCTATTGGGGAGGGTCCACCCTCTGCTGCCAGAGCTGCTGGAGAGGGTCAGCCCTCTGCTGCTGGAGCTACTGGGGAGGGTCAGCCCTCTGTTGCTGGAGCTGCTGGAGAGGGTCAGCCCTCTGCTGCTGGAGCTACTGGGGAGGGTCAGCCCTCTCCTGCTGGAGCTACTGGGGAGGGTCAGCCTCTGCTGCTGGAGCTGCTGGGGAGGGTCAGCCTCTGCTGCTGGAGCTGCTGGGGAGGTTCAGCCTTCTGCTGCTGGGGAAGGCCAGCTCTCTTATGCTGGAGCTGTTGTGGAAGGTCAGCCCTCTGCTGATAAGGGTCAGCTTGTCCTGCTGGAGCTGCTGGGGCGGTTCAGCCTTCAGTTGCTGGAGCTGCTGGGGGGGGGGGGTGGTTCAGCTCTCTGCTGCAGAAACTGCTGGGGAGGGTCAGCCCACGACTGGTGGAGCTGCTGGGGAGGGTCAGCCCTCTGCTGCTGGAGCTGCTGGGGAGTGTCAGCCCTCTGCTGCTGGAGCTGTTGGGGAAGGTTAGCCCTCTGCTGCTGGAGCTGCTGGGAAAGATCAGCCCTCTGCTGCTGGAGCTACTGGGGAAGGTCAGCCCTCTGCTGCTGGAGCTGCTGGAGAGAGTCCGCCCTCTGCTGCTGGAGCTGCTGGGAAGGTTAGCCCTCTGCTGCTGGAGCTGCAGGGAAGGGTCAGCCCTCTGATTTGATTTTGATTTGATTTATTATTGTCACATGTATTAGCATACAGTGGAAACTATTGTTTCCTGCGTGCTATACAGACAGAGCATACCATCCATAGAGAAGGAACGAGAGAATGCAGAATGTAGTGTTACAGTTATAGCTCGGGTAGAGAGAAAGATCAACTTAATACAAGATAGGTCCATTCAAAAGTCTGATGGCAACAAGGAAGAAGCTGTTCTTGAGTCGGTTGGTACATGACCTCAGACTTTTCTATCTTATTCCTGACGGAGGAAGAGAGAATGTCCCGGGTGTGTGGGGTCCTTAATTATGCTGGCTGCTTTGCCGAGGCAGCGGGAAGTGTAGATAGAGTCAATGGATGGGAGGCCAGCTTAGTCTGCTGGAGCTGCTGGGGAGGGCCAGCACTCAGCTACTTGGTTCTGTAGAGAGTCAGCTGGTTGCTGCTGGAGAACGTACGCTGACCATGTCTGCTGGGGCTACTGTTAGGTTGTAAGATATCCCATTTCCAAACCCACCAATCTTGCTGTTGTTTTGTATTGACCATGTACTCTACTAAGCAGTGGCCTAATGAGAATTTTGAATAAGGATGTCAGACAAATCAAAATTAGTATCAAAGCTGTGCAATCTGTCCTTATATTTCCATAATGACTCTCTGTTCAGTGTCTCATGACCTGATGAGTTAAGAATCTGGCAAATTTGGAACTTTCATTTTCAATTTTGAATCATATCTTGTAAACATTGTGAATATTTCAAATATTTATTTTACACAATTCAGTTTCTTCTTTTTAGGCAGTCCCTCGGGATTGGAAGTGACTTTCTTTCACTCCAGTTTAATGATTTCTGAGGTGATTGCTACATCTAATGCCTGATCACCAGACTCTGCCACATACACGGCAGCTGGTGCTCGGAGGATCAGGTCGATGAGTTGTTTGGAGGTTTGTGTCGCTTCAACTTCACCTCTGCGTGTTCCTGATGAAATCTTTCATTGTGTCCGGTGCCTTCCTGAATGTATCTTCTCCACTTAGGTTGGTCACAAGCTAGAGTCTCCCATGAGTGAAAAGGGATGTTTAGCCTCTTCAGTGGTTCTTTGAGGACATCCTTAAAGCGTTTCTGTTGTCTTCCTGGGAGCCTCTTGCCATGACTGCATTCCTGGTGGAGCTTCGGGAGTCTGGTGTCAGACACACAAATGACATATCCTGCCCAGAGAGAGCTGACTTTGAGTGATTAACACCCGAATGCTGGGCATGTTGTTTGGACACCTCTGTTGGACCTTTTTAAAAATTCATTTATGAGTTCTGGGCATCGCTGCCTCGGCCAGCATTTATTGCCCATTCCTAGCATTGTAGGATCCATTTGGAGGATCTTGTGAAGGCACCAGTGGTGGTACTTCTCAGTGCTTTGAGATGCCTGTTGTAGGCTGTCCAAGTCTCCAAATCCATTCGACTATCAGTTAGCTCACAGTCTGATTTTGTTTTTGGCCAATCTGAATCGGTGATTGATGTTTTAGAATCATAGAATCACTACAGTGCAGAAGGAGGCCATTCGGCCCATCGAGTCTGCACCGACCACAATCCCACCCAGGCCCTACCCCCACATATTTTACCCGCTAATCCCTCTAACCTACGCATCTCAGGACTCTAAGGGGCAATTTTTAACCTGGCCAATCAACCTAACCCACACATCTTTGGACTGTGGGAGGAAACCGGAGCACCCGGAGGAAACCCACGCAGACACGAGGAGAATGTGCAAACTCCACACAGACAGTGACCCGAGCCGGGAATCGAACCCGGGACCATGGAGCTGTGAAGCAGCAGTGCTAACCACTGTGCTACCGTGCCGCCCCATATACTCACACTCAGGGTGGCACAGTGGTTAGCACTGCTACCTCACAGTGCCAGGGACCGGGGTTCAATTCTGGCCTCGGGTTACTGTCCGTGTGGAGTTTGCACATTCTCCCTGTGTCTGTGTGGGTTTCCTCCGGATGCTCCGGTTTCCTCCCACAGTCCAAAGATGTGCGGACTAGGTTGATTGGCCATACTAAATTGTCCCTAGTGTCAGGGGATTAGCAGGTTAAATATATGGGATTATGGGAAAAGGGCCTGGGTGGGATAGTGTTGGTGCAGACTCGTTGGGCTGTAGGGATTCTATGATTCTTATTGAAGATGGGGGGACTGGAAGGATTCACAAACTGATTAATAGCTTGACCAGCCACCACAATTTTAAAATCTAAATGCTATCAGTTTTTTTAAAAAACGCTTCAGAGATACTAAAACCCTAAATAGTGTAATGATATCCAAATATAAATATCATTTATTTATTCATCACAAGTAGGCTTACATTCACACTGTAATGAAGTTCCTGTGAAAATCCCTTAGTCGCCACACTCCGGCACCTGTTCGAGAACACTGAGGGAGAATTTAACATGGCCAATGAACCTAACCTGCACATCTTTGGACTGTGGGAGGAAACTGGAGCACCCGGAGGAAACCCACACAGACACAGGGAGAATGTACAAACTTCACACAGACAGTGACCCGAATCGAACCTGGGTCCCTGGTGCTGTGAGGCAGCAGTGCTAACCACTGTGCCACCGTGCCGCCCCCATGTTTAAGTGTAGGTGAATCTAATTAAGTGCAATGCACTGGAATAATTTGTTTTACAACAGAACTAAACACATCAAATTGCAAATACCTACCAACGTTTTTACGTTTTTAATATCATAGCACAAACACCTGCTTGAAGCCAAATATCCAAAATCAAGGCAAGCTACACAACTGACTTTGTGTCTTCAGATTCCTGTCTTCCCAATGGCTCCCAACTCTTCTGCCCTCTTCCCAACCCAAACCACACTCCACCCATACCTAACAGTTTATCCCTCAACTAATCATTCCCCATGCTATAATGAAACTCATACATGAAGCCTATCATTTTCAGCCATTACACCATTGCTTTAGAATCCTTACAGTGCACAGAAAGCCAGTTGGCCAATCGAGTCAGCACCAACTCTCTGAAAGAGCATCCCACCCAGGCCCCCCGTCCCCCAATGCAACCCCACGCATTTACCTGACTAATCCATCTAACCTGTTCATCTTTGGACTGTGGGAGGAAACTGGAGAACCCGGAGGAAACCCACGCTGGGACTAGCTTCCCATGTCCCTGTGCCTTTCATTTCTCATACAGTTTTCAAGGACCTGCTTTGACTGGGTCTTTTGATTCTTTTCTGGTTTTACTTCCCACTCAGCATTGACTTTTTCCACCCCACTGTAAAGGGCATTTGAGGCAGCCTTTTTGATATGCGGTGTGCTGTGAAAAATTAAAACCTTTTTTCTACATTTTTCTTTGATATACCTGAACTCATAAACACTTTTTTCAATAAATACTCTACAGCTTCACTGTCAAAGTCCTTGGCTGTCTCTTGTGTTTTTCTGGAGATTTTTGCCTAAAGTTTATTTGGTTGATTTGATCTCTTGCTGTTGCCTCTCATTTTCTTTGTCACATTCACTTTGTTTTTGGTCTTTTGAACATGATCCGCGGTGGTTTCTGGACCACAGTTTTAGAGCAGTTAATCACCACTGTTGCTGGGTGACCTATTTGTTCCTTATCAGTTTTAAAGAGATTTATTTCCTGTTTGTTGAATTGCTGAATAATGATAAAAGTAACACTGCATTGCATGGCTTACAGAGTCCCCTGTTAGCTCAGTTGGTAAAGGCAGTGGATTAACACAGGTGCGAGACCAGAAAGTTCCAGGTTCTAGTCATTTTAGAATAGTATATAATCCCTACAGTGCAGAAGAGCCCATTTGGCCCATCGAGTCTTCACCGACTCTCTGACAGGGTATCTGACCCAGGCTCTCCCCCCTGCCCTATCCCTGTAATTCCACACATTTATCATGGCCACTCCATTTAATTCCAGAAATTTCACCATCTGCCTTGATGGGATTTGAACCCGGGTTGGAGCATTTCCCTGGATTTCTGGGGTAGAGTGAGAAAACTGCTACGCCACTCCCCCCCCCCACTGAATTCAGCAGTGATGACAGTGAGAGTTGCTATAATTTCTGCTGGTACACCTCTACTGTACTGAACTTTGTGAGTACAGACTTATGGTAACGATCTATTGATTCCCAACTAGCGCATGTTGGTGTGTGAACATTAGTTGAAAATAAGAGTCAGAATTTGATCAGAATTTGTTGTCACCTTGTGCTGGCTCAAAGTGAGGTACCAGCTTTCTGGCACTTATAAAGTCATCGTCAAACAAGTGTCGATATTTCGAAGAAAGGGTATGGGAAAAAACTGAGTTACAGACAGCAGGAATCATGAGATTGCTAAGGGGTAATTGTTCCCTTCACATGTGTTCACCTTGCGCAAATAATTCTTTCGTTAATGGCTGAGATCAGCCAGTGGGTAGCACCTTTGTTCATTGTCAAATATTGTACTTCACCAGTGCCGGAATTTTAAATATTTATTTTAAAATTAAGGCAAATAGGAATGTACTTCAACATATATTTCAAGATATACGTCATAGCCTCTGTTGAAATCCATGCAGATCTCATTGTCGACAAGTTTGCTCATTGCTAATTTCCTAGATGTGTTATTTATTCTGAAGTGCCAATAGGTGTGGCAGTGGCTAGCACAATGCCAAGCAGGACAAATATTTTCATTTATTTTCATCATTGTCCACCCATCAGCTCTTGTAAAACATGTCATGATACTGCAGTTGATCCTATCAAATTCTTGTGCAAAAGACCAGCAAAAGCTTTTTCTGCAGCCATGTTATGTTTAGACAAGCAATGTGCCAATTTTCATCTGCATTTGGTCAAGAGCCACTTCACACTTCAACTTGCTAAAACAAACTGAACAAGCTCCATTGACAAAGAGAGACTGCTTCCTGAGCCTCAAATGCATCTGTAGGAATCTTTATGAGCTGGATTGTCCCATCACTGAGTATTAAACAGAATTCAAGACAAAGTTGAAAGAACTGAACTGCAAATGTGTAGCTTCAAAATAAGAGTGGCTCTCTGTCCTATTCCATGTATAAGGAATGATGGCAGGTATAGTGCCAATTCCAATGCTATTTCACTGACATTTGGAAGAAATGTGGTTTCTGAAATCAAGTTGTTTTTCAATGTTGATACAAATGCATCACAAGCTCACTTTGTTGACATGCCCCGTGAAAATGGACACTTGGACATCTTTTCTTCAGCCCTTTACAGTGCCATAGAAAACCAGATTGTGAATCTTCATTGAAGCCAGAATCTACACTGAACCCCTACATTTCTTGTCCTTTCGTAACATGTTGTCAGGGCTTGAAAAATTGCATTAATGAGGAGAAATTGAATAGGCTAGGGTTGTTATCCTTAGAATAGGGGAGACTAAGGGGTGATCTAACTGAGGTGTCCAAAATGATCAGGGGCTTAGAAAGGAAAAATTTGTTTCCACTAGCTGAAGAGTCAATTACTAGGGGGTGTAAATTTAAGGTGATTGGTAGGAGGATTAGAGGAGACATGAGGAGAAAATACTTCACCCAGAGGGTAGTGGGCATCCAGAATTAACTGCCTAAGTTGGTGGTTGAGGCTGAAATGCTCAACTTATTAAAAAGGAAACCTGGATCTGCTAGTTTTTTCTCTTTTTTGGATGGCACAGACATAGAAATCATAGAAATCATAGAAACCCTACAGTACAGAAAGAGGCCATTCGGCCCATCGAGTCTGCACCGACCACAATCCCACTCAGCCCTACATATTTTACCCACTAATCCCTCTAACCTACACATCTCAGGACACTAAGGGGCAATTTAAGCATGGCCAATCAACCTAACCCGCACATCTTTGGAATGTGGGAGGAAACCGGAGCACCCGGAGGAAACATGATGGGCAGAATGGCCTCTTTCTGCACCATGACTATTCTATGGTTCTATTCTGGGAACTACAGGGATTTCATGCTCATTTGAACTACCGTGCAGAGAGAGATAATGCACTGTATACATGTAAGTATTCCAAAATCAAAATCCTTAAATAACCACTTAACATTGCAGATAAAAGCAGATATTAAACAAGATGTTATAGCAGAAGGAAGGATTGAGGAAAAGGAGAGAGATAAATACATCAAACAGTGCTGAACTTGTAATGATGTTTATTCTTGAACTTGTATTGCAACAAAATTTCACAAACTCATTGCAGCATTTTGAATTCCTCCTAATCCCTGCCATCATGCATTTGTAGGCATGTTTCTCCCAAGTTAAGAGCCACAAATTATTCAAGAATTGCAGATTATGATCTCGCATGGCACATGATGGTTTTTCAAATATGAAAAAACACAAGCCGATATTAATCAAATCTCCTGGGAGACAGGTTAGAACAGAACAGTTGCCTGGCACTGCATGTGCTGTAGGGTACAGAATGTACGTCATGATGCTACCCTGCATAAATGCACAATGCGACATTTGCATAGAAAAGACAGCAATTCCATTCCCATCTTAACAGTGCTAGTTCTAAGCCATTCTGCCAATATTGGAAGGACTCCAGTAACATCACATTTACAGACATTGAGTAATTTCATTTTTTTTACCTGTTCATAAGATGTGGGCATCGTTGGCTGGGCCAACATTTATTGCCCATCCCTGAGGGCATTTAAGAATCAACCCCATTGCTGTGGGTCTGGAGTCACATGTACACCAGGCAAGGACAACAGATTTTGACCCCTAAAAGACATTACTGAACCAGATTTATTTTTACAGCAATGGTTACAAGATGGTTTCATGGTCTTCATTAAGACTTTTAATTGAAGATTTTTATTTAATTCAAATTTCACTCTGCCATGTTGGGATTCGGACTCGGGTCTGCAGAGCATTACCCTGGCTCTCTAGATTACTAGTCTAGCGACAATACCACTCTGCCACTGCCTCCTCCAAGAAGGAGTTAGATATAGCTTTTGAGGCGAAGGGGATCAAGGGATATGGAGGGAAAGGCAGGATCAGCTTGTTGAGTTGGATGATCATCCATGATCATAATGAATGGTGGAGCAGGCTCGAAGGACCTCCTGCTCCTATTTTCTATGTTTCTATTAACGTGAGCTGGCCATGGACTGTCATGAGTTATAGTGTGTGACAAGTAGCAGCATATTTTCCCCTAAATTCTTCGTTCTCTTTCCTTGTCCATTTACCGCTCAGGGTAATGGAAATGACAGGAGCAGACCCAAATCTTTCCACTTTGATACACATCATGACTGTCCTGTGCTCAAAACATTTTTCTGACACTACACTTACACTGATAGCAAAATTATTCCATGTATTGGAGTGTTTACATTTTTTTTTAAACCTGAGCTGAGATTGCTTCTAAAGCATCCGCTTGGTATGTTACTGAAGAAGCAGGACAGATCCAAATAAATTGGTTTATTTCTTAAAATACAACGTGATATATCTATTAAAGAATGTAACGAAAATCAGCCAAGTATGTGATTGACTCTAAAGCAATTTGGGGCTTGTGGTGGTGACGAAAGTCACTATATTAATGCAAGCTCTTTCATCTTTCTATCTGTAATTGATAAAAAGTTCTTTTGAAGTATGGAGAACTGAAGTAAATAATGGAAATCACACTATGTGCCCTTTGCTCTTTAATTGGTTACAATTTATGTACAATCATCTCTATTCCAAATTAGAGCACAATGCATCACAGTCTGAAGTAAATGTAAAATAACAGCAGGCTGTACAAAACTGTGGTGACATTGTTACTGGTCAATGCTTCAGTGCTGAGGTCTTTGGGACAGTGCTGCCCTGTACTTCAATGACTGAAGTTCACCTTTTTCAGTTTCAGCCACGAAAACACAACCAAAGCTGAAATTCCTTGGATCCTAACAGCAGAATAATTTGAACATTAGGTACATTTCTCTGATAGCTCCAGTGCATCCATTTACAATTACAGAGCCTTCGTCTTACTCCAGAATTGCCAACTTGGTTCTAAATTCCAGCATTCTTGATATTTTCTGGGAACTAGAGAAACCAATGAACTTATCTATCAGAACCATCAAATAGGATCCCTACAGTGCAGAAGAAGACCATTTGGCCCATCGGGACTGCACTGACAACAATCCTACCCTGGTCCTATTCGCATAACCCCATGTATTTAGCCTGCTAATCCCCCTGCCACTAAGGGGCAATTTACCATGGCCAATCAACCCAACCTGCACATCTTTGGAGAGTGAGAGGAAACCAGAGCACACAGAGGAAACCCACGCAGACACAGGGAGAGTGCGCAAACTCCACACAGACAGCCACCCAAAGCCGGAATTGAACCCAGCTTCCTGGCACTGTGAGGCAGCAGTGCTTGCCACTGTGCTGCCCAATAAAATTTCAGTAAAATTTCTAACCAGGGAACAATGGTTTTTTTTCTGTTTGTGTTAAACTGATTCAAACAAAGAAACTATTAGAAACAACATAGAGTGGTGGAGGTTTACAGTACGGAAACAGGCCCTTCGGCCCAACTTGTCCATGCCGCCCTTTTTTTTAAACCCCTAAACTAATCCCAATTGCCCGCATTTGGCATATATCCCTCTATACCCATCTTATCCATGTAACTGTTTAAATGCTTTTTAAAAGACAAAATTGTACCTGCCTCTACTACAACCTCTGGCAGCTTGTTCCACTCACCATTCTCTGTGTGAAAAAATTGCGATGTGGAGATGCCGGCGTTGGACTGGGGTAAACACAGTAAGAAGTCTCACAACACCAGGTTAAAGTCCAACAGGTTTATTTGGTAGCAAAAGCCACTAGCTTTCGGAGCGCTGCCCCTTCGTCAGGTAAGTGGGAGTTCTGTTCACAAACAGGGCATATAAAGACACAAACTCAATTTACAAAATAATGGTTGGAATGCGAGTCATTACAGGTAATCAAGTCTTAAAGGTACAGACAATGTGAGTGGAGAGAGCGTTAAGCACAGGTTAAAGAGATGTGTTTTGTCTCCAGACAGGACAGTTAGTGAGATTTTGCAAGCCCAGGCAAGTCGTGGGGGTTACAGATAGTGTGACATGAACCCAAGACCCCGGTTGAGGCCGTCCTCATGTGTGCGGAACTTGGCTATCAGTTTCTGCGCAGCGACTCTGCGCTGTCGTGTGTCGTGAAGGCCGCCTTGGAGAACGCTTACCCGAAAATCAGAGGCCGAATGCCCGTGACCGCTGAAGTGCCGGATCATTGACATGGATGCCATCATCTCATGTGAGAACACCATCCACCAGGTACAGGGTACCTACTCTTGCAACTCGGCCAACGTTGTCTGACTGATACGCTGCAGGAAAGGATGTCCCGAGGCATGGTACATTGGGGAGACCATGCAGACGCTACGACAACAGATGAATGAACACCGCTCGACAATCACCAGGCAAGGGTGTTCTCTCCCTGTTGGGGAACACTTCAGCGGTCACGGGCATTCGGCCTCTGATCTTCGGGTAAACGTTCTCCAATTCAGCCTTCACGACACACGACAACGCAGAGTTGCTGAGCAGAGACTGATAGCCAAGTTCCGCACAACCGGGATCTTGGGTTCATGTCACACTATCTGTAACCCCCACGACTTGCCTGGGCTTGCAAAATCTCACTAACTGTCCTGTCTGGAGACAAAACACATCTCTTTAACCTGTGCTTAACGCTCTCTCCACTCACATTGTCTGTACCTTTAAGACTTGATTACCTGTAAAGACTCGCATTCCAACCATTATTTTGTAAATTGAGTTTGTGTCTTTATATGCCCTGTTTGTGAACAGAACTCCCACTTACCTGACGAAGGGGCAGCGCTCCGAAAGCTAGTGGCTTTTGCTACCAAATAAACCTGTTGGACTTTAACCTGGTGTTGTGAGACTTCTTACTGTGAAAAAATTGCCCCTCTGGACACTTGTATCTCTCCCCTCTCACCTTAAACCTATGCCCTCTAGTTTTAGACTCCCCTACCTTTGGGAAAAGATATTGACTATCTAGTTGTGCCCCTCTATTTTATAGACCTCTATAAGATCAACGCCTCAGCCTTCTACGCTCCAGGGGAAAAGTCCCAGTCTATCCAGCCTCCCCTTATCACTCAACCATCAAGTCGATAGCACCCTAGTAAACCTTTTCTGCACTCTCATAATACAATAACATTCCCATTGCGTCTCTGGTATATTGAAATATCCCAAAACACTTCACCAAGGAGAATAGGTCAAAATTTGGAGAAAAAGGTTTGGAGAGGTGGCTGATAACAAAGAACAAAGAACAGTACAGCACAGGAAACAGGCCCTTCGGCCCTCCAAGCCTGTGCCGCTCCTTGGTCCAACTAGACCAATCGTTTGTATCCCTCCATTCCCAGGCTGCTCATGTGACTATCCAGGTAAGTCTTAAACGATGTCAGCGTGCCTGCCTCCACCACCCTACTTGGCAGCGCATTCCAGGCCCCCACCACCCTCTGTGTAAAAAACGTCCCTCTGATGTCTGAGTTATACTTCGCCCCTCTCAGCTTGAGCCCGTGACCCCTCGTGATCGTCACCTCCGACCTGGGAAAAAGCTTCCCACTGTTCACCCTATCTATACCCTTCATAACCTTGTATACCTCTATTAGATCTCCCCTCATTCTCCGTCTTTCCAAGGAGAACAACCCCAGTCTACCCAATCTCTCCTCATAGCTAAGACCCTCCATACCAGGCAACATCCTGGTAAACCTTCTCTGCACTCTCTCCAATGCCTCCACGTCCTTCTGGTAGTGCGGCGACCAGAACTGGACGCAGTACTCCAAATGTGGCCTAACCAGCGTTCTATACAGCTGCATCATGACATAGTCAATTAGATGGGTTTTGCAGATGCTTTTGGTGGTAGTGTCAAATGGAGCAAAATGGAGATTTTCATGACTATAATTGCAAAAGATAGGTCCATGGTAACTATCATGAACCTTGGCATCAATGATGAAGCAGAGGTTAAGAGAAAACACAAACATCCAGACTCAGGAGACTGTAACGTGCAAGGTCGAAAATAAGGTGATTGGAGGTAGCATGATAAGGTCATGAAGGACCTGCAAATGAGAATGAGGGTTTTGAATTTAATGGCTTAACTAATAATAAGGGTGGGTTCATAGATGGGACGTCTCTGCACGCTCTACCTATCATGTGTCTCTTTATCTTGGCTGGCTCTTTGGCCGAAATCAGCCTGATTGGCAGGCTTGGCTTTCAGTCGGGCAGGGAAGACTCCAGAACAGGCCAAAGTTTCTGATAGGTCTGATCCATCACTCCAGACAGATTTCAATAAGGTCCCTGATCCCTAATCCTTGCTTCTCTCAAGTTCAGGAGTGGGTGAAATGGAGGTGGAAGGCTGAGGGTCAGGGTTGCAATTTTAAAAATGTTAACGTCCAGCTCAACAGCTGTTTCACTGTGCTAAATCCAGCCCAAGGTGTTGATATGGAGAGCCGGGTGAGAATTGGATAATGAATGAGTAAGACATTCCATGAAATATAATGCAGAGTTTTGAATGAGAAAGAGTTTGTATGCAGGTAACCTTGGGAGGCTACTTTGAAAAGCTTTAGAAAAGCCAAGTCTCTTGATGATAAAAGTGTGGATAAAAGTTTCAGCAGAGATTTGAGTGTGGATGGAAGTGGGCAATGCTCCAGAGGTAAAGCAAGATAGGTGGTCTCGCTGATGGATTTGATGTCGGGTAGGAGAAGCCATTGCAGGAAATGTGACTGTGTTGGAATAGGTAGAAGTGGAACCATTGATAAGGCTAGCAGCACCCAATTAAAATCTCAATAGAGAGGCAATGGGTGAAAGTGACAACAAAGTGTTAAAGAGGACAAGGGGAAACAATGTTCTTCAGTTGCAGTTGAACGTGTGATGAAATAATAAAGCACCTAGATTTCAAACTTGTACTGAAAGCTATTTATTATTTAAAAATAGTAGAGCCTCAGGGCTAGTCTGTAATTTGTTCTTATATTTTCCTTTCATAGAAACATAGAAAACTACAGCACAAAACAGGCCCTTCGGCCCCACAAGTTGTGCCGAACATATCCCTACCTTCTAGGCCTGCCTATAACCCTCCATCCTATTAAGTCCCATGTACTCATCCAGGAGTCTCTTAAAAGACCCTATTGAGTTTGCCTCCACCACCACTGACGGCAGCCGATTCCACTCGCCCACCACCCTCTGTGTGAAAAACTTCCCCCTAACATTTCCCCTGTACCTACCCCCCAGCACCTTAAACCTGTGTCCTCTCGTAGCAGCCATTTCCACCCTGGGAAAAAGCCTCTGAGAGTCCACCCGATCTATGCCTCTCAACATCTTAAATACCTCTATTAGGTCTCCTCTCATCCTACGTCTCTTCAAGGAGAAAAGACCGCGCTCCCTCTGCCTATCCTCATAAGGCATGCCACTCAATCCAGGCAACATCCTTGTAAATCTCCTCTGCACCCTTTCAATCTTTTCCACATCCTTCCTGTAATGAGGCAACCAGAACTGAGCACAGTACTCCAAGTGGGGTCTGACGAGGGTCTTATATAGCTGCATCATTATCCCTGGACTCCTCAACTCAATCCCTCAATTGATAAAGGCCAGCACACCATACACCTTCTTAACCACCTCCTCCACCTGCGGGGCCGATTTTAGAGTCCTATGGACCCGGACCCCAAGGTCCTTCTGATCCTCTACCGTACTAAGAGTCTTTCCTTTTATATTATGCTCCTTCATCCCATTCGACCTGCCAAAATGGACCACTACGCATTTATCTGGGTTGAAGTCCATCTGCCACTTCTCCGCCCAGTCTTGCATCCTATCTATGTCCCTCTGTAACTTCTGACATCCCTCCAGAGTATCCACAATCCCACCAACCTTTGTGTCGTCGGCTAACTTACCAGCCCATCCCTCCATTTCCTCATCCAGGTCATTTATGAAAATGAGAAACAGCAAGGGTCCCAGAACAGATCCCTGGGGCACACCACTGGTGACCGACCTCCAATTAGAAAAAGACCCATCTATACACACTCTCTGCCTCCTTTGGGCAAGCCAGTTCTGGATTCACAGGGCAGCAGCCCCTTGGATCCCATTCCCTCTCACTTTTTCTAGAAGCCTTGCATGGGGGAACCTTATCGAACGCCTTGCTAAAATCCATATAAACCACATCTACCGCTTTCCCTTCGTCAATGTGTTTAGTCACATTTTCAAAGAACTCCATCAGGCTCGTAAGGCACGATCTGCCTTTGACAAAGCCATGCTGAGTATTCTTGAGCATACTAAACCTCTCTAAATGCTCATAGATCTTATCCCTCAAGATCTTCTCCAACAGCTTACCAACCACTGAGGTTAGACTCACCGGTCGGTAATTTCCTGGGCTATCCCTATTCCCCTTCTTGAAAATAGGAACCACATCCGCAATCCTCCAATCCTCCGGCACCTCTCCCGTCTCCATCGACGACGCAAAGATTATCGCCAGAGGCTCTGCAATCTCTTCCCTCGTCTCCCACAGTAACCTGGGGTACATCCCATCCGGACCCGGCGACTTATCTATCTTGATGCCGTTCAAAGATTCCAGCACAACCTCTTTGTTAAAATCCACATACTCAATCTTTTCAGTCCACCGCAAGCCCACAGTACATCCACCCATGTCCTTCTCCTCTGTGAAAACCGAGGCAAAATACTCATTAAGCACCTCTGCCATTTCTGCCATTTCAGAGGGCGTTGATTCTTTTCTTGCTCTTATCACATTCTGCTACCTGACCTTGATGCCACTATTAACACCTGCCTTAGTCCTTAACAGTACCATTACCACTCCCTTTATCTTGCATCCATTTGTCAAATCTTTCCTGAGTTCCCATCTCTCCCTGGCCTTCTAGTTTGCTCCATCTGCTCCATCTCCTTTTTTCAGCAGCACAAAACCCATCACATTTCTACCTCTCTTCAGTCCTGAAGAAGAGTCATACAGTCTCGAAATGTTAAATCTGATTCTCTCCCCACAGATGCTGTTGGACCTGCTAAGTTTTTCTAATATTTCCTGTTCTTATTATACTGACAGCGCATACGTATCCAAGGTCTTTATGGCCTTGTCTTTATTCTACCTCAGTGACTTCCTTTGGCCCTGAATTATCTGCGAGCTCTCTGTTCCTCTGACTCTGGGCTTTGGTGCAGTTCTCCCTCCCTTCATTCTACCGTGGTGCCTCAGCCGATGCCCCACACTATAGAACTCCTTCCCCAAGCCACCCCCCCTCGCCCACCTTTCCACCACTAAAAGATGATCCATTAAAGCTCTCTTTCTGTTCAAGCTTTTATTCACTCCTCCTAAAACCTGCTTCTTTCATATTCATTTTTGTCCCATAACATTTCACGAAGCATCTTGGGACAACTTTCCATCTCAGCTTGCTACAAAAACATGCATTTAATTTTCAGAAAGTGGATAAAATAATGGCATTAAAGATTCCATTAGTCGATTTGTCCAAATGCTACATGATCTTATAATATTTGAATGTGGGGTCAGATTCTTCTGAGAAAAGAATGGTTTCTGAACGGCACACATTTTTATTAATGCAAAAATCAGCCAACAACCTGTGCTGAAGAAGAGATACCTTTTTAATCGAGATTTACTGTAATTTGCTGACTGATTTTAACTGCTCAACCATCAGCTTCACGGGAACAGCCCCCTGCATTGAACCTTCCAATCATGAGATTGCTGTATTTGCATATTAATAGCCTATTAGTCTCAGCACAGAGAATTAAGCCTGGTAACTAATAGCTTAAGTTCAACAATTAATATGAGGATACAGCAAGAAATTTGGAAAGCAAATGGCATTTAGTATTTATTACAAGGAAGTTAGAACATAAGAGTAAGGAAATCTTACAACAATTAGATAGGACTTTAATGAGGCAACACCTGGAGTAAGATGTCCAGTTTTGGTCTCCCTACCTAAAGAAGGATATACTTGCCTGAGAGAGGATGCAACAGAGATTCACTAGATTGGCTCCTGAGATGAGAGGGACTTTATATGAGGAGAAGCTGAGTAAAATATTCTCGAGGATTTAAAAGAACGAGAGATGATCTCATTGAAGTCTGTTGAATTCTTACATGATCTAACAAGATAGATACTGAGAGTCTGGATCTAGGGAGGATAGTCTCAGGACTGAACTGAGAAAAAATTTCTTCACTCAGAAGGTTGCAAGTCCTTGGAATTTGCTACTTTAGTTAGATGTGGATGTTTAGATATTGAGGCATGAAAGTGCAGTTTATGTCTCAGTTCAGCTTTGATCTTATGGAATGGTGGAACAGGTTTGAGGGGCCAAATGGCCTACTTGCTTTTATTTCTTATGTTCTTATGCACCTTTTTAATGACCCGCTTATTGCTAACAATCCATTTTACCCATATAGTTAGCAATTATTCCTGGGAAAGACTGATGGGCAGAAGTTCTACCCATCAAGCACACTGTAATTTAACAGAACTTTTCAGGCTATTTGTTACTCGAATAACACGGAAAACAGCCCCTTACTGTGGACAGACTGGGGACCCGATTCTCCCATCACGACGCGCATGATTTTTGGCGCTTCGGGTTGGGAGATGCTCATGTCAGCCATTTTGCGGGATCCCCGGCGATGTCTGTGTGGGGGGGGGAGGTGGGCAGCGATGTGGCCAGTGATGTCTGTGTGGGGGTTGTGGGGGCCAGCGATGTCTAGTGTGGGGGGGAGGGAGGGTAGCGATGTCCGTGTGGGGGAGTGGGTAGCGGTGTCTGTGGGGGGTGGGGGGTGGGGGGGGGGGGGGGCAGCGATGTCTGTGTGGGAGGGAGCAATGATGTGGCCAGCGAGGTTTGTGGGGGCCAGCGATGAGGCCAGCGATGTGTGTGGGGGTTGGAGGGCAATGATCTGGATGCTGGGAGGTCTTTCCAGTGATCTCCCAGAGATGTGCGCATGTACGGGTTCCCGCTCATCCCGCCGATTCCAGGCTCTTTATCGTGAAGAGCCCCCCCCCCTCCCCCGAGCTTTTAATGATATTCACGATTGTGACCTCTGCAGTGTACAGAGTGTGGCAGATTCGGGTCTGAAGTTGCACTGAAAAAACAATCGTGATTTACACCATTTTTCGCCAATTCAGCACTACTTTGGGAGTATCGGGCCCTGGGTTTCCATTAACTGCGCTGACAGATGCCCTGGTGAACTGACTGCCTCTGCCAGACCATCATACATGATGGTTTGGCAGAGGGTTTACTCCGGGAGCTCTGGTTTCCTCCCACAGTCCAAAGATGTGCGGGTTAGGTTTATTGACCATGCTAAATTGACCCTAGAGTCAAGGGGATTCGCAGGGTAAATGTGGGGTTATGGGAATAGGGCCTGGGTGGGATTGTGGTCAGTGCAAGCTCAATGGGCCAAATGGCCTCGTTCTGCACTGTAGGGTTTCTAAGATTCTATGATTCTTTCTATGACCTACAATTCTACAGGTAGCTGAAAATATGTTAATTTGATCAGTTTCCCTCCCTTAAAATGGTGGCCCCATAGCACTTTCAATAAAGGAAAACAAAATCAATTGCAGTTTCAAAAACATTTCCAATACAGTTGAAACAGAGTATTAAACATGATTAAGTTGAGCTCCTTTAAGTATAGAGGGTATGTATTGATTGCACTTACCTACGTTCAAGCAATTCACACCAGAGAAGCAGTTTTTGTTTTTCCAGTCATATTGTGCCAGTCTTGGCTGTGTCCTAATTTCCAATATTGTAGATACCAAAACATTTCTCCGAATACAACGCTATGGATTTTGAATTGCATTTAATTTTTAAAAAGCAATGAAATTGGATTGTGCTATATACATTCCTTTGGCTTCACAAAGCAGGCAGATGAGGCCAAATAATTGAAAAGCAACCAGCATGCCTTACCTTAGGTATGTTTTCTCTCAGCATATGAATGGAATATATCTTCCACATATATTAAGGTCAGGGCATTGTTAAACAGGAAAGAATTACAGGAGAAATGACCCTCTGAATGGTACGGTTACATTGGTCTCACAAGAGCCATCTGAGTCCCCTCCGTTTTCAGTCCCGCAATGCCCAATTCTCAGTTCCTCCTGACTAAGGCACTCCACAGGGTGAGTAATGTGTGCACACAGCAAGTCTTTTTTTGGCAAACTTGCGATGAATTCCAAGCACACCAATCAGAATAATTGGCAGTAGACCAGTGAGCGACTGGTGCCCACAGCATCATTTCCAAGAACAAATCAACATTCTCGGGAGGAAAAGTGAGGCGCCTGTTGTTCTTTTGTTTATTCAAGGGATGTGGACGTCACTGGCTAGGTTAACATTTATTGCTCATCCCTAATTGCCCTTGAGAAGGTGGTGCTGAGCTGCCTTCTTGAACCACTCACTGCAGTCTCTGTGGTGTAGAGACAGCCACCATGGTGCTGATCGGGAGAGCGTTCCAGAATTTTGATCCAGCGACAGTGAAGGAAGGGTGATGTATTTCCAAGTCAGGAGGGTGAGCAGTTTGGAGGGGAATTTCTAGGTGGTGGTGTTCCCATGTATCTGCTGTCCTTGTTCCTCTAGATGGTAGTGGTCCTTGGAAGGTGCTTTCTAAGGGGCATTGGTGAGTTCCTGCAGTGCACCTTGTAGGTGGTACATGCTGTTGCTGGTGTACGTCAGTGGTGGAGAGATTGATGTTTGCGAATGGGATGCCAGTCAAGTGGACTGCTTTGTCCTGGACGGTGCCATGCTTCTTGTGTGTTGTTGGAGCTGCACTCATCCAGGCAAATGGAGAGTATTCCAGTACACTTGTGCCGAGTAGGTTGTGGACAGGCTTTGGAGAGTCAGCAGTGAGTTATTCGCCTCAGGATTCCTAGCTTCTGACCTGCTTTTGCAGTCACAGTATTTATATGGATAGTCCAGTTCAGTTTCTGGCCAATGGTAACCTGCAGGATGTTGATAGTGGGGGATCCAGTGATGGTAATGTCATTGAATGTCAAGGAGCTATAGTCAGATTCTCTCTTGTTGGAGATGATTATTGCCTGGCGCTTGTGTGGTACGAATATTGCTTGTCATTTGTCAGCTCAAGCCTGGATATTTTTTTGGTCTTTCTGCATTTGTACGTGGACTGTTTCAGTATCTGAGGAGTTGCAAATGATGCTGAACATTACACAATCATCAGCGGACATCCCCACTTCTGATCATATGATGGAAGGAAGGTCCTTGATTAAGCAGTTGAAGATGGTTGGGCCCAGGGCAATATCCTGGGGGACTCCTGCAGTGATGTCCTGGAGCTGAGATGACTGACCTCCAACAAACCAAATCATTTTTCTTTGTGCTAGTTATGACTCCAACCATCTCTTCATCTTGTGTAAATGAAGGTTATACAACTGACAGAATAGATCACAAAGAACTGTCAATCAAGCAGTGTTTGTCCTGGGGCACAGCTACTTTGGCAGACAATTGAATGTCTGCACAACAGCCCAGCTTTTCCACACATGCTGTTGTTACTATAGTGTTCACTGGTTCTGTACAAAATGAACATTAGTATTGGAAATGTCATAGGTTGACATGGAGTATATAAGGTACCAGCTGGTAGTACCAGGGTCATAGGTTGGCAAGTTTATAAGGTCAGTAAGAAGTCTCACAACACCAGGTTAAAGTCCAACAGGTTTATTTGGTAGCAAATACCATAAGCTTTCGGAGCACAGCTCCTTCGTCAGATGGAGTGAATATCTGTTCTCCAACAGTGCACAGACACAGAAATCAAGTTACAGAATACTAATTAGAATGCAAATCTCTACAGCCAGCCAGGTCTTAAAGGTACAGATAATGTGGGTGGAGGGAGCATTCAACACAGGTTAAAGAGATGTGTATTGTCTCCAGACAGAACAGCTAGTGAGATTCTACAAGCCCAGGAGGCAAGCTGTGGGGGTTACTGATAATGTGACATAAATCCAACATCCCGGTTTAGACCGGGATGCTCCCGGTCTAATGCTCCCTCCACCCACATTATCTGTACCTTTAAGACCTGGCTGGCTGTAGAGATTTGCATTCTAATTAGTATTCTGTAACTTGATTTCTGTGTCTGTGCACTGTTGGAGAACAGATATTCACTCCATCTGACGAAGGAGCTGTGCTCCGAAAGCTTATGGTATTTGCTACCAAATAAACCTGTTGGACTTTAACCTGGTGTTGTGAGACTTCTTACTGTGCTTACCCCAGTCCAACGCCGGCATCTCCACATCAAGTTTATAAGGTGCCATTGGTGGGGGTGCAAGGACCTGGGTTATCATGGAGGATATGAGGGGCTGTGGGGAGATGGGTGTAGGAGTAGGCATGGAGAATGGTGGGGGGCTGGGGGGGGCATGAATTGGCTTGGAAGGGGCATGGGGAGTGCTTAGGGGAATGAGTATGGGGGTGAGGACTAGAGGGCTGCTTTTTGTTCTACTGATTTTATTCTAACTGGGATGAAGTCCCAGAGCAGTGAAGCAGTCTTTTAACCAGCTGGCCTCAGCCCCCAGCAGTTCCAGTGGCTGTCTCCACATAGTTTCTGGTGGTGCCAGACCTGGCTCCAGCCTACCCCTGCTCTAACTCAGTTACTTGATTTCAACCAGGGCAGCACTTGAGGTACTTTGATTGCGTATTTACAATTCATGAGGTTCTTTTAAGTGAAATGATAATTTATAACGGGAGCAACATTACACTGTTTGCTGCGTTATATTATTGTGTGGTAAGATGAAGTTTTGTCCCTTTATTACCAATTGATAGCAAACACAATTTAGGTTGGGATTCTCCCCCCAAAAAATTCTAAGTCCCCAATTCACATGAAAACGGGAGTAACTCCTGCCGGTTTTTTAGCGTGATTTTCAGATTGAATCTCCCACACTCTGAGCACTGCAGTGTGCCTGAGTGGGACTCCCTCTGAAAATAAGAGGTTGGGGCCTATTCCCACTGGAGAGGTCTGCAGCATAGTGCTGAGTGGGCTACTGCGCATGCGCCGATCTGTCAGAGCGCAGATAGGCGCATGCGCAGTGGCCCCGCATTGTCGGCCCCCCGATCACTGGCCAGCCCTGTAACTCCCCATCGCTGGCATTGCAGAGCCCCTCACCACATGATCGTTAGTCTCCCAGACCTCTCCGGGCCAACCCCCTATGTCCCCACACCCTGGCCAGCCCAGATCTCCCCAACCTCCCACCCAGCCAGCCCCGATCACCCGATCCTCCCCCTCCCCCGGCAGTCCCAGCCGCACCCCCCCCTCCGATAGTCCCGACACCCCCTTCCCGCTTCCCCACCCTGATGGCCAGCCCCAAGTGCTGTCTTTCCTATCTCTGTATGCAATCCTAGTGCAGAGTGGCAGTGGGTTCCCCCACTACCGATCGCCCTTCCCAATAGGCCCACCACCTCTGGCCCTGCCCCTTTGGCGCTACCTGATGCCTGGAGGCAGTGCCAAGGTGCCCCTTGGGCATTGCTAGTTTGCCCCTTGGGCAATACCAGGGTAAGCACAGTAAGAAGTCTCACAACACCAGGTTAAAGTCCAACAGATTTATTTGGTAGCAAATACCATAAGCTTTCGGAGCGTGCTGCTCCTTCGTCAGATGGAGTGGTTATCTGTTCTCCAACAGTGCACAGACACAGAAATCAAGTTACAGAATACTAATTAGAATGCAAATCTCTACAGCCAGCCAGGGTGCCAGGCTGGCACTGCCCGAGAGGCACCCCCCTTACCCCTGACCTCCTCAGGGGGCCTCAATGGCCTCTCTTCCCTCCAGCGAGGTTGGCCGCCTGTTCCCCATTAGTGAGCAGCAGTTGTAAACCCCGCTGGAGTGAACTACCCCTGGCGGGGTGGGGTAGGGGGGGAGCAGGGTTTGACGCTCGCTGGACTGGAGACTTCAGTCGCAGGTCCACAAATGAAATTTAAATCCGGATTAGCATATTGGAATCAGCTCTGCGCCAATTTCCAGCACGGAGATGATTACCCTGAAAATCGCGTGGAGGCTCTGGTGCCCAGCAAGAAGCTGGCGAAACGGCCTGCTGCATTACCCGAGCGGCACAACGGGTTCCGAGAATCTCCCCCTTCAAGGTTAAACTGCCATTTGGGCTAGAGGTCACAATTCTGAGATTTTCCTCCCATTCCCTTTATTAAAGCAGTAAGAAATTTGCCTTGGTCTCTGCATTCCTCCAATTCTAGCCTCTGACACATTCCCAATTATAATCAACGTACCATTGGTGGCTGTGCATTCAGCTGCCAGAGCCCTGAGCTTTTGAATGTCTTCATTAAACTCTATCTCCACCTTAATACCTACCTCTTTGTCCAAAATTGTCATCACTTAGCCATATATTTATTTATGTAGTTGGTGTCAAATTATGTTTGATTAGGTTCCTGTGAAGTGCCTTGGAAAGTTTAAAAACTTGAGGAATAGAGGTAGATCATTTGGCCCCTCAAGTCTGCTCAATATGATTATGGCTAACCTTCTGTTTTACTCTGTTTTCCTGCCTGATCCCCACACCTCTTGATTACCTGAGTAATTAAATGTGTTTTTGCTCTGTTAAAGGCACTATATAAGTGCATGTTATTGTTATTGTTGCTGAGGACACATATCACAGTGTTCTGAGTGAATGGTAGCTTGTGTGGGTAAAGGTGGGAATTGGCAAGGAGAATGTCAAACAGATCAAGTCCTGAGGCCATGAAGATGTAGAATAGCTTTCCAGTAGCTTTGAGGTAAAGGCAGGGGGGGGGGGGGTGATCTTTCAGAAGTGGAAGAAATCTGTCTTGATGACGGTGTAGATGTGGAAAGGAAGCATATCCCAGGATCATGCTGAACGTTCTCTGGACATATCCTGAAAGAAGTTTAACAACACCAGGTTAAAGTCCAACAGGTTTATTTGGTAGCAAAAGCCACACAAGCTTTCGAGGCTCTGAGCCCCTTCTTCAGGTGAGTGGGAATTCTGTTCACAAACAGAACTTATAAGACACAGACTCAATTTACATGAATAATGGTTGGAATGCGAATACTTACAACTAATCCAGTCTTTAAGAAACAAAACAATGGGAGTGGAGAGAGCATCAAGACAGGCTAAAAAGATGTGTATTGTCTCCAGACAAGACAGCCAGTGAAACTCTGCAGGTCCACGCAACTGTGGGAGTTACAAATAGTGTGACATAAATTCTGATTCTAGGATCGCATGATAAAGACTCAGGAGGAAAAAAGGCAGAAATATTTATGTGAAATAGTGTGACATAAACCCAATATCCCGGTTGAGGCCGTCCTTGTGTGTGCGGAACCTGGCTATCAGTTTCTGCTCCGCGACTCTGCGCTGTCGTGTGTCGCGAAGGCCGCCTTGGAGAACGCTTACCCGAATATCAGAGGCCGAATGCCCGTGACCGCTGAAGTGCTCCCCAACAGGAAGAGAACAGTCTTGCCTGGTGATTGTCGAGCGGTGTTCATTCATCCGTTGTCGCAGCGTCTGCATAGTTTCCCCAATGTACCATGCCTCGGGACATCCTTTCTTGCAGCGTATCAGGTAGACAACGTTGGCCGAGTTGCAAGAGTATGTACCGTGTACCTGGTGGATGGTGTTCTCACGTGAGATGATGGCATCTGTGTCGATGATCCGGCACGTCTTGCAGAGGTTGCTGTGGCAGGGTTGTGTGGTGTCTTGGTCACTGTTCTCCTGAAGGCTGGGTAGTTTGCTGCGGACAATGGTCTGTTTGAGGTTGTGCGGTTGTTTGAAGGCAAGAAGTGGGGGTGTGGGGATGGCCTTGGCGAGCTTCAGCTTCCACCCTAAACACGTTAAAGAAGCCATCCCCTACGGACAAGCCCTCCGTACACACAGGATCTGCTCGGATGAGGAGGATCGCAACAGACACCTCCAGACGCTGAAAGATGCCCTCATAAGAACAGGATATGGCGCTAGACTCATTGATCAACAGTTCCAACGCGCCACAGCGAAAAACCGCACCGACCTCCTCAGAAGACAAACACGGGACACAGTGGACAGAGTACCCTTCGTTGTCCAGTACTTCCCCGGAGCGGAGAAGCTACGGCATCTCCTCCGGAGCCTTCAACATGTCATTGATGAAGACGAACATCTCGCCAAGGCCATCCCCACACCCCCACTTCTTGCCTTCAAACAACCGCACAACCTCAAACAGACCATTGTCCGCAGCAAACTACCCAGCCTTCAGGAGAACAGTGACCAAGACACCACACAACCCTGCCACAGCAACCTCTGCAAGACGTGCCGGATCATCGACACAGATGCCATCATCTCACGTGAGAACACCATCCACCAGGTACACGGTACATACTCTTGCAACTCGGCCAACGTTGTCTACCTGATACGCTGCAAGAAAGGATGTCCCGAGGCATGGTACATTGGGGAAACTATGCAGACGCTGCGACAACGGATGAATGAACACCGCTCGACAATCACCAGGCAAGACTGTTCTCTTCCTGTTGGGGAGCACTTCAGCGGTCACGGGCATTCGGCCTCTGATATTCGGGTAAGCGTTCTCCAAGGCGGCCTTCGCGACACACGACAGCGCAGAGTCGCGGAGCAGAAACTGATAGCCAGGTTCCGCACACACAAGGACGGCCTCAACCGGGATATTGGGTTTATGTCACACTATTTCACATAAATATTTCTGCCTTTTTTCCTCCTGAGTCTTTATCATGCGATCCTAGAATCAGAATTTATGTCACACTATTTGTAACTCCCACAGTTGCGTGGACCTGCAGAGTTTCACTGGCTGTCTTGTCTGGAGACAATACACATCTTTTTAGCCTGTCTTGATGCTCTCTCCACTCCCATTGTTTTGTTTCTTAAAGACTGGATTAGTTGTAAGTATTCGCATTCCAACCATTATTCATGTAAATTGAGTCTGTGTCTTATAAGTTCTGTTTGTGAACAGAATTCCCACTCACCTGAAGAAGGGGCTCAGAGCCTCGAAAGCTTGTGTGGCTTTTGCTACCAAATAAACCTGTTGGACTTTAACCTGGTGTTGTTAAACTTCTTACTGTGTTTACCCCAGTCCAACGCCGGCATCTCCACATCATATCCTGAAATGCAGGGTGAGAACCTTGATCTACCAAAGCTAGAGGCAAGCAGGTATTGGTGAGAAATGAGGTTGAAGTGATGAGTTTTTTAAACATTTTGTTTCAGGACGTTAGGCTCGTCAAGGTCTTAATATCAAATAGGCAGTGAGCGTAGCAAAATCCCTGTAAGGGTGGTGGCGGCAGAGGGGAAGAAACTGTAGCATGCGTAATGATTAAACCGCTGTATGTGAATGGTGTTGTCACAGGGGAGCTTTCAAATGATGAGGTAAAAGCGACTGAAGATTGCTAGGAAAAATATTATTTTACACAACATATATTGAATATTTATGACATAATTTCCCTATTAACTATACACAATTTGTAAATATTTTATCTATGACAAATATTACCTGGTTTAGCACGCATATTCCAAGCTTGCCTGTCCACTATTAATGCCCGAGACTGTAATTAATTTACTGCCTTTGTCAAAGGAAATTATTTGCATTTATCTGGTACCTTTCATGCCCTACGGGTACCCAAAATTCCTCACAACCAATGAATTACTTCTGAAGTGCAGTCACTGATGTTTTTGTACTTACAGCTTTTCGTACAACTAGATCCCACAAAGTAAACTTCAGCATTATAATGAGCTTGCAATAATTTCTTGGCTTTGCTGTTTCTTTTGTATTATGATGCAGAAGTACTTTGAAGACACACTGCATATAAAAAAAGAAAGCAAGTGTAACCACAACTGCATACAAATTGCTGCAGATACTGCAGAGTGCCTGAAAACTCTCACTATGATGTGTTGATATAATATTTGGCTGGATTTTTCTGTCAAAGTAACACCGAGGTTAATGGACACTCACTGTTCTTTATGTATCAACAATGCAACTAATTCAGGCGAGGGCAGATGCTTATTTAAATGACAACATTCAAAGGTTGCTGTTTGAGTTATGCCACTCTAACTTTGTGAAGACAGCATCTCATTGTCTGCCTCACCATTGAATTGAATGTCATAAAGTTGCTGAATTTATGTGATATAAATGAATAAACCCACTGCAGACATTTAGGACTTGTAATTACAAGTCCAGGTCCCCTTTTTATAATGTGATCATTGTTAGTTACTGCCAATCAATCAACTGTCTTTGAAAATGAACAATTATAAATGTGAAATCTCATTCCCTCATGTTGTGAATTATTTCAGAGTTAGGATGTTTTAAAATGTCAAGGGTATGAATTTGATTTCTGCACCACTGCTGTAAGGTTTGCACTCTCCTCAAAGGTGTAAGTTCCCAGTACAGCCCACGTGAATGTCCTCTTGAGAAGGGCATCCGTGTAGGCATCTTCTACATGCATTGGAATCAACTAAATTGGCGCAATCCTACCTTCACACAACCCTACAGACAGATGTGACACCAGAGTTCCTAATTTGGGTTTCTTGACTGGATTCATGCCACTTTTAAAAGAACAAGCGTGGATCATAAAGTAAAGTTTATTTATTAGTCACAAGTAAGGCTTACATTAACACTGCAATGAAGTTACTGTGAAATTCCCCTAGTTGCCACAGTCCTGCACCTGTTCGGATCAATACACCTAACCAGCATGTCTTTCAAAATGTGGGAGGAAATTGGAGTACCCGGAGCAAACCCACGCAGACACGGGGAGAACTTGCAAACTCCACACAGACCCAAGCCAGGAATCGAACCCGGGTCCCTGGTGCTGTGAAGCAGCAGTGCTAACCACTGTGCTACCGTGCCACCCCATGGAAAATCTCAGGATCATGGACCTGAACCAGTGTTAGGACCAGGTATCCAACTTGCAGGTAAACTCGGGTCACTGTCTGTACAGGGTCTGCACGTTCTCCCCATGTCTGCATGGGCTTCCTCACACAGTCCGAAAGATGTGCTGGATAGGTGCATTGGCCATGCTAAATTATTTCTCAGTGTACCTGAACAGGCGCCGGAGTGTGGCGACTAGGGGATTTTCACAGTAGCTTCATTGCAGTGTTAATGTAAGCCTACTTGTGACACTAATAATTAAACTTTAAAAACTTTTAAACTTTAAGATGATTTTGAAGAATTTCTGCTATTGCAAAATGTCTGGAAGCACTGTGGAGTGTTTCTCGTGGTGTTTTCCGGAAGCTGTTTATTTCCTAATCTTTAAGCCGGATTGGTTAAACCGATGCCTGATTCAATGCTCTTATCTTTAAGTTCCTGGATGCTGTGTTGCCTTCACTGCATGCACTTCAAGCAAAGCAGTGGGTAGTTTTTTATGTGCTAAAAGCTGCCAGGGCAAGTATGACTAACTTATTGGGAAGTCTTGCTGCAGCTTCACAGAGGAGTAGGTGCAAAGGTTTGAATAGATTTGGGGCAGCAGTGACAGTGCCTCTGAGTCTACACGGCCAAGAGAGATGGAACAGAGACCAAAAGAGAAAATGTTGGAAAATCTCAGCAGGTCTGGCAGCATCTGTAAGGAGAGAAAAGAAAGTAAAAGTTTATTTATTAGTCCCAAGTGGGCTTACATTCACACTGCAATGAAGTTACTGTGAAAATCCCCTAGTCGTCACAGTCTGGGTACACTGAGAGAGAATTTATCATGACCAATTCACCAAACCTGCACATTTCTGGACTGTGGGTGGAAACTGGAGCACCCGGAGGAAACCCACGCAGACATGGGAAGAATGTGCAAACTCCACACAGACAGTGACCCAAGCCGGGAATCAAACCCAAGTCCGTGGGGCTGTGAGGCAACAGTGCTAACCACTGTGCCACTGTGCCACCCCTGAGTGCTGACGTTTCGAGTCCAGATGACCCTTTGTCAAAGCTGGAGATGGAACAGAGGCTTTGAGGGCAAGCTTTGTGTGATGCCCTCTTTCAGGTTATTTCCAGCCTCCTCCATGCTCCTCAGCATGGTAGTGTGGTGGGTTGGAGATGTCAGTGAAGAAATATTCACTGACCTTGGCTACCTACTTAAGACCATTAAACTTCTAGCCAGTTTCACAGGGTCAGATGCAGTAAGTGTGACCTGGCTGGCCATCTGCTCCCATCACCTGGGAGCTCCTCCACATGAAATCTCTTCTCTTGTTCCGGTTCCATCACTAATGTTTCCAGTGCTGTATCGTTCACTCCCCACTGCCTCAGTGTTCCATTTTCCATGCTTTGTGAGGGCCAGGCTGTCTTCAATAGCAGTAGGCTGGCCACCTCAGATTGATTAGCACCATGCTGCTTGACCCCATGCTGAGCTCAGAGGCAGCCAGCAATACAGCAGGCGCTCAGCCCTCCACTATAATCATGGTAATGAGTTGGCAGCACCAAATCTATGTGCTGCCCACCTCCAGCTCAACTGGCATAAGCAAGTTGAAAATCACGGTGACCCTTGCACCCAAAACTGAAATAAGCCAATTTTCAGCTTTAAAAGTAAAATTGAAAATAATTACTATTCTTTTTGTTTCTTTTTTCTCCCTCTAAGCTAATCCAATCTTTTCCCTTCTTTATACACACCTGAACTGACCTTAAATTTACCCCTTTAATTCAGTCTCCTTCTCAGTCCTTAAGCGGGCGGCATGGTGACACGGTGGTTAGTATTGTTGCCTCACAGTGCCAGGGACCTGGGTTCTATTCCCGGCTTGGATCACTGTCTGCGTGTGTGCGTAGAGAATCTGGTGAACTGGTGCGGTGACAATAATCTCTCCCTCAATGTTAACAAAACGAAGGAGATTGTCATCGACTTCAGGAAGCGTAGAGAAGAACATGCCCCTGTCTACATCAACGGGGACGAAGTAGAAAGGGTCGAGAGCTTCAAGTTTAGGTGTTCAGCTCACCAACAACCTGTCCTGGTCCCCCCATGCCGACACTATAGTTAAAAGCCCACCAACGCCTCTACTTTCACAGAAGACGAAGGAAATTTGGCATGTCAGCTTTGACCCCCACCAACGTTTACAGATGCACCATCGAAAGCATTCTTTCTGGTTGTATCACAGCTTGGTATGGCTCCTGCACTGCCCAAGACCGCAAGGAACTACAAAATATTGTGAATGTAGCCCAATCCATCACGCAAACCAGCCTCCCATCCATTAAATCTATCTACACTTCCCGCTGCCTCAGCAAAGCAGCAGCATAATTAAGGACCCACACACCCCAGACATTCTCTTTTACACCTTTTTCCGTCGGGAAAAAGATACAAAAGTCTGATGTCACGTACCAACCGACTCAAGAACAGCTTCTTCCCTGCTGCCATCAGACTTTTGAATAGACCTACTTTGCATTAAGTTGACCTTTCTCTACACCCTTGCTATGACTGTAATGCTACATTCTGCACTCTCTCCTTCTTTATGAATGGTATGTTTCGTCTGTATAGCGCGCAAGAAACAATACTTTTCACAGTATGCTAATACACGTGACAATAATAAATCAAATAAAATCAAATCAAATCCTCCGGGTGCTCTGGTTTCCTCCCACAGTTTACTTGTGACACTAATAAATAAACTTTAAAACTTAAGTTATTTATTTTTTAATCTTGAAACCTGATTAGTTAAATGGCCCTCACAAAGCATGGAAAATGGAACACTAAGGCAGTGGGGAGTGAACGATACGACACTGGAAACATTAGTGATGGAACTGGAACAAGAGGAGAGATTCCATGTGGAGGAGCTCCCAGGTGATAGGAGCAGATGGCCAGCCAGGTCACGCTTACTGCATCTGACCCTGTGAAACTGGCTGGAAGTTTAATGGTCTGGTTTGGTGTCCTGTTCGTTAAGTTCCCAAATGCCATATTTCCTTTCGCTGCTTGCACTTCAAGCAAATTAGTGAGCAGTGTTTTTATGAACTAAAGGTCGCTGGGCAAGTATGATTAACAGTAAAAACTGCTTGTCTTGACAGAGCAAAATCTGAGTCAAGGATTCTTTGTAATCACTCTAATCTTGTGCAACAGAACAGATTAAACAATAATGCTTTGTAACTCCATGGTATTGGAAAATCAAAAGTATTCAGGCAGCGAAGAGTTAAAGATGCACTTCAAAATATTGACGTCCAAGGGCTGAATAATGTGGGGGACAGATGACATGTTCCCCGCCACTGGGAACCACATCAGTGTGGAGCCAACATGCTCTACACTGACTCGCTCCACACCCATAAACGATTTGGGGCTGATTAATGAGAGCCAAGTGGGATTTCTACTCTCACTGGGGCAGAGGTCCCACCCTCTAGTGCTGCTGGCCAATCAGATTGAATGGCAATGCCGGGAAGGCATCAGTGGCTGCTACCGGACTGATCCATAGAATTCTTAAGTGCAGAAGGAGGCCATTCTGATCATCAAGTCTGCACTGCCTCTCCAAATTAGTATCTTTACCCAGGCCCTCCCCTCTGTCCTATCCCCATATCCCTGTGCATTTAGCATGGTTCATCCCTCTAACCTACAGATCTTTGGACACTAAAGAGCAATTTAGCATGGCCAATCGACTAACCTGCACATCTTTGGACTGTGGAAGGAAACCTGAACACCTGGAGGAAACCCATGCAGACACAGGGGGAACGTAAAAGCTCCACACAGTCAGTCACCTGGAATTGAACCCTGGTCCCTGGCGTTGTGAGGCAGAAGTGCTAACCACAGTGCCACTGTGCCGCCTCATGTTGGAGAAGAAAAAATCGCAAAGCCTTGGATCCCCAGAGCAGTTAAGTCTGGGGTTTCGGACTGGGAGGGTTTTGATAGGTTTGGGAGAGAGCAGTGGCAGGGAAGGGGTTGGGTTTTAGGGAGAGGGTGGATAGGATCAGGGAGAGGGTGTTGAACCTAACTCCCCCACGATTGGCAAAGGGCAGTCCGGGAAGAGCAGCCCTGCTTTCTTCCAATCCTTTAAACACTTGAGATGAAAAATTAGGCTTCCTGCTCCTGCCCTCCCCATTACTCCGAACGTGCGGGCAGATTATTATCAGGGTTAATTTGTTTAATAACAAGGCTCATCAACTCTAATTCTTCATTTAAATATGGTTGGCCGGCTGCTGATTTTGACACCCGCCTGTGGGGTGAGTTCTGGTGTGGGTGAGGAGGTGATGGGAGGGGCGCCCACCCATTTCATGTGCCTCCCTTCTTTTACATGCCCCCCTCCCCATGGGAAACATGAACTGGTAAACATGCACTCTGGAGCCACATAAAACTCAGCCCCAGATTCAATCCTTGAGGTTATTTCATCTTTAACACTCTTAACCGAGGTGAAATGCATTTAAACTTTAATTTGAAAAAAACCTAAATTGGAATTTGCAGCATTCTTGTTGAAACAGTCTCACGTTTGCAGTCATTTTATCAATCCTAATCAATTGAGTGTTCTTCATCCAGGTGAATATGAAACTGAAGAAGCACTAAATGGATCAACTTATTCAGGAAACACATTTTGAAAGAAATGGAGTGAACATAACGAACATCAAAATCCGCATTGTATGTGTAAATCTCAGGCCTTGTTCACAAACAAGGCACTGAGTTAAAGAATGTTAATAGCTTTGTGTAAATACTGCGGTACTTTACATACCTATTTGACTTTCCACTTCCCTCCATCCCCCTCTTTCAAGTCTCTCTGAACCGCACACAAATACAGTCAAGAGATTAGGTTTGTCCACGTCACTCTACTTCAAATGCATATCAGCCCGGCCTGCTGTTAACTCTTCATGGTCCATTTTGATCCACCGACAACACTTGGCTTCCACACAGGCTATGCTGGCAGTTAGGAGCGCAGGGAATGGCAGGCTATGGGTGTGTTTCCACATCTCAGTGTAGAATGGGATCATGTGTGGGAGCTCCAGTGTTATTCCAATGCTTTCACATTTACTAGTCAGGGCATTGTTCCCAACAAAACAGAAACAGACCAGAGGATGATCTCTCATAAAATGATATTTAGTCCTGCCTCTAAGTCAATGTAAATGTACATCTTCCATAGGAAATGACAATCAGGACTAAAACAAATGGTGGTGATATCAGGGTAAGGAGAGTTAAATGAAGAGCAAAATTTGACACCGTAGTTAGTAATGATTTCTATGTTCCTTTAAACTGCTTGGAATGACCTTGGTTTGGTGAACGTCCTTCTTTGACTTCTTGCCACATTATCCAATGATACCAAATAAATACACCTTTATTCTATCTTAACCCGTATGCTCCCACCCATTTTCCCTGGGCCAGCAGTTTAGTACATCTCTGGGCATCAGTTCACAGCTTGAGATAGAGACAGAGATATGGAAACTCAGCATAAGGTTACCGAACAATCCTGCTACAGTCCAACTAGGCTGAAGTTCTGCACCTGAGGCACAAGATGTCTTGAAAGTGTAGGCCATAAATTTTGAGAGAAGCTGCTTGGTACAGGAATAGTAGGACCCATGTCATCTTGGCCCAGTACACTGAGCCACTCCCACCTGAACTTCTCATCTGAGTTCGTAATTCTGTGCAAGCTCCAACCTCATCATCAAGCAAGATCTCTCTGGTAGCTTACATGCAAACATTTTAAAAATTCTTCATGGAAGGTGGGTGTCGCATGACACCAGCATTTTTATTGCCCATCCCTAACTGCCTTTGAGATTCCATACTTGGCTGCATAGATTCAAAGGATTGAGGCAGTATAGAATAATAAAATCCCATAGTGCAGAAGGAGGCCATTCGGCCCATTGAGTCTGCACCGACCACAATCCCACCCAGGTCGTATCCCCACAATCCCATGCATTTACCCTAGTTAGTCCCCTTGACACTAAGGGGCAATTTAGCATGGCCAATCAATATAATTTTTGACCCATTCCCTTTTCCTTACTTTGCTGATTGGTGACACAGCAGGAGGAATCTACACAGATGCTGGGAAGTTCTGATACTGAGGAACTTTCTGGGCAGCTAGTGCCCTTGGGTAGGAGGTGTAGACTTCTACAGTGCCAGGACAAGGGCATCAAGAGCCAACAGTGGTGGGAGGCAGCCATTTACAAAAGGTGGTTGGGCCTTCCATTTTGCCAGCCCAATCGGAGGTGCCCTCACCAGGATGGCATAGAATTCTTTTTTAGCTGACACAAGGCTGACCCAAGCTGATTGGTAGGGATTGGGGTGAGGGCACCCTTTCAGAGGCAGTATTGGAGCTGCATGAGGGCTTTTGAACCTGGTGGCCCTGTCCTTGTGAAGCTTAGTCTCTCACCCCCACTTGGTGCCAGGAAGCCACTGAGGGTCCATTTCCATGCAGCTGGCATCACCTTTTGTGGTGCTTGAGGTGAGGAAATGGTGGATATCACTCTGCTGGCAGCCAAGGAGGAGAGGCAATGGTCGAGTGGTATTATCGCTAGACTATTAATCAAGAAACTCAGCTAATGTCTGGGGACCCACGTTCGAATCCCGCTACGGCAGGTGGTGGAATTTGAATTCAATAAAAGAAAAATCTGGAATTAAGAATCCATTGATGACCATGAAACCATTGTCGATTGTCAGAAAAACCCATCTGCTGCACTAATGTCTTTAGGGAAGAAAATCGGCCATCCTTACCTGGTCTGGCCTATATGTAACTCCAGAGCCAAAGCAATGTGGTTGACTCTCAACTGCCCTCAGGCGACTAGGGATGGGCAATAAATGCTGGCCAGCCAGCGACGCCCCCATGTCCCACGAATGAATGAAAAAAGAATAAAGGACAATGGCCTTTAATCAGACTTTAAATTATTCAAATAGACTGCCCCTCTCTGATCAGTGAGTGGCCATCCCTTTCCATTCCCATCCCTGGCGAAGTTTCACTTCCTGCCCCTTCATCCAGGAAAATTCTGGCCAATGGATTTGAAATGAAATTGCTGGGAGCTAAAAAAGATCGGAAAATTTTTTAGTAAAATGTCAGGGAAAAGCTCTTAAATGTGGCAGATTTTCGTATCATGTTTACATTAATAAGTGATCTCAGCAAAACAGAAATAGCTCGAGTTACCTTGACTCACTGGGACATCTCGACTACACAGGGAAAAGCTTAAGAAATAAACTTTTATCAGTGCTCAAAAGATAAAAGAGAGACAGGAATAAATTTATGTAATCACCAGGAGTGCACAAACAGAGAAAGTGTGTGCATTTATTTACATACATTAAAATGTCAAACTAGAACACTATCAAGCTCTGTAAACAAAGGCAATTTTGAATTCTAAAAACACCAAATTGCCTGGTTACATTTTGCATCAAAAAACAGAACCTTTGTAGCTATGAAATTTGTAAGATGTTGGGATTTCTTTCAAAAGTAACCTCAGTGGATGGCAACAGCAGCGATGCAGCAACAAAATCTTTCGTCAACATTTTCCTGCTTGATCCACAAATAGTGTTGATTGAACAAAGGAATGACAGAAACATCTTCAAATTCAGATCAATGTTGTACCCAAATCAAATTCTCTGAGGAGGAAAGGGCTCCATTCCACTTCTCGTCAATGGAGGGATTTCTGAAAGTGCGCAGCATGTTTGAGGATAGTGTCTTTGAGGCTGTGAAGTGAAGAACGGTGGCCTCTATGACATTGGATAGCAGACTCTGGAGAGCCATCTAAAACATCTATTGGGAGTTAGGTTACAGCATGTCTGCTCCCTCCAATATCATAGAATCATAGAAACATAGAAAATAGGTGCAGGAATAGGCCGTTTGGCTCTTCATGCCAGCACCACTATTCAATATGATCACGGCTGATCATGCATTCTCACTATCCCACTCCCGCTTTCTCTCCATATCCTTTGATTCCTTTAGCTGCAATGGACATGTCCAGCTCCCTCTTGAACATATCTAACGAACTGGCCCCAACAGTTTTCTGTGGTAGAGAATTCCACAGATTCACAACTCTCTGAGTGAAGAAGTTCTTCCACATCTCAGTCCTGAATGGCTTACCCCTTATTCTTAGACCCCCTAATTCTGGACTTCCCCAACAACAGTAACATTCTTCCCGCATCTAGCCTGTCCAGTCCCCATCAGGATTTTATATGTTTCTATGAGATACCCTCTCATTCTTCTAAATTCCAGTGAGTACAAGCCCAGTCGATTCATGACAGCCTGGTTGGAAAGGTGGAAGGAGACAGTATTCCTGAGGAAAAGTACCATGTTGATGTTACCCAGAAGATTAGATTCATTGTGGGGAACCTTATGAGAATTTGGCAGGGTGTCAGTTCTGGTGAGAAAACTGGTGTGGAACTCTGCAGCTCCACTGCCCTGCTTTCTCTCCAGATCTTGTCACTTTAACTGCAAAAGAAAAGTGGGCATGAATTGCACCATCAGTCTAGTCACTTAGAGCCAGGAAACGGCTCCACTGAGATTGGGGTGCTCTATAAAAGTGGCGCCTCAATCACTGTCACTGGGGAAAAAATTAAACCCCCCCCCCCTCACCTCTGGCCACCGGCAAGGGTCGCCTTCCCCCTTCCTCCCAGATCATCTCCAGCATCACCACCCAATCATTGATTATCCCCAGCATCTGCTCCTCCTTCCCTCCCCTCGCAACAAATAAATGAGTCCCCGCATGTGAAGCTCTCCCCTAGGACCCACCCATGGCACTGCCTCTGTCACAGGTTTGCACTGCCAAGTTAGCACCGTGCCATCTTGGCAGTGCAAACCTGTGACAGGGCAGTGCCAGGGGGCAGTGCCCAGGCATAGCCCTCTCCCCTGGGAGCTGTACTCATGTGTGCACCCCTAGGAGCATCCCCACGACAGGATCACATCTGGATGAACCTTTTGTATACATCGCCAAAGTCATGTCAGGCCAGCGAGGTATAGAAATTTAATGAAGAGGGAAGATCTGGTGAGGGGGCTGTTTGATAATATGCAACTGTATTTAAATGAATATCAGTCAGGTTTTTGCCCATTGTGGCCATGAACCCGATAATCAGAAATCCCAATCTCGCTGGCGAGATTTGCAATTTTCGCTTGATCTTGAACCACTGCCGCTGACCCGGTGGACGGAGACTGTGGGTTCAAGATCACCCCCATAGAGTCCTAGAGTTCAACAACACAGAAGGAGGCCCTTTGGGCCATTGTGTCTGTGTTGGCCAGCAAACACCTATCCATTCCAATCCCATTTTCTAGCACGTGGTCTGTAGCTTTGCATGTTATGGCATTTCAAATGCTCACCTAAATGCTTCTTAAATGTTGTGAGGGTTCCCGCCTCTACCACACTTTCAGATGGAGAGTTCCAGATTCCCACCACCCTCTGAGTGAAAAGGTTTTTCCCAAAATCCCATTTAAACCTCCTACTTCTTATCTTAAATCTATGCCCCATGGTTATTGACCTTGCCACGAAAGAGAAACATTTATTCCCAGCTACCCTGTCTATATGCCTCATCATTTTGTACACCTCAGGCAAATCCCCTAACAGTCTACTGTGCTCTAAGAAAAACAACTCCAGCCTATCCAGCCTCTCCTCATAGTTGAAACGCTCCAGCCCAGGCAACCTCCTGGTGAATCTTCTCTGCACCCTTCCTATAGTATGGTGACCAGAACTGCATTTGATACAGCTCCATCACACCTCCATCACACCTTCTTAAATTCTATATGAGCCTCGGTTAATAAAGGCAATCATATGCCTTCTTAATCATCTTATCTACCTATCCTGCTGCTTTCAGGGATCTATGGACATGCATCCCAATGCCCCCAGTCCTCTTTACTTCACAGCATCCTACCATTCATTATGTATTCCCTTGCCTTTTTAGTCCTCTCAAAATGCATCACCTCACGCTTTTCAGGGTCAAATTCCATTTGCCACTGTTCTGCCCCTCTGACCAGCCCGTCTATATCATCCTGTAATCTAAGACTTTCCTCCTCACTAGTTACCACACCACCAAGTTTTGTGTCATCTGTGAACTTACTAATCTTAACCCCCGTTGAGATCATCCCTAGCTCTCTATCCCATGTGCATCATCAAAACTTGCTGACCGTGTACAGCTCACCCATCTAAATACATTGCCAACCTTCCAGCTCTGAGAGTAATTAGCAGTAAATGGCCAAGCAGGCTATGAAATTTTAATTGCCACAAAATTCTAATGGTGCTTCACACAACAAGTACAGACCTGAAGCCCCAGCTGTGTGATTCATGTTCAGTTATTGATTCACAGGAGGGATCGCAGGATGGTCTGTGTGAAATCAGGGGAGTAACGGCAAGAAAAAGAGGAATAAAAACACAGGAAATACCTGGTCTTCCTTGGGGAATTAAAAAAAATACTTGTTCTATGTTTGGAATATGTTTGCATTGGAAAGGTGGCTGCATTCCACTTGACAGGTACTGCCAACGCCAGAGATAAACACTGTGGCTTCCCTGCTGGCAGGAGCGCTTAGCACAAAAACTGGATAATCGCACTCCTCCCCCTGAGGAGAATTGGAAACACTGGCCATTTTCATTGTCTTTTCCTACTGGAACAAAAATATCAGTAAGTACATTTGGGATCTGTGCCAGATTGAACCATAGTTTGTGCAACTTTTTGAATTTTCCAGTGGAATATTCCTGATTCGAGGATCATTGCATAAGGGCTTGGAGACCTAAGCCCAAAAATCCTCTTATGCATCATGTTTCCATCTGTAAAGTCTTTCAAAGGCTTTCCACATTCTATCTCTCTTTTCAGGGGGGTCTCCAGACAGTTCTATCCCTTTGATTCAAACCTTGTTGCTTTTTTCCACCCTACTATCGGTGACAGAACTTCCAGCCAATTTCGTTTTAATCTCTGCAATTTCCTCCCTAAACCACTCTGCACCTCCTGAAATCTTCAACTGAGTTTCAGTTACCTCTATTAATCATTCCTCCCTTGGCTCAGCCTCTGTTTTCCTACACCTATGAATTTACGATATAAATGCATATTTTGATCCGAAGAAATTTTCCTTCTCTTTGAATCCCTTGCGGATTTAGAAGGAGAAGATGCTCAACGTCTCCCTGCTGTCATTTTATGATCAGCAAGAAAGGTGACAAATCAGCTGCCTGGAGCCTAATCTAACTACTTAAGTGGCCAATTTGGAGCATTTCTAACCCATTGTGTGTACCAAAGGGATCACTGTTCCATGGGGAGATTGCCCAATGAAACCAGCATGTTGCTGGGGGCAATTGTTTTGGGCACTTTATAGCCCAGCAAAGGGGGTTCAGGCAACAATACCCACCATTGCGGTGACTTTGTCACTGTGCCCCACAGACCATCTGCAACAAGGCCCCACTCCGCCCACCCCTCCCGCTCCCCTCCTCTTCCCATCCGTATTACTTGTGCCTGCCTGACTGATTCCGGTAACCCCACCTATCCCGCTTAGCCCTCTTTGAGAGCACATTGGCCATTGTAGCCTCAGCATTGGCCACTGCTCGAGACAGCACTCCTGAACTGCTGGCCCTCTGATTGGGCTAGCAGCTTTTGGGGTGGATGCTTAATTGGCCAATTATTGGGAACACCCCTCTCACTTTCTGGTCCCAGAAGCGGGACTTTATGGGCAGTGGAAAAATTCAGCCCAGTGCATGCTGTCTTGTTTCCTCCAGGCTATTGCCAATGTAATGTGAGCCTTCACTCAGTTTCGATTCTGCATACTTCAGGTGTGACGTATACCTTACAGTCTCTTCAGGATATGGAAACAAATGAGACATCTATTGACCTTTAACTGTTGGCCAGCGCTTTAGTAATTTCAAAAGATGCCAGCTGCGAGCTATCTGATCCAACCATATTTTCCACAACCTTTGGCTCTAATGTGAAGCTTGCTTTTTTTTCTTGTATCCTGGTTAATCATTCCCAAGCCGTGACGTCTTTGAGATTGAGAAATATCTTTACAACCTAATAACTGCAGAAAGAACACATTTCTCAACTCAGGACTGAACAAGTGGAGAGTTTTTGTTCTGGTGCTGGCTCTGAATTTCAAGACTAATTGAACTCATTGACCTCTAGAATTTGAGTCTAATACAATAAACCACTGTCACTGGAATATGGTATTTGACAATAAATGCCATTGCTCAATTAACCCCTGAACATATTTTTTGAGTACACTTTCTGTTGCAGTTATGTAGGGTTGCTGTGTACAGGCAATCACTAAACAATAGGAAACTGTTGATTTTTGTCACGTACATCAACATCCAAAGACAGTTCTGAAGAACAGCACATGCAAAATTTACCATTGAGATAGAAATTTGTATTTACATAGTAATTTTCCAATCTGTCCAAAATATCTCATGATGTGGAGATGCCGGCGTTGGACTGGGGTAAACACAATAAGAAGTCTAACAACACCAGGTTAAAGTCCAACAGGTTTATTTGGTCGCAAAAGCCAATTTGGTCGCAAAAGCAAAAACAGCTTTCGGAACGCTGTTCCTCTCCACTCGGAGCCGGCAGTTTGCGGTGTCGATGGTAGTCATGATGTGGAGGTGCCGGCGTTGGACTGGACTACAGCGTTCCGAAAGCTAGTGGCTTTTACGACCAAATAAACCTGTTGGACTTTAACCTGGTGTTGTTAGACTTCTTACAAAATATCTCAAACAGCTTTACATCTAATTAATAGCACTGAAGTGCAACAGCCGATTTACTCAGATAAACCCTGCCGCCATTTTACACACAGCAAGATCCCACAAAGACCCGTGAAATAAATATCCTTATCACCTGCTTTTGATAGGGTTGAGGGAGGGATTCTGGCTGATAATGTTTGTTTGAGATCATGCTTTTATTAGTTAGGAACATTATTTATTTCTACAGATCTTTTCAATACTTTGCTGTCAAGTGCTTGTTATGTAACATTGTAAGATTTGGATGATAGACAAAGACCCAGCCACCGGGTTAATGTCATCCCATAACAACTAGGACCGCTTCAAAAGTCACCCAGACTCATTCATCCACAAGAGATGATGTCTAAGAGGTCTGTGAGCTAAATGAGTCTCATGTGCTCTTTTGATATGGCCTGTAAATCAGTCTCTTTGCTGCACATGAGCAAAAGTTAACTTTAGCACCTTCAAGCTCCATAAATTTATAGGTTGAGAAAGAGTGAACTGCTAACTAATGGAGCTGCCACCCTCTGTACATCCCTGTGCTTTACCTGATTCAGAGCATTGATGTGGCACCATAGCTTGGAGTTTCCACTCATTGTGTTGTTTGAACTGACGCAATTTATCTGATATTGGCGTGACTGCTCTAAAGGTCGTGGTATTTTAATAACATTCAGCACAACTCAAGTTTCCACAATCTTTTGCACTAATGTAAAACAAAACATTGAAGTAGAAGCACAACCTGCCCCTAAAACTGTTCACATCCCCAGTGTGAATTAATCATCATTAGAGGGTTTCTATGAATTGTGATTATGTACAGATCTTTGATGAGGCTTCAAAAATTAAGCTGAATCTTTGCATAATAAGACAGTGTAGTGGCTGGTCCCTTTAAGGGGCATGTACCAGGAGGGTCATGTTACACCATCATCCAATGGGGAGCAAGTGCGGGGATCTTGGTGAAGAGAGCGGGCTTTTGCAGCAAGAGTGGATCCTCGAACTGGAAGTGTTAACATTATGAAAGTACTCTGTATGTTTATCTGCTTGTAAATAAACCATTACAGTTCATTATACTGACTGGTGGTCACCCAATCCTTCTAATTACTACAGGCACTAAGGTAAATTTTGAAAGGTTTTGAATGGATTTGTTTTTAATTCACTAAACTTTCTATTGTATCTCCTATCTAACTAGAAGATCATTTTGTAAAATTTTTAGCAGCAATATTTACAGATTTAAGATCAGGTTACTCACAAATGGTGAACTGATGCTGTGATTTCAAAATGCTTTATTTGTTTGTGTGATAAACCCATTTGCAGCTGTGTGGATCAAACCGCAAATTTATTTTGCAACCTATCAAGGAATATTTTTCAAAGCAATTAGGCTTTAGCACACTGTCTGATTAGGCTGCTTCATGGCAGATTGGCATTCGGTAACATGGAAATTGGTTTGAGAGGAAATTCAGGAGAATAAGCACTCTTCAAATGGGTGGCATGTTTGAGTGCAATATGTGCTGTAATCAACAATGACATCCAAAGCAAAATCTCTATCCTCAGGTACCCAACGCCATAACCTGTTTTTGATCAATTCTCCAGGGCAAAGAGTTTTAAAGAGCTGAAGCGATCTCTCTGTGTTATCAGTCTTGGCTGGAGACACTGAAGCCCATAATGTTGTCTTGTGCTCTGTGCAGCACCAAGGTGGTGCAGTACCAAGATGGTGCTGCACAGTCAGAGGTGCTACCTTTGCATGAAAAGTTAAACCAAGGCCCTATTGCCTTCTCAAGTGGAACCTAACCATTTCCCCTTGACATTCAATGGCATTACCATTGCTGAGCCCCCCAATAGCAGCATTCTGTGGTTAACATTGACCAAACACTAAACTGGACCAGCAATATAAATACTGTGGCTACAAATGCAGGTTAGGGGCTGGGAATTCTGCGGTGAATAACTTGTGATAGCCCCCACGAGATCCATGGGGAATCACTGATTGATCTCTCTGTGGGGCTTGTTGGGTATGAGTTACCCTGGTAACAGACAATGGCTTGCCCAGCTGGAACTCATTTCCTAATTCTTTAATGAGGCAGACCCAGGACTGGGCATGCTGAACTACTTGTCCCAGGCAGTGATAGTTTGTGTATGCCATGGTAGTGGTTTTACTTTGCATTCTGTAAATAAACTATATTCCTTTCCTGTCAGGCTTCCTGAATTATTACATTGGCGACAAGGAACAAGAAAAGCTTTGGACAACCTTGCCTTTCAATTAACCCAATAAGACAGTAACAGGGAAATATTGAAAATGCTGCTTGTTTGGGAAACTGGAAACTTATGATGTGGATGTGGAGGATTGGCCCCAGTCCCCCAAAGAATGAGATATTTTTTCCAGGCAAACAGGATAAAAGGGAATGACCGGCAAAGGCCACCCTCCTGACTGCTTGTGGGGCATAGATTTTCAGCATCATAAAAGCTTTAAATACCCGGCAGCCCTACATTCAAAATCTTTCAACAATTTGATAGATATGGTAGCCAACCACTACAACCCTAAACCATCTGTTATATTGCAACACTACAGGTTTAACATGGCAAATAAACTCCCTGGAGAACCAGCCATTGAGTTCAAGACTGTGGAAATTGGCGGAACACTATGAGGACAAGCCAACACTTCCAGAAATGTTAACGGATTGCTTAGTATGTAGAAACAATAATATTGTGACCCAAAGGAAGCTACCAACTGACCTTACCCAGTCAAGCAACCTAATGAAGCCCTACTCTGCAATATCCCAGGGGAAAACACCACAGAATAACAGACCCTTGCATTAATTCAGATTAAAACAAAGATTGAAGCAGTTAAGATCAATTATGCTGCTGCAGTAACAACACAGTGCTGCTGTATACAGACAGATCAGCTCCGATAATAAAAAAAGAAGCTGCCACCACAGATCCCGCACAAGAAACATGGCAAATACATTCCTTAAAGGCAGAGTATCCTCACACTGTCAATAAATATATTAGCCCATTATAACCCCCGAGACCACTCATTGTAACCTGTGACACCATCCCCTATGGGATAGGAATAGTATTGTCGCACCATTGGTAGGATGGGACAGAGCATCCAATCGCGTGCATATCAGAAACCCCGACAGATGCAGAGACCAAGTATGCCCAGATCAAAAAAGGAGGTTTGGCTATGGTGTCCATGGTGAAAATATTCTACCTGTACGTCCACGATCAACCTTTCACCATAATAACCATCGGCAAACCTCTGTTGGGACTCCTTAAGGACGACAAGGTGATTCCTCCCATCAGATCAACCCGGATCCAGTGCTGAGCACTGATATTAGCCGCTTATAACACTGTCCAGAGAAACATATAGCCAACATGGATACCTTGAGCTACCTTCCACTACCCACCAGCCGACCTTCTCCTCCGAAGATGGATGAAGTCCTCATAACTCCGAACTTCATGGGCAATTTGCCAGTATCCACCAAGCAGATCCAGGCATGGACCCAAAAGATTCATACATTGGCGAAACTTTGTCACGTGTTCCTAAGTCACAGACCATAAAGGCATCTTACAAAGAATTTGAACCCTTATCTTTTTAAACATCATTCTAAACAAGCAGCTGAGTAGAGAAGATGGCATCATCTTGTGGGGATCCATGCCACCTTGTCCCATACTAATAACACACTGCCAGGGGACTAAATAGAGGAAGCATGGGACTTTTGCCTCTTGCTGAGGAGGAGTTAGGTCCCACCCTTGGCAGCTTCCGGCCAATCCGATTCATCAGTTCTGGCAATGCCAGGAGTGCATTAGTGGGCACTGCTGGTACTGCAAGCAGGAACAAGAAGCAGGCCCCCTGATCCTAGAGCCAGATTAGTCTGGGACTTTGGCAGAGGGGGTTTGAGCAGGTTAGGGAGGAACATAGAACATAGAACAGTACAGCACAGAACAGGCCCTTCGGCCCACGATGTTGTGCCGAGCTTTATCTGAAACCAAGATCAAGCTATCCCACTCCCTATCATCCTGGTGTGCTCCATGTGCCTATCCAATAACCGCTTAAATGTTTCTAAAGTGTCTGACTCCACTATCACTGCAGGCAGTCCATTCCACACCCCAACCACTCTCTGCGTAAAGAACCTACCTCTGATATCCGTCCTGTATCTCCCACCACGAACCCTATAGTTATGCCCCCTTGTAATAGCTCCATCCACCCGAGGAAATAGTCCTTGAACGTTCACTCTATCTATCCCCTTCATCATTTTATACACCTCTATTAAGTCTCCCCTCAGCCTCCTCCGCTCCAGAGAGAACAGCCCTAGCTCCCTCAACCTTTCCTCATATGACCTACCCTCCAAACCAGGCAGCATCCTGGTAAATCTCCTCTGCACTCTTTCCAGCGCTTCCACATCCTTCTTATAGTGAGGTGACCAGAACTGCACACAATATTCCAAATGTGGTCTCACCAAGGTCCTGTACAGTTGCAGCATAACCCCACGGCTCTTAAACTCCAACCCCCTGTTAATAAAAGCTAACACACTATAGGCCTTCTTCACAGCTCTATCCACTTGAGTGGCAACCTTTAGAGATCTGTGGATATGGACCCCAAGATCTCTCTGTTCCTCCACAGTCTTCAGAACCCTACCTTTGACCCGGTAATCCACATTTAAATTAGTCCTACCAAAATGAATCACCTCACATTTATCAGGGTTAAACTCCATTTGCCATTTTTCAGCCCAGCTTTGCATCCTATCTATGTCTCTTTGCAGCCTACAACAGCCCTCCACCTCATCCACTACTCCACCAATCTTGGTGTCATCAGCAAATTTACTGATCCACCCTTCAGCCCCCTCCTCTAAGTCATTAATAAAAATCACAAAGAGCAGAGGACCAAGCACTGATCCCTGCGGCACACCGCTAGCAACCTGCCTCCAATCCGAAAATTTTCCATCGACCACCACCCTCTGTCTTCGGTCAGACAGCCAGTTACCTATCCAATCGGCCAACTTTCCCTCTATCCCACACCTCCTCACTTTCATCATAAGCCGACCATGGGGGACCTTATCAAACGCCTTACTAGGAAGGCAGAAGGGTGGGGGTGAATGTTTAATGGAGTAAGTGGGAGGGGGAGTAAGTAAGCAGGAAAGTTGGGAGGGGGTTATATTTTAGGGCCTACCCAATCCGCAAAGGACAACCCCCCCCTCCCCCGCACTGCCCCCCCCCCCCCCACCCCTCCCCCGGAGATAGTATTCCCTACCTGCCCACATTTTGAAAATGGTTTCAAAAAGTGGCCTGTCCACTTCTGCCTGACAGACGCCCCATGATGTTGGCACGGCCTGTGTATTATTGGGGCCCCCACCAATCCTCACTCTCTTCACTGCCTGTGTCACTTGTATTCCTCCTTTAAAATAATCATTAAAATCTACCTCTTTGACCAAGCTTTTGGTCATCAGGCCTAATATCTCATTACCAAAAGAGAAAATGCTGAAAGATCTCAGCAGGTCTGGCAACATCGGTAAGGAGAGAAAAGAGCTGATGTTTCGAGTCTAGATGACCCTTTGTCAAAATTAAAAGGCATAGAAAGTGGGAGATATTTATACTGTAAGGTGAGGGAATGAAAGATGAGTCATAGCTACAAAAACAAGGTTTTTGCTAATGGCAGTCCATAGAGAGAATAAAAGGTGCGAATGGCCAAATGGCAGAGAAGCTGAAGCGCAGAGTCGCTGAGCAGAAACTGATAGCCAAGTTCCGCACACATGAGGACGGCCTAAACCAGGATCTTGGGTTCATGTCACACTTTCGGTAACCCCCACAGCTTGACTGGACTTTCAGAATCTCACTGGCTGTCCTGTCTGGAGCCAATACACATCTCTTTAACCTGTGACTAATGCTCCCTCCACTCACATAATCTGTATCTTTAAGACTTGATTAGCTGTAAAGATTTGCATTCTAATCAGTATTCTGTAACTTGAGTTTGTGTCTCTGTGTGCCCTGTTTGAGAGCAGATATCCATTCCACCTGACGAAGGAGCAGCGCTCCGAAAGCTAATGGCATTTGCTACCAAATAAACCTGTTGGACTTTAACCTGGTGTTGTTAAAACTCTTACTGAGAGAAGCTGAAATCAGAGGGCAAGCTGTGACAGATGAAGAGGTGGGGGGAGGGGGGATGGGTGGGAGAGGTGAAATTGAGAAAGAGGAGCAAAGAAGGAGAAAAGATAAGGAAAGGGGGGACAAAATAGGGGGAAAGATTGGGAGGGAAAGAAAAAATAAGGAAAGACAATAAAGAAATAAAAGGTAGGGAACAGTTAAAAATTAATTGAAATGGAAACAAAGGGGTCGAGGTGGTGTAGAGCTAGTCATCTGAAGTTGTTGAATTTGATGTTGAGACCGAAAGGGTGTAAAGTGCCCAGCCGGAAGATGAGATGCTGTTCCTCCAGTTTGTGTTGAGCTTCACTGGAACATCGCAGCAGGCCAAGGACAGACATCTGGTTGTGAGAGCAGGATCGTGTGTTAAAATGGCAAGCAACAGGAAGGCAGAGTCCTGATTGCGCACAGACCGAAGATGCTCAGCAAAGCGATCAGTCAGTCTATGTTTCATCTCTCCGATAGAGAGGAGACCACATTGGGAGCAGCGAATGCAATAGACCAAATTGAAAGAGGTGCAAGGGAAACACTGCTTAACCTGGAATGAATGTTTTGGACCTTGGATGGTGAGCATGGAAGAGGTAAAGGGACAGGTGTTACACCCTCTGTGATTGCATGGGAAGGTGCCGTGGGTGATGGGAGAGGTGTTGGGTATATTGGAGGAGTGGACTAGGTTATCCCGGAGGGAACGGCCTCTGCAGAATGCTGACAGAGGGAGTGAAGGGAAGATGTGTTTGGTGGTGGCATCACCCTGGAGTTGGCAAAAATGGTGGAAGATTATGCTTTGCATACGGAGGCTGATGGGGTGAAATGTGAGAACAAAGGGGATTCTATCCTTGTTCTGGGAGGGAGGGGAGGGGGTGAGGGTTGTGGTGCGGGAGGTGGACTGCACGCTGTTGAGGGCCCAGCCGTCAACTGTAGGTGGGATACCACGGTTGAGGAAGAAGGAGCACATATTAGAAGCACCATTTTGGAAAGTGGCATCATCGGAACAAATGCGACGGAGGCGAAGGAGCTGAGAGAAAGGGATGGAGTCCAGCTTCGGGCTGGGTGGAGGTCACTCTCACCATACACTGATAGGGATAGAATGGGCGGGTCAGGTGCTATGAGAAAATGCAGGCTCAGCACTATGCACCATGGTGGTTCACAGGGGAAATAATGTATGTGCGTGTCTGTTATGTCAGAGTAGCTGTTGGGAGGGAGAGCAGATATTCACTCAGTGAATGGGAAGCACTTAGGTGAGAGGCTTGGAGAGATGAGGGTCAGGGCTGAGTTAGGACTCCTCATAGCTCAGTGCGGTGTTCTCACTCTGTTAGTGCATGATTCAGGAGAATCATGGGGCCTGTGGAGTTGGCCTTTCTGCTACTTGCGATTGATTAACAGCCGAGACAAAGACATGCTGCCGCATGTGCCCAGGACCAGAAGCCTCCCGCTGTCCAGGGAGCAGGAGCACAGGTGCTCATAACTTCAGATGTCCAAGCTGCAGTGCAGGAGAAGGTTGTGTCTGTCCCAGAGGTCAGTGGACCTCCTCTGCCGCATATTGCATGAGCTGGAACCCCATAGAATAGAAGGTCACACAATGCCTGTTGCCCTCAAAGTCACAGCCTCACTAAACGTTTTCACCATAGCTGCTTCCAGGGCAGCACAGGGGACATCTGCATCATCTCCCTGTCTGCCGTTCACAAATGTATCAGGGAGCTCATAGATGCTCTGTCTGCAGAATAGGGTTTGGCTATGTTGATTGGTAAGGAAAGTCATGTGACTGGGTGGAACTAGGCTTACACAGAGCAAGGCAGCTCAGTTTTTGTTGGAAACTGCAGAGCGAGGTAGCCTTTCTCTGAAATCTAGAGACTGGAATGTGCCAGAGGCTGGGTTTATTTCTCTGAAGTTCTGATGTTTGAGGATATATCCTTCTCTGGAAACTGCTGACTGGATCTCTGTCCAGAAGTGTTAAAAAGGCTGGAAAGCTAGCATCCACGTGAGCATGTTGGTTTTTGGTGCCAACTCATTCTGAAGAAGGGATTTGTGTCTATGGGATGCTGATTACTGTTGGAACTATAGGGATAGCTAGCTGTTAAGAATTATACTTTGTCATGTTTAAGTCATTAAATTGGTAAAAGTTGTGCTAATTCTGTTTGTTATATTCTAACTGTGTTCTTAAATAAAGTTAATTTTGATAAAAGCTTCCTAGTGGATCATACCTGGAGCAAAACATTTTATGCTCTGCCTAATACCAAAATCAAAAGTAAAAGTTGGGGTCTAGGTTAACCTCATAAAATAACTTGGAGTTTCTGGTCCCTAACATCAGGCACATCACCCAAGCACAATGCCACACAATCACTCATTGCCTGCATGCAACACCAGCGAAAGCTGGTAACAGCCAGTGTGGCCTGTCTGACTACACCCCAAGACCCCTTGAGGAGTCTGTGTTCCTGAGCATGGACCCAAAGACGATGCAGCCCATGATATCTGGTCCAGAATGACACTAATTGACTGCCTTATGCCTATTCTCAACTCCCTCCTGATGTTCTGTTTGAGACACGGCATCGATTGGAGGCTGCAGATGGTGTGACTTTGGAACTCTTGCATTCCTCCCCATCTCACCCAACCTTTTTTTAACCACGACTCTCCAGTTTTGATTTTAGACCTTCAGATAATCTAAGTGACAGCTGGAGAGCCTCAGCACACACACTGAAGGAACAGAAGAGAAACTGCACAACATTGATGAAGATTTCACAACTCCAGCAGCTCAGATACCAAGAATCATAGAATCTCTACAGTGCAGAAAAAGGTCATTCGACCCATCCAATTTATACCAACTCTCTGATAGAGCATCTTACCCAAGTCTACCCCCTGCCCTGTCCCCGTAATCTCACATATTTACTCTGCTAATCCCCTAATTTAAACATCGTGGGACAATAAAGGGCAATTTAGCATGGCCAATCCACTTAACGTGCACATCTTTGGACTGTGGGAGGAAACCGGATCACCCAGTTAACTGGAGGAAACCCCACACAGGCAAGGAGAAAACATGCAAACTCCACAAGGCCGGAATTGAACCCAGGTCCCTGATGCTGTGAAGCAGCAGTGTTAACTATTGTGCCACCCTGCCACCCCATGAGGGGGCTGGCATAAAGTCAAGACCAGCACATAGCGAGTCACAGGCCACAAGTGGCTGCAGTTAAGCTGGGGAAAGAATAACATGTGAGACCAATGATGAGTGGGTGAGGTCACAGATGAATTCTGCTGCAGGGCCTCAGACACAAGTTTCAATGGGATGGCCCATAGGAGAAGGTTGATAATGAGCTGTTTGGGGCATCACCTGGCTAACAGTGTAGTCTCCTAGTCCTGTTTAGTAGTATGAGAGAATCTGGCTTCAACATGGCAAAGCTTGGTTAACATCCTTTCCAAAGTGTAAGTGGTGGCCAATTCCACTTACGATTGCTCGTAAATCCAGATGTGATGCAGAATCTGGTAGTCACTGTAGCTCAGCCTCCCACTCCAGGACAGACGAATCCCTCCAGTGCCTCAGCGTTGCAGTGGAAGCTCAGATGGAAGAACATGATTGTTGCCATGCAGGTTTTGACTGTTGCCATGGTAGCGGCAGATCTCAGTGCAGCCTCTCACAGCAGCCCGGCAATCTGTGCTCCAGCAGTTTACTATGATTGCTGAGGGGATGGGAGCAGCAGTGGCCCTGTGGAGGATGAACCTGCTGTCAGGACAACAGTATCTGTGCTCCCGCTGCAAAACTCCATCAGTGCATTTGGTGATACCTCTCAGGCTGGCAGCCCAGACTGCTACTGCCCCTATTGAAGCAGTGCAGTGTGAAGCTGAACCCACAAGACCCTCGGGCTTCTCAAGAGGGTTTGCAAGGCCGTTTCCAGTCCCCTCCACTAAGAGTCAGCAGATTCCTACTAGCCATTTGCAGGCACTGGGGTAGCACTGTGTTGGAGCACGAGAGTGGAGACCCTGAAGAAGGAGCTTAAGGCTCCGAAAGCTTGTGGCTTTTGCTACCAAATAAACCTGTTGGACTTTAACCTGGTGTTGTTAAACTTCTTACTTGGAGCACGAGGACAGGGAAAGGTACATAGATGCATGAATTGTGTGTGTTGTTTGAGAAAAGTGTTTTTGTTGGAGGTTTTTATTGTTGAATAAAGGGGATATCATGATGGAGACTGTGAAATAGGTGTGATAGTGTTGAATTGTGAATCCAGATTGCAATGAGGAAGTTGTTGAAATTAAAATAAGATCTCACAATTCACCTACATGGGGTTCAGGATGCCTTCCCCTCATTCCACAAAGCGCTTCCCCCTTCAGTTTCCTCTGTTTCATTTCCTGTTGCAGCCAGGAGGCACTGCAACAACTGCACCCCTCCCCTCCCCTCTCCCCCCCCCCCACCCGCTCTCCCCCCACCCCCCTCCCCCCCGCTGCCCCTCCACCCCCCTCGAAAACATGTCTAGCCCAGAGAGTCAATTCAGGTAACTGAATAACTTGGCTCCAAATTGTGTCCAATTGCTGCCAGCATTCTGACTCAAACTTGCTGTGACCAAAACAGTTTTTACTACAATGGAATCAAATTACTCGCAATTGGAAAAGTTTCAGTTCCATTCCTGAGTTGAAACTCTGAAACCCAATATCTTGTTTTCCCAAACAAAAATAGTGTTGCTACTAATATAGAAAAAATAACTGCATGGTTGAAAAACTCATTATTAATGCAAACCTTGACTTAATTTTGTAAATGGGATGTTTTGTTTAAGAAGGAAGTATTTGTTTATTAACCTGTACTCTTGTGGGAATGATTCAGGAGAGGGGGGGGAGTGTGAGCAATGAGGAAATTGGGAAAGGGGGAATGATTGTGATCAGAACATCCTGAAAGTACGGATAGCTATCTGGTCTGATTCTCACAAGAGTAATTGCTGTCTAGACTCAAGCTCTCTGGTTGCTATGGGTGGTTTTGGATTGAATCCAAACAGCTTGGAATTTTTGGCCTGCAGTAAAGTCAATGGGGTCAGTTTAGGACAGGGCGTAAAGCTACCTTTGGATTTGTTGGAATGGATTTTTGTTTCTTTATTTGAAACATATATCAGCGAGTTTATTGTTGCTTTGTGGTGTTGAATTCTGTGAAGTGTAGTGTTGTCATCAATGCCCTGGAATCTCCAGGAATGAAAGATTCCAGTGGCACAGTGGTTAGCACTGCTGCCTCACAGTGCCAGGGACCTGGGTTCGTATTCCCGGCTTGGATCACTGTCTGTGTGGAGTTTGCATATTCTCCCCGTATCTGCATGGGTTCCCTCCGGGTGCTCTGGTTTCTTCCACATTCTGAAAGGCATGCTGGTTCGGTACACTGACCTGAACAGGTGCTGGAATGTGGCGACTAGGGCAATTTCACAGGAGCTTCATTGCAGTGTTAATGTAAGTCTTACTTGTGACTAATAAATAAACTTTAACTTTAAAGATTCATCTCCTGGGCATTGTGAGCAGTAATCTGGGAGAACAATCATAGGGATATTAAACAACTCGTGTTTTTTTACATTTTCTTTTCTATTATTAGTTTGCACTAGTTGCAAAGCACATTGGAAATAGAGAAAAGTCTGTTTGATGGGGGTTGGGGAAGGGGCGTGGTGATGCTGGTTGGAGATGCGATGTTTGTGCGATGAAACCTCCATCTACTTTAAAGGGCAGACTTTACATCTCGTCAGGGAGATGAGCTCCTTTGGCAGTGCAGCGCTCCCTCAGTACTGCACTGAAGTGGCAGCCCACTTGGAGCCTACAATTTCTGAATCAAAGGCAAAGGAACCACCACAGAGCTAAGGCTGACTAACACCTGGGACCAAAACTGGATGGGGGAAGATGAAGTATTTAAATAGCATCTTGATGTTATTTTGTGGAAACTTGTATTGCTGCTTTCACAGAGATACAGCAATGCTTTGCCCTGTATCGCCTGCAAAGAGTGGAAACCATTGCTCCCAACCTGGGGAGTTTGATAGGCATCAAATAAACTCTGTTCATTTTCTTTAACTGGACTCAGAGCATGCCAGTGGGTGAGACCCAATTGATGCCTTGACATAATTTTGAATATTTATCGACCACAAGTTATCAATCACAAGTTATCAATCACAACTGCAGCTGTTATCTGTTGGGCTCCAAGAGCTTCACGTTTTTAGGTGTCCAGATCACCAACAACCTGTCCTGGTCCCCCCATGCCGACACTATAGTTAAGAAAGCCCACCAACGCCTCTATTTTCTCAGAAGACTAAGGAAATTTGGCATGTCAGCTACGACTCTCAACTTTTACAGATGTACCATAGAAAGCATTCTTTCTGGTTGTATCACAGCTTGGTATGGCTCCTGCTCTGCCCAAGACCGCAAGGAACTACAAAAGGTTGTGAATGTAGCCCAATCCATCATGCAAACCAGCCTCCCATCCATTGACTCTGTCTACACTTCCCGCTGCCTTGAAAAAGTAGCCAGCATAATTAAGGACCCCACGGACCCCCGACATTTCTCTTCCACCTTCTTCCTTTGGGAAAAAGATACAAAAGTCTGAGATCACATACCAACCGACTCAAGAACAGCTTCTTCCCTGCTGCTGTCAGACTTTTGAATGGACTTGCATTAAGTTGATCTTTCTCTGCACGCTAGCTATGACTGTAACACTACATTCTGCACTCTCTCATTTCTTTCTCTATGAACGGTACGTTTTGTCTGTACAGCGTGCAAGAAACAATACTTTCCACTGTATGTTAATACGTGACAATAATAAATCAAATCAAACCAAATCAAATCAAAGACTGATGTCCATTCTGCCAAAGGAAGGATTTCTAATTAAAGGGACTCAAGCACATTTGATAACACGAGGAACTTGCCACAATTAGGCAATTTTTGGGCACTGGTATCATTTTTGGGGCCCCGTTCCCATTCAGAACAGCAACGTGCCTTCCTATTCAATGGCTCAGATGTCATGGAATTAAGAATCGGAAATTAAAAATTGATCTCTGGAACAGACATCCAGTTAGGAATGGCTGGCAGCCTGAGGAGGAAGGAGGTTGACTCAGTGTGACCCATTACAAGGATGGCAGGCAACCTTCACTGTACGGTATCTGCAGAGGGAGTATTGCTGGGGGAATGCAAGAAGGAGTGGGAGTGACGCAATGGAAGTGAGATCAGTCTAATAGAAGCGGCCGCTCTTGTATCAACACAGAAATATATTTTTTAAGATTATTCATAGGATCATTGGGAGGCCAGCATTTTATTGCCCATCCCTTGCTCTTGGACTGAGAGTCTTGTTAGCCATTTTAGAGGGCATTTAACCGCATTGCTGTGGGGCTGGAGTCACATGCAGGCCAGGCCAAGTAAGGACGGCAGATTTCCTTCTCTAAAGGACATCAGTGAACCAGGTGGGTTTTTACAACAATTGACAATGGTTTCATTGTCATCATTAGACTTTTAATTCCAGATTCTTAAAACTGAATTTAAATTCCTGCTGTGAAAGTATTCGAACCCGGGTCCCTAGATCATTTTGCTGGGTCTCTGGGTTACTAGACCAGTGACAATATCACTGTGCGAACGTCTTCCCACCCACCATCTCCAAATATTGGAGACATTAGTCTGCATCACGCACTGATGAGCCACTGCCAGCAGACATCAGCCTTTGTGATTTTTTTACTGTTAAGGGTTAGAAAGCCATGAACTCACATGCGGCTCCCACCTCCCACTGCACAGCCTCCTCCTCTGAGTTGCTGAGGTGCTAACAAAATATGGGGCCTGGAGGATGCTGGGAAAATTGTGGTGTTCATAGGAAATTCCAGTTAAATGCCTAATTTTTCACCTGAATTGGCTTCCCATTGCTTCTGATTGGGTTGTTGATGTCAGATTAAGCCCATATCCGGGAAAAGCCGCTGCAAGCAAAAACACCGGCAAACCGGCCAGATGCATTTTTCTCAAATTCCGCTCACCTACCCACCTCCAAACCTACCTCCAAGGGCCTAGTAACCATCCCCCCAATGGTTCAACTGCATGTGGATACCAGAGGCTGCAGCAACTGCAGGAAATGGAGAGGAGAGCTGGGAAGGCTGCTCTCCGGCTCACTCATTCTTATCTGGGGGTCCAACTGACAGATTTGAGGGGCTGTAGTGAGGTGAACCTTCGCAAGGATGGAAGGGAGAGGCCAATCACTCAAATAAAACAGGCATGGATGGAAGTGAGAGTGATTGCCCTTGATGACAAGGGAGCTTTTGACTGAGTGTGACATCAAGGAGCCCTAGCAAAACTAGGGAATCAGTGGGAATCAGGGGTAAAATTCTTCCCTGTTTGGAGCCATACCCAGCACAAAGGAAGATGGTTGTGGTGAATGGAGGTCAATCATCTCAGCTCCAGGACACCATTGCAGGAGTCCCTCAGGGTCGTGTCCTAGGCCCAACCATCCTCAGCTGCTTCATCAGTGACCTTCCCTCCATCATAAGGCCAGAAGTGGGGATGTTCGCTGATAATTGCAGAATGTTCAGCACTGTTTGCAACTCCTCAGAAGCAGTCCATGTCTGAAAGCAGCCAGACCTGGACCATAGGTCTAGGCCGGGGCTATAGGTCCAGGCCTCTGCTGACAAGTAGCAAGTAACAATTGCGCCATCCAAGTACAAGGCAATGACCATTTCCAACAAGAGAGAATTTAGTCATCACCACTAGACATTCAATGACATTGCCATCGCTGAAATCCCACGGGGTGTTACCATTGACGAGAAATTAAATTGGATTAGCCATATCAATACCGTGGCTATGAAAACAGGTCAGAGGCTAGGAATCCTGTGGCAAGTAACTCGCCTCCTGACTCCCCAAAGCCTGTGTACCATCTACAATGTACAAATCAGGAATGTGATGAAATACTCTCCATTTGTCTGGATGAGTGCAACTCCAACAATACTCAAGAAGCTTGACACCATCCAAGACAAAGCAGCCCACTTCTACAAACATGCACCCCCTCCACCACCAACACACATTGGCAGCAGGGTGTATCATCTACAAGTTGAATTGTAGGACCTTACCAAGACTCCTTAGATAGCACCTTCCAAGCCCATGACCACTATCATCGAGAAGGACACATAGGAACACCAGCACCTGGAAGTTATTCTCCAAGTCTCACAGCATTCCACTCTATCCAGGCACCACATCCCCATCTGAAAATCCAACACTCATCCCATCCTATCGTGTTCTCACATTTAAACATCCCAGCCATCCTCCACAAATATATTCCTTCCTCTCAACACAAGCATTGCAAAGATTCTCGGCTTTTTCTCCAAGAAGAAGAAGAGAACACACAACTTATGGAGAGGTAGAGACCTTGGGATGGGAGTTCCTCCAGTGACAGGCCACTGGTAATAAGCGACCACCTCCTTCACTGGGAAGGTGGTCTTGGTCCAGGAGGCCAGCAACAACCTGCCATGAAAGTCTGAGCCGCCCGAGGCTCTGATACTCAGAAATGCCAGAATAGCTGATTCTCTGGGCCCTATTTTACCATTTTGATTCTGGGCGGACTTGAAACTGGGAGTGTTCCAGATCTGACTTTTAGATCCATTCTCAGACGCCCCATACGTGCTCTGCCAGAAAAAACATCAGCGATTCCGAATCGTGCTGCAGAAGACTGTGGGCGGGGCTTAGCGCACCCGAAATCCTGCAGCTCCGATCGGTGCCTCCAATTGTGCATGTGCGGAAAAAGACATGATAGAATGCTGCTCCCCTGCCACATCACTGCTGGGCTGGATAATGCCTCCCCCTAGCCCCTACAGACATTGCCCCACCCCCAAACATTACTGACCCCCTTATCTTCCCCACACCCCCGCCACACAGACCGATCACAGGTCCCTCCCCCTCCCACTTCCCACCACCGAACTTAGGCAGAGTGGCAGTGGACCTCCTCTTCCTCCACCACTGACCTCAGGCAGAGTGGCAGCAGATCCCCCTTAGCCCTCCACTGACCTCAAGCAGAGTGGCAGCGGACCCCCCCCCCTTCCCCTCCACTGATCTCAAGCAGAGAGTTGTTGGACCCACCTTCCCCCCCCGCCCCCCACCGATCTCAAGCAGAGAGCTGTCAGACGCTCGGCACCTATCTCCTCACTAACTGGAGCACCCGAATTAGACTTCTATGGAGCATGTCTGATTCGCGCCGATTCCGGATTGGCGAACATGGTGATAAAGGGGGAAGTCCAGCCCATTAAGTCAATTTAAATGCATGCAAATGAATTTAAATGGCCGTCTGTCCATTTCAGGTATGGTCCCGATCATGGCCGTTTTCGGGCCTTGGTAAAGGGGGAACCGGCACAGAGGTGGGCGCAGATCATGCTACTCACCTCATGCCTGACTTTACCAACTTTTCGAGCCCGAAAACAGGCGCAACGCAATGGTAAAATCGAGCCCTCTCTCTCTAAACCTTGAGTTGGAGAGTATTGTTTCCTTAGATTAGGTTCTCTGTGTCCATCCCTCTGTCATGATGTGGAGATGCCGGCGTTGGACTGGGGTAAACACAGTAAGAGGTTTAACAACACCAGGTTAAAGTCCAACAGGTTTATTTGGTAGCAAAAGCCACACAAGCTTTCGGAGCTGCAAGCCCCTTCTTCAGGTGAGTGGGAATTCTGTTCACAAACAGAGTATATAAAGACATATATCCGTTGTCGTAGTGTCTGCATGGTCTTCCCAATGTACCATGCCTCGGGACATCCTTTCCTGCAGCGTATCAGGTAGACAACGTTGGCCGAGTTGCAAGAGTATGTACCGTGTACCTGGTGGATGGTGTTCTCACGTGAGATGATGGTATCCGTGTCGATGATCCGGCACGTCTTGCAGAGGTTGCTGTGGCAGGGTTGTGTGGTGTTGTGGTCACTGTTCTCCTGAAGGCTGGGTAGTTTGCTGTGGACAATGGTCTGTTTGAGGTTGTGCGGCTGTTTGAAGGCAAGACGGGGGGTGTGGGGATGGCCTTGGCGAGATGTTCATCTTCATCAATGACATGTTAAAGGCTCCGGAGAAGATGTCGTAGCTTCTCTGCTCCGGGGGAGTACTGGACGACGAAGGGTACTTTGTCCGCTGTGTCCCGTGTTTGTCTTCTGAGGAGGTCTTTATATGCTCTGTTTGTGAACAGAATTCCCACTCACCTGAAGAAGGGGCTTGCAGCTCCGAAAGCTTGTGTGGCTTTTGCTACCAAATAAACCTGTTGGACTTTAACCTGGTGTTGTTAAACTTCTTACTGTGTCCATCCCTCTGTCCTGTGGAGGGGGATGTAGCTGGAGAAAAGGCTGCTGGTGCTGCTCCCAGTGTTGCTCCTGCTGCTGTTGGAACGGTTGGCAGTGGTATGGCCTCTGCTGTTGATACTTGGCAGAGGTGCCTGGGGGTGCTGCATAAACCTTGGTAGGCAGCAAGGTAATGAAGCTGAAGGGAGTGGTGTGCTAGACAGATGAAATGCCTTCCAAGAAGTTGGTAATCACGTGTCGTGCAGTAACAACACTCCCTGAGGGAAGTGCTTTAAATAGGAGCTTCTCACTTAACCATGACTATACCTCTTCTATGTGAGAAATCTCACAACACCAGGTTAAAGTCCAACAGGTTTATTTGGTAGCAAAAGCCACTAGCTTTCGGAGCGCTGCTCCTCGTCAGGTAAGTGGGAGTTTTGTTCACAAACAGGGCATATAAAGACACAAGCTCAATTTACAAAATAATGGTTGGAATGCGAGTCTTTACAGGTAATCAAGTCTTAATGTGAATGGAGAGAGCATTAAGCACAGGTTAAAGGGATGTGTATTGTCTCCAGCCGGGACAGTTCGTGAGATTTTGCAAGCCCCGGCAAGTCATGGGGGTTACAGATAGTGTGACATGAACCCAAGATCCCGGTTGAGGCCGTCCTCATGTGTACGGAACTTGGCTATCAGTCTCTGTTCAGCGACTCTGCGCTGTCGTGTGTCGTGAAGGCCGTCTTGAAGAACACTTACCCGAAGATCAGAGGCCGAATGCCCGTGACTGCTGAAGTGTTCCCCAACAGGAAGAGAACACTCCTGCCTGGTGATTGTCGAGCGGTGTTCATTCATCCGTTGTCGTAGCGTCTGCATGGTCTCCCCAATGTACCGGGACATCCTTTCCTGCAGCGTATCAGGTAGACAACGTTGGCCGAGTTGCAAGAGAATGTACCGTGTACCTGGTAGATGGTGTTCTCACGTGAGATGATGGTATCCGTGTTGATGATCCGGCACGTCTTGCAGAGGTTGCCGTGGTAGGGTTGTGTGGTGTCGTGGTCACTGTTCTCCTGAAGGCTGGGTAGTTTGCTGCGGACAATGGTCTGTTTGAGGTTGTGCGGCTGTTTGAAGGCAAGACGTGGGGGTGTGGGGATGGCCTTGGCGAGATGTTCATCTTCATCAATGACATGTTAAAGGCTCCGGAGAAGATGTCGTAGCTTCTCTGCTCCGGGGAAATACTGGACGACGAAGGGTACTCTGTCCGCTGTGTCCCGTGTTTGTCTTCTGAGGAGGTTGGTGCAGTTTTTTGCTGTGAAGCGTCGGAACTGTTGATCAATGAGTCGAGCCCCATATCCTGTTCTTATGAAGGCATCTTTCAGCGTCTGGAGGTGTCTGTTGCGATCCTCCTCATCTGAGCAGATCCTGTGTTTACAGTGGGCTTGTCCATGGGGGATGGCTTTTTTAACATGTTTAGGGTGGAAGCTGGAGAAGTGGAGCATCGTTAGGTTATCCATGGGCTTGCGGTACAGTGAAGTGCTGAGGTGACCGTCCTTGACGGAGATGCGTGTGTCCAGGAATGCAACCGATTCCGGAGAGTAGTCCATGGTGAGTCTGATGGTGGGATGGAACTTGTTGATGTCATCATATAATTGTTTCAGTGATTGTTCACCATGAGTCCAAAGGAAGAAAATATCATCGATGTATCTAGTGTATAGCATCGGTTGAAGGTCCTGTGCGGTGAAGAGGTCTTGTTCAAACCTGTGCATGAAGATGTTGGCATATTGAGGTGTGAATTTGGTCCCCATGGCTGTTCCATGTGTCTGGATGAAGAACTGGTTGTTGAAGGTGAAGACATTGTGGTCCAGGATGAAGCGGATGAGTTGTAAAATTGCATCTGGAGACTGGCAGTTGTCAGCGTTGAGTACTGAAACAGTTGCAGCAATGCCATCATCATGGGGGATGCTGGTGTAGAGTGCTATGTAGAGCTTCTATGTAATAGATCAAAGCCTTACTGGCCTGTCAGTTTCATTGAAGAAGCTCTTCCCACAGTGATCCTGGCAAGGTCATGAAACAGGTCCACTGGTTGCAATATTTCGAAATAAGTGTTAATTCAGTTTGCAATTGACTTTTTAATAACCTTAACAACTTAACAAAGAAAGATGGTTGTGGTTGTGGAGGTCAAATTTCTCAATTCTGGCACAGTGCAGCAGGAGTTCCAGACTCAGCCATCTTCAGTTACTTCGACAATGACCTTCTTTCCATCATTAGGTCAGAAGTGGGAGTGTTCGCTGATGATTGTATAACATTCAGCACCATTTGCAACTCCTCAGATACTGAAGCAGTCTGTATCCAAATGCAGCCGGACTTGGACACCATGTCATCCTCGGCTGACATGTAACATTCGCGCCACACAAATGCCAGGGCAATGACCATCTCCTATAAGAGAGAACCTAATCATCACTCCTTGACATTCAATAGCATTACCATTGCTGAATCCCCCATCATTAACATCCTGGGGGTGAACATTGACCAGAAACTGAACTGGACTAGCCATAAATCCTGTGGCTACAGGAGCAGGCCAATGGCAGTGAGTAACTCATCTCCTGATTCCCCAAAGTCTGTCCACCATCTACAAGATAAAATTCAGAATTGTGATCAAATACTTTCCACTTGTCGGATGAGAGCAGCTCCTCCAACACTGAAGAAACGCCACACAATTGAATCAAAATAGCCCGCTTGATTGGCAGATCATCCATCACCTTAAACATTCACTCCCACTACCACCAACACACAGTGGCAGAAGTTTGTGTCATCTACAAAATGCACTGAGCAACTCATCAAGACTCCTTCAACAGCAGCTCCCAAATCTGCCTCCTAGACTGACAAGGGTAGCAGATGTATGGGAACACCACCACAAAGCCAAACACCATCCTGACTTGCAAATATATCATCATTCCTTGATTGTCTCTGGGTCAGAATTCTGGAACTCCCTTCCTAACAGCACTGGGAGTGTAGCCACATCACATGGAACTCCCTCTCTTACAGCATTGTGGGTGTGCCTACACCTCATTGAACTCCCTTCCTAACAGCACTGTGGGTGTACCTACAGCACATGGAACTCCCTCCCTAACAGCACTGTGGGTGTGCCTACACCACATGGAATTCCCTCCCTAACAGCACTGTGGGTGTACCTACACCACATGGAAATTCCTCCTTAACAGCACTGTGGGTGTACCGGAACTCCCTCCCTAACAGCGCTGTAGGTGCACCTACGCCACATGGAGTTCCCTCCCGAACAGCACTGTCTGTGTACCAACACCACATTAAAGTTTATTTATTAGTCACAAGTAGGCTTACATTAACATTGCAATGAAATTACTGTGAAAGTCCCCATGGACTGCAGGCGTTCAAGTAGGTGACTCACCACCACCTTCTCAAGGGCAATTAGGGATGGGCAATAAATGCTGGCCTAGCCAGCGACACCCTTATTCTGTGAAATAATCAATAAAAACAACCTAACAGTTCCAAGGAGGTTCTTCACTTGTCTTGAATCCCACCCCACAGAAGCCTGGAAGAGGGCGGGATGATGTTGGGATCCAGACCTACCATCATTTTCAGGGATTTAACTTCCCCTTGCACAAAGGACTGTGTTCCCTTACTCGGGGAAACTCCCACTCTTGAAAAATATACCTTAAACACCCAACAGAACTATTCTGACAAGTTCATGGAATGTCACAATCAAACTGCTATTATGCAAAAGGCTATGTGGGCGGCACGGTGCCACAGTGGTTAGCACTGCTGCCTCACAGCACCGGGGACCCAGGCTCGATTCCTGGCTTGGGTCACTGTCTGTGTGGAGTTTGCACATTCTCCCCGTGTCTGCGTGGGTTCCCTCCGGGGGTGCTCCGGTTTCCACCCACAGTCTGAAAGATGTGCTGGTTAGGTGCGTTGACCCGAACAGGCGCCGGGGTGTGGCAACTCGGGAAAATTCACAGTAATTCCATTGCAGTGTTAATGTAAGCCTTACTTGTGCCTAATAAATAGATAAACTTTAAATGCTTGTGTTTTTCTTTGGTGAGTTATGAACGGGCCTTTTATTTATTTATTTATTATTAATTCATTATTTATTAGCTCAGCGATACACGCACACCTTGTTAAAAATAAGATTATTATTCAGAAGTTGGACTATAATCGCTCAATGTTGAACTTATTCTCCAGGTGTTCACTCTCGGCAGTTTGAGTTCCAGGCTATCTGAGGAGTTGGCTCTGTAATGCAAGGCTGCAGTCATCATTTAGTTGGCGTGAGAAAGTGTCAGAAGGACTCAGCACCTCTCCTTCTCTGCTCCTTCCTTTCCAGTAGTCTCTTGATGTCAAATGTGCCATCGCGCCACAGCAAGCACCGATCGATTGGAGTTCACAATAGCAAGGTAAAACTACACAAAATAATTATTTCAAATCAGGATTAGCAACATTTTTAACAAATTAATTTCTCTCAGAAGTTAACCGACTGCCCTGGTAGCACCTGAATTATAACAATTTAAATCAAAGTGAGATCATTTCCATTACTTCTATTTTAATTGGATGCTCAATTCTTTTCATTACATTTTCCTGCAAATTGTTTGGAAGATTAATCACTGAAGTAAAACGTTGTGATATTACAGTGGTTTTGGTTCAAACCCAGTCTATTTCCTACTGGGAAATAGCTAAGAATTCTCAATCCCCCAAGAGTAAATGGAGCCAATTGGTTCCAATGTTAACTCTCTACAGGCAGGAACCGGGAAATGTGTTCCGGGGGAGGGCAGTTAAAATGAGAACAACTTTTTTGTTGCCATATCCATAGCCACCCCATCCAGGTCCTGGCGTAACCCAGCTCTTCTGGGTTGAGGAAGAGGACACCTGTCCCAAGCTGCCTGGGAACCTCTTTAAAAGGCAGATGTCATGGGTGGGAACAAATCTGCAAATTTTGGCTTCTACCTCAAGCCAAACCTGTCAGGAGGGAGATCGTGAACCAGAAGAGGCCCCGGAGGTAAGTTTTAATTTTACATTTCGTATTTCCTCATGGGCCAGGTGGAGCAGGAATACCAGAAGCTACAAGAAAACCTAGGCCTCTTTTATCTTGTGCCTTCATAACCTAATCCCTTCACCACCCACTCTTTCAAACTTCCAAGCCCCCACTTGGCTCCGATCGCCTCCCTTACCACTTTAACTGGCCGCTGAGGAGTGATCCTTTGACTCTGCGGCCTCCTAGCTGCTCCGCTGCCATCCACCAGCTGATTTTGATGGACTCCGCTGTAAGTAATGATAATGAGGTTGTTAAGATTATGACTTTCCTGGGTGAGCTGCCTGCAATGAAACTCTGAACTGCACCCGATCCCTCCACCCCCTTTCAAATCAGGACCAGTTTCTCAGTGGATCTTGCGAGTGTAGAAACTTGACATGCTCGTACAGAACTATCTGGTGATCTGGCATACCAATCGTGACCCTTAGGTCTGACAAAGACTGATAGGAATTCTAAAGTCAACATGAAAGACAGAGTGCGACAACGGCAGCCTTGCTGAGGGTCTGTGTCCAGACAGAAGAGTTTCTAAGATGGCTCAGGGTTACTCCAGCCTTCCAGCCTCCATACATGATGCGCAGCCAGTTTATGGAAGAATTCCAGCTGATGCTTATACACCAAGAAAGTTTACAGCTTAATCACAATAATGATCAATTTTAGTGGAGTTAACATTTCAAAGAAAACTTCCACAGACCAAATAAAACCTTTGTAACAACAGTCTGCAGCAGAGCAGAGTAATCCAATGGTCAGATTTAATGTGGAATTTGTGGTGAGGGGAGGGGCACACTGGGGGTGGGGAGGGGGTGCTGGGGCTGGGGGGATGAATGAACACCAAACCTCTCCCAAATTTCAAAAGCAACTAGCCTCCTCCATCGTCACTATCTCAAGCGGTAAATTCCTAAGTTCACAGCGACTTTCATACACTTTGAGATTCATACCTCCAACTGGTGAACTGGCTGCCACGTTTACCTATAAAACAGCAGCAGCTATACTTCAAAGGTAACCCATTGGTTGTGGAGCATTCTGGGAGGCTTGAAACATGTTTTATAAATGGAGGTTTCTTTCTCTTTATTTTGAAGGTTTTCGTGTTTTTCCAGCAGCATGAGAGAGATTAAAACAAATGGCAATTTAAATACAGGAGTTCAGCAGAGTTTAAGCAACTCAGTACCTACCATATTAGCTGCAGCACATGACAACGCCCTCTCTATTCTGGGTCCTCAGAGTTCTTTGATTCTCCAGCAAATCATCTGGAATTTTAATAGCTGGTCTCGGGGACATGCTAAGTTCTTGATTGGCATTACCCAGAGGCCCACTGAGGACCCATTACAAAGAAATTAAATTACCCCCTTGCTTCACGGCTTGTGGGGATATACATACCATCACTCTGAGTCACAAGGAAATCGTTGACAGTCATTCCACTTGTAACGGTTCTCTTTCATGTCAATTGCATCAGGCTGACTTCAAGGAAGTTTGTACAATGTCAACAATGCAAGCTGGACCCCAGGAAGGGTTAATGCAGTTCATTAGAGAGTCTACAGAAATCTTGAGCCAAGCACCTCAAATTCTTGAAAACTCAAGAAGCTTGATGGTGAAGCTTGCTTTCATTGAATGTGTTGGAGCAGATTCCAAATGATTTATCGATTGTCAGTAAGCAACCATTTCATTTAGAATTCACATACGGGAGAAAATTCATTACAGATGATGACTCTTGATACCTGCTTAGCTAATAACTTGTTCCCTTTTCAGTTTTGTTCCCTTTCACTTACTGCTCACAGTGCATCATCCGAGCTCTGCTGTATAGCAAGATCCCATTCTCTTTCGTGGTTTTGGAAACAGAAACTGCAACTTGATGGACGTTTGGCAAGTGCCAAAACATCAGGAAATATGCATGTTTAAAGGCATTGATGCTAGTAAAAGATAAAAGATATAAATACCAAGAAACATATGTCTATCTTTGTGGGCAGGACATTAGTCATGAATTCTATGGTTAGCTACAACAGTGAAGCAATTTTGACATTTAGCATGCACGAGTAGTCAAAGGAAGTCCACTTTTTATCCTCACTGATTGCATCAGTTAGGAGTTACATTTATTTTTTAAGATCCTGGACCAGACCCCCTAATTCATGTTATGAACTGGCCAGGGACCAGTAATTTTTTGTTTAAAGCAGACAAAATTTGAGATTCCAGTCACTTACTTAGAGAATAAAGCCAGAAGATTCCATGGTTTTTGAACAAACAGAATAAACTTTTCTATACAAAGTCAGAAAAATAGAAGCATTACAAATATTTATCTTATACTCTTAACATTCAGGTCAATATGAGGTAACTATAAATTAACAGGCAAACAGTGGTTTAACACATCACCCTGTACAATAAATGGCAGATTGACCCAGTCAGATCCCATGGATTTCTCAGGAACGTCAGTGTTCACCATGAGTTGCATATTCTCATTGAAACTCTGTCTCTCACTGGGGGATTTCCAGTCTTCACCCCTGAAGATCTAGCATCTGAGTTCCTTCCAAAAGTCACTCTGACTCAGACTGCCTCAACAACTGAGTCTGCTCTCCAGCCTCCAATTACTGGCATAGTTTCAGCTCTTTAACAGCCAGCTAGATTCAAGGCTTACACTGTCTCTGGATTTCACTGCACTCCAAGCTATGCCAAGCTATAAATGGCTCCCAGGCTGTCTTCTGAGCCCTAAGCCTTTCCAGCATGGAGCCAGTGACCTTTTAGGTCCAACAGTGCTCTCCAGGCCCTATATACCTGCAGCACCTTTTCTGCATGGAGTCTTTTCTCCTTGCTTCTGAACATACTCAATCATGTGGGCTGTCTTGAGTTCCATCAACTCTGAGCTATCAAAGGCGCCCAATGTTTCTTCTAACCAAACTCTCTTAGCAACTCAGCAACCTCAAATGGCCCCCGGGCTTCTTCTGAACCCTAGCCTTATAAGCCACTTCCTTTGTTCTAATGCAAACTTTAACTTCTCTAGTTAGTCATGGTTGATTCACCTTTCCTGTTGGGTTCTTCTGTCTTAGAGGAATGTGTATTTGTTGTAAGCCATATCATATTTCTTTAAATCCTAGTTGCTGCCTGACAACTGTCAAATCTTGTAGTGTATCTTCCCAATCCACCATTGCCAACTTGCCCCTCAAACCTTCATAGAGTTTTATAGCATGGAAACAGGCTCTTCGGCCCAATTTGTCCATGCTGCCCAGTTTTTACCATTATGCTAGTCCCAATTGCCCACATTTGTCCCATATCCCTCTATACCCAAGTTACCCATGTAATTGTCTAAATGCTTTTTAAAAGACAAAATTGTACCCGCCTCTACTACTGCCTCTGGCAGCTTGTTCCAGACACTCACCACTCTCTGTGTGAAAAAAATGCCCCTCTGGACCCTTTTGTATCTCTCCCCTCTCACCTTAAATCTATGCCCTCTCGTTTTAGACTCCCCTACTTCTGGGAAAAGATGTTGACTATCTACCTCATCTATGCCCCTCATTATTTTATAGGCATAAATAGCTTATAATTCATAATTTCCTTTGTTCAGATTTGGGATCCTAGTTTCAGAATAAACAATATCACTTTATCTTATTTACTGTAAGAGACACAAGGCACCAATTGCTCAGAAGGAACTGGGTAAACATATTGTGGGTTCATTCATTAAGACTAGGCAGGTGAGAACAGTTGCACATTGATATCAAGCTTGTAGACATCAGCGCTGTATCTGTGTACGAACATACAAATTAGGAACTGGAGTAGGCCATTCAGCCCATCGAGTTTGCTCAGCTATTCAATAAGATCATGGCTGACCTGATTGTAACCTCAGCCCCACATTCTTGCCTACCTCCAATAACTTTTCATTCCCTTGTTAATCAAGAATCTATCTCGCTCTGTCTTAAAAATATTCCAAGACTCTGCTTCCACTGACTTTTGGGGAAAAGCGTTCCAGAGACTCATGTTCCCCAAAAAGAAAATATTTATTCTCACTACTGTCTTAAATTAATGATCCTTTATTTCTAAACAGTGACCCCTAGTTTTAGATTTTCCGACAAGAGGAAACATCAGCTTCACATCCACCTGTCACCGCTTATTCTAATGGATACAAATCTAACCTCTCCAACCTTTTCCCATAAGACAACCTGCCCATTCCTGATATTAGTCTACTAAACCTTCTCTGAACTGCTTCTAATGCATTTACATCTTTCCTTAAATAAGGAAACCAATACTATACACAATACTCGAGATGTGGTCTCACCAACGCCCTGTACAACTGAAGCATATCAAATGTACTTTTGTAATCAATTCCCCTCACGGTTAATGATAACTTTCTATTAGCTTTCCTAATTATTTGCTGTACCTATATACCGGCATTTTGTGATTCATGCACTAGGACACCCAGATCCCTCTGCACCTCAGAGCTCTGCAGTCGCTGACCATTTAGATATATGCTCCGCTCAAAGTAAAAGTGAAACTAAGACTGAATCACAGGACACATTTCCCTTCTAGTGCTGTCATGTTGCTCTCCCTTAAAGACATATTACAATAATGGGCAGGGATGGGTTGTGTGAATGGGGTGGACTATAAAGGGAGCAGGGGAAGGGGGGTGCAGAGAGTGGGACGGAGTGAGAATAGTTGTTCTTTTCTGTCCTTGTTAGATCAGTGCCAGCGTCAGTAATGTCACAGGTGCTGCAACCATCAGGGAGTGTGGGCTCTGAAATTTCTGTGTCAGCAAACACAGCCTAGAAATTCACCTGAATGAGAGTGATGTGCAGTCGCCTAGGCCCGTGCAACTCTCAACCGCCTCAAATGACCAATTGTTGTTGACAGTCGATGTGAGCAGGCTATTTTTCTGTGGATTGCTGAAAGTCTGCGACTCTCTAACATCAGCACATAAGCTTTTTCAAGTAGGTGCCATTGGTTTGTGGGGCGGAGCCTTGACACCTTATTCCATTCACCGCCACTCCCGCCTCATTCCCCATCCCCCACCACCCCCCATCATCAGCATTAGAGCTAATTGGACTGTGATCAGTTAACTGGGGCGATGGTAGTGCAGTGGTATTGCCACTGGACTAATGATCCAGAGACCCAGGTTAATCCTGTGGGGACTTCAGTTCAAAACCTCACCACAGCTGTAAAGCAATTTAAATTCAATTCATGAATCTGGAATATTAAAGGAAATGCCAGTTTGAGTAATCTATCATTGAATTTTTGTTGTTAAAACCCATCTGGTTAACTAATGTCCTTTAGGGAAGGAAATCTGCCGTCCTTACCTGGTCTGACCTACATGTGACTATAGACCTACAACAATGTGGTTAACTGATCTCTGGACCGGCCGAGTAGGCATTTAGAATGGGCAGCAAATGCCGGCCTTGCCGATGTCATCTACATCCAATGGGAAACTAACTCAGACTGAGGATTGAATCCAGGTTTATCCCGTTCTGTACTGTGCAAGATAGTGACTTTATTGAGGCGTTGGTTTTGTTCTTATCCCTTATTTTGTAATATACATATCTCCACGTTATTCTGTTTGAACTATCAGGATGGGATGGGATAGTCTGACTTCCATGGTGAAGGCCGTTCTCTATTTTAAGGTATCCCTCTGAGGTGCTGTGTCATTGCAAAGTCTTCAGTGCAGCAACCTGCCTGATGACCTGTTGACTGTAATTGGAGCAGGTAAATTCATTTTGAAATGAAAATGAATCTTGGGGAGGGGGTTGAGGGGGTGGGGGGGGGGGGGGGGGGGGGTCACTCACCTCCTCTGAGTAAGAATCCACCATCCTATTGCCAGGCGGGATTTTCCAGTTCCACCTGCCAGTGCCATTTACCGGTGCCGTCAAATAGTTTTTTGCCTGGCTTACCTCATCCGTTGCGATGGGATGTACCATGGCAGGACTGGAAGTTGTCAATCTGCAGCTTTCCAGCCTGGAAATAAATGATCCAACAACATTGTTATGAGCAGCCTCCAGCATGTTGATAATATATCGTTCGGTCATCAATTGAATTCAATACTTGATTTACAATACACTGCTCAATAATGGCCAGAATTCTCTGACATCGCCCAGGCTGGGATTCTCCAGTCCCGTCGCAGTGAATGGAGTTTTGGCTGAGCACCAAATTCTCCATTCTCGCTGGTGGCAGTGGCCAGCTGACTACAAGACCGGAGAATACTGGCTAATAACTTGAAGATGAGGAGAGAATGCAGTTGCTTCTGGGGAACAAAAAATAAAGGAAGTTCCAAGTTGTCCTGCCCGATTAAGACCTTTCAAAAAAGTTACCTTTGTCTCTGAAAAACTGAATGTCACTGTTGCAAATAACGAAGAAAAGAGGGGTGACGATGGAAGAGGAACTGATAAGACTGGGGATGTCGGCAAAGATTTTTTTAATGGGAATTCCAGGAGTAAGTGTATCCTCGAAGTCCTGCGAAATGTAGCATCAGGACTTGTCTTAACTTCATGCGTCCACAGAAGAGTGAAGGGAAAGGTGAGTTTTTGAGGTGTCAGGATGGGGTGGGTAGGTAAGGCCAGGGGAGTGGATATTGGGGGTGCTGGGGAAGAGGCTGGGTGGTGGTGGTGGGGGTGGGGGATGGTCCACTGGCCACTGGGGTTAAGGATCAAAGTTAAATGAGGTCTTCTGATGGAAGCGACACCCCCGCATCCATTCCTGCCCAAGGCCTATACCTGATTATTTTCAGGCATTCCCATGTCCAGGAAATCCTCCACCAGCCTGAAAATTGAGGCCGGGCAGGAAACGGCCCTTAAGTGGTCAGTAATTGGTTACTTAAGGGCCTCAACTGCAGCAAGGGTGGGTGGCGGCCTGTCCGAGGTCTCGTCAGCCCCAGTGTAAAATTGTTGAGTGCTCTGGGTGCGTGGGAATGCAACTTCAGCCAACTAGGCCCCGGACACTTGAGTTTACCTCCTGCAAACACACTCTCCTCCCTATCAGATGCTCCTTGTGATCCAACTTTATGACCAAGCTTTTGATAAGCATTTCAGCTTTTCCTTCTTTGTCTCAATTGTCATTTCCCTCAATCCTGGTGGCTCACCCTTCTGCAAACAATGTGCAGAATAATGCAAGTTGTTGTATATGCTCTTGAGTATAAAGGGGCTGCTTCACTAAGTCATGTTCCTTATCACATCCAACCACAGGGGTGTCCTGAGGAAAATTACATTTCTTTTACACAACAAGCAGTCAAAATTGAATGAGCAGACCGGTAAGATCCAGAATTTCGGTGATCAGTTTATAAAGATAAATGAGTCTTTTATTCATATGTTATATTTCAGGGCACTGACAATGAATAGAAATGTCTGTATGAAGAGCACTTCTTTGGTATATCCATGTCAAAAGTCATTTGTCCAAAGTATGTTGGAGAAATGCTGTTTATAATAGGCAGACCACTTTTCTGCATGCGATGACACAGGAAGTTCGGATGTGGTTTCTTCCCACTGATTTCTCATGTGCTGAGTCAGATTGAGCCAAGGTTACCCGAGGAAGGTGTTGAACAAAAGAAAACCACTTCCCCAAATGAGAGAGATCAAGTCCTCGCGAGCTGCTTTCAGGCACTTCTTAGTACTGGTTCAGAATGGCACTAACATGATTGTGAATAAGTCACCCTACTTATTCTCTTCCACCCTCCTTGGTTGAGGAATGGCGTGGAGACAATTCTGTAGAACAATGAGAGCAATTGGAATGTCCAAGTGTTATTATTTAATTATATTCAGCGATGTGAAGTGGTGGTTCATGTTGCTTTGGGGTGGCCCGGTGGCACAGTGTTTAGCACTGCTGCCTCACAGCGCCAGGGAGCTGGGTTCAATTCCGGCCTCGGGTCACTGTCTTGTGGAGTTTGCACATCCTCCCCGTGTTTGTGTGGGCTTCCTCTGGGTGTTCCGATTTTCTCCCACAGTTCAAACATGTGTGGGTTAGGTTGATTGGACATGATAAATTGCCCCTTGGTGTCCCAAGATGTGTAGGTTAGGGGGATTAGTAGGGTAAATATCTGGGGTTATGGGGATAGGGTCTGGGTGGGATTGTGGTCGGTGCAGGCTCGATGGGCCGAATGGCCGCCTTCTGCACTGTAGGGATTCTATGAAAATGTATTAAATGTTAGGTGCATTAAATTTACATTCAGTGCATTTACACACAGAATTGCACAGTAGAGTTCTTGCATACTATGTACAGCTTAATGGTCATTTAAAAAAATCCTTTCCTCTTCCCTCACAACAAAAAGAATATTGGGGTTGAGTGAATTAAAGTGAAATTATTATTTTTTTAAAATGGAATGGCCTGGCTGGCTGCAACTGTTTGCCAGACCTGAACTTATTGGCCTTTCAGGATTGTAACCAGTGTCTAGCTGTGAAACCTTTTGAAGTCCGACAGGCACCATTTTACAATGTATTATTAACCGGGAGTTGTGCCGTCGTACCCTTTCATAGCAGTGTGGTGCGAATTTCTAGTGCTGCCATTAATTGGGAGATTAAAGCACAACACAGAGTTTCTGTGCCCCACTGGATAGAGTTAATCATAACTGTTCAAGCCGTTTAGCAAGAAAAACCTTTGTGGTAAAAGTTAATCCTCCTGAGACAGCAACTTTCCTCTTTGTAATCGGATGCCATCTTGTGGTAGCGGGGAGGTTAGCCATTCAGCTTAACATAAATGTCCCAAAGAAATCACAACAGCAATTAGAATTCGGTTCATGCTGAGAGGTCACTTAGTCACAACATTTCGCTTCTCAGTGAAGAGGTCAAATCCTGCTGCTGTCAGAGGTTTGTAGTTAGGAATAAGCTGAAGTGTTTTGTGAAATTCATTTAGCGAGGGAGCTGCAGCTGTGATCTTACAGAGAAGTAAGAGTGAGGCGAATGAGAAATTAATTCCAACAAAACCGTGACAGTTGGACAAAGGGGCCGCAGGTTCAAATTACTAAAAGCAACAGTTAGGACTGGCATGAGGGAGTTATTTTTCACACAAAGGAGAAATGAGTTTCTGGGTCAGGGAGCGGAAGCAAACACAGGAAATCATTTAAGTAACAGTTGGTTGTTGAGATGGGGACTATAGGACTTTAGAGTATCACTAAGTGTGGCATAGTCTCCCAGAAAGATTAACAGCAAGAGGTTCTAATTTTAAAATCAGTTTTCTTTCCTATGCAAAGTGATAGACCCAATCACAGGAGCTGCCAGCTTGGTGTACGTGTGGTTTAAAATGTTCTATAAAAACCATCGACTGATGTTGTGGCCTTGTGCACTGAGTGTATGCACTGTCCAAAAGCTGTTTGTGAATAACCAAAACGAATGATTAAAGTTATCTTTGAATACAGTGTGAAGGGATAAATTTGACTACTTGGCTTTCCTTTCCTGAAGATCCAAATAGCAGATTTGTACTCACCACCTGAGAAAGTCCAAAATCAAAAGGGAAAATTTGCATTCATATAGAACCGGCGTAGGAGATCCCAAAGAGCCAATGATGTGCAGCCGCTGTTTGAAACGCAGTAGCCAGTTTACACGCAGGCAGATCCCACAAATAGCAACATGATAAGTTAATTTGTTTTAGTGATGTTAGTCTCAGTCTTACCTTGTCACCTCGAGACTCAGCATTCCAGTGCATTCCTGGATAGTATCCCACATTCCAATCTCTGTACACTCGAGGTCCTTCAAAGCACTGCTGCCTATATCCTTACTCGCATCCTTACCACAACTCATCGCTCCTGTGCTCCCTGACCTACAATAGCTGCCAGTTAAACATCACTTCGATATTACCATTCTCATCCTTGTTTCAAATGCCTAAGTAATCTCACCCCTCTCCATTTCTGAAACCTTCTCTCCCCCATAACCATTTGAAAATCTATGCCCCTCGAATTCTGGCCTCTTGAACATCCATAATTTTAATCACTCCATGGTTAGCGACCATCAGTTGTCTCAGTCTTAAGCACTGGGATTTCCTCCGTAACCTCTCTACCTCACTTTCATCCTTTAAAACACTCCTGAAAACCAACCTCTTTGACCAGTCTTTTGACTATTTACCCTCATTTTGCCTTATGTGGCTTGGTGTCTGGTCATACTTTATAAAACTCCTGTGAAAGCACCTTGGTATATTTTATTATATTAGACATATATACAGAGGTATATAAAGATAAATTGTTCCTGTTGAGGAATAAATATTGTCCAGACGTCTACGTATATACCCTATCTTGACATCAAAATCACAACATAGAATCTTTCACATCTTCCTTGGTTTTACCTTGGTTTATTTACCTTGATTTTAGGTTCCATTCAAAGGTGGCACACCTAACAGTGCATCACTCCCTCAACACAGTGATGGAGCCTCAACCAAGATTTTGAGCTCAAGGGCATTAATAATTTATATCTGAACCCAGAGGCAGGATGAGGTGGTGGATGATGACTCTCTCTCAAGAGACAGCTGGTTGGTAAAGCCTTTAAAGGAGATTGCAGGCCGCCATTTTAACAAGATCCCACTTAAACAAAAAACTGTTAGCCAGGATTCCTGGGCCTCTGGAAACATGACAGCAAAAAGAGAGGAAGAATGGGGTGGATGCATCAGATAAGGGCCTTTACAGCACCTCCTGTGGACCATGAAGAACAGGAACATTTCCTGCAGGCCCAATAAGGCTCTCAGTAAACCCCGTGATGGATTTTTGTTAGAAAAGGATGGGAAGAATTATGAAACCAAGGCTGGTAGATGAAACTAAATTATGATGTAATTGAATAGTGGAACAGATTCAAGGGGCTGAATTGCCTTGGCCTGGTCCTATATTTCTATGTTTCATTGCAGACTGCTGCTTTCACTAAATATTGCATCAAATATGTGTAACAGCACATCAGCTATCAATTCTCCACATTCTTTTAAAAGGTACAGATATAATCCTGCCTATGATTTTAACCTTTTTCAGTTTGATTGGAATATTTAATAGTTCTCCTCTTTTCATTTAAAATACGATTATATCATTTCCCATCTTCTAATGTAATCTCCACCTGATCTTGTCCCTGGTAAAAACCAAAGAAAGTTATGATTTAATATCTCTGGGGTATTGTAACTATGACCTTTGATTTTATCCTGCCCGTTCCTTATTCAATTTATGTGCCAGGACCATTTTCTTAATGTTCCATGACAATTTAATTACATAATTTCTCTTTGCACTCCTAATTTTTATTTCAACTTCTCTCCTGATATCTCCATACTCTCTCCTGCTGAGCATACGCCTCTTTCCTTACCCTCAATTTTTATCTATCATGATGTTAATCATCCATGGTGCCTCATTAATGTTTAGTCTGCTCTTGATTTTCAGTCTAATATATTCTTGCTGGAGCCTGCTGAGCAGCATTTTAGCTCTTTCTCGTTGCTGTATTCCAGCATTGCTTGCCGGTATCATTGTCCATTTTATTTTTCCCACGTTCTTTTCTCAAAAGCAGCTTTTCTCCAAACTATTATCCTGACCTTTGCCATTTATTATTACAAAATGTATTATATCAAGGTTACTTTCGTCTAGATCACTGGATCCCAAATTTTTATCTGTCATGGAACACCTTTACATTATCAAAATCTTGAGGCACGCCACTGATAGTCTCCAACTGAGCTACCCTCAAACAAAAGCCTTTTGTCTCTAAAACATCATAAAAGCACGTATAATACAATTTTCATTAGGTTAAGAAGTTTTCATAGAATCCTACAGTGCACAAGGAGGCCATTCGGCCCATCGAGTCTGCACTGACCACAATCCCACCCAGGTCCTATCCCCATAACCCCATGCATTTATCACAACCAGTCTCCCTGACACTAAGGGGCAATTTAGAATGGCCAATCCACCTAACCCGCACATCTTTGGACTGTGGAAGGAAACCGGAGCACCCGGAGGAAACCCACGCAGACACGGGGAGAACATGCAGACTCCACACAGACAGTGACCCAAGCCAGGAATCAAACCTGGGTCCCTGGTGCTGTGAGGCAGCACTGTGCCACCGTGCCGTCCAATGCAAGCATTTTCACTATTTGCATGTGAAATACAATATTTTTATTTAAAATGTACACAATTTAAAAGTGTTTTCCATTAAAGGTTTCAATTGTTTCAGATTTTTAAGTCTGCATTCAGATCATCCCCAAACCCCGTGTAGTCCCTGCTCGAATACAGAAAGATGTGGAGATGCCGGCGTTGGACTGGGGTAAGCACAGTAAGAAGTCTCACAACACCAGGTTAAAGTCCAACAGGTTTATTTGGTAGCACAAGCTTTCGGAGTGTCACTCCTTCTTCAGGAGAGTGAATACAGAAAGCACAGCACTCCAATTTACACACGGCAAGGTTCCGTAAACAGCACGGTGATAATGACCATCAGTTAATCGGCGATCTTGTTTAGGTGTTCAGGGATAAATGTTACACACTACACAAGGAAGGACTTTACTGCTGTTCTTGTGCCATTGGATCTTTCACATCCATTGGAAAGGGTAGCCGTGGGCTCGAATTACAGTCCCCTCTGTGAGACGGCACTGCTGGCAGTGCAACGCTCCTCTCAATCAGACTTAACACGAGTAATAAAAACTGCAAAAGTTTGGACGTTAATTTCTCCCAGACCAGGGTCTAAATATGTATAATAACAGTCAGTAATGCAATTACACCTTGTAGCAATTCCATTCCTTTAATCTCCTTTACCTACATCCACTATCCAATTAATATAAGGTTCAAACCCCCAAAAGATCATTATTTTGCGTCTACACTCATTTCCCCAATTTGTCTGCATATTTCTTCTAACTCCCTCCCACTATTAGTGCCTGCAGATTATACCTGTGGGATTGATCCTTTATTATCATTTCTCTGGGTTCACATGGACTCTGTCTTACTGATAGCTATGACACTTCTCTCTCATGTAATTATGTTACCTTTAGCGAGTATAGCTCTACCACCTCTCCTGGATCCGTCCCTTTCTTATACCCTGAAGTCTGATTTTTCTGTAGGTACGGTTCAATACTCCCGTCTACATCTGTTTCCTGGGAACATATTAATTTTCTCCAGTTCTTCTGTTCTATTAAGGGGGTGGCAGGGTAGGCGAAAGGTGTGGGGGGAATGGGTGGGGTGAGTTGGAAAAGGTTGTCTGGCTGACAGTCAAGTGCCATCCAATTGCTTTCCAGTTGGCTTAGGAAGACAATGGGTCACAGGGATGGATGTGTTTGCTGACTAATGGCTGCTGTGTAGGGACAAGTCACGCGATGAAATTCCTAGGCATGCATTTAATAACAGTTGGCAAATCCAGGACCCTGGCCCATCGGTACAGCTCCTTCCTCTCCTAGCGCTCCATGCAAATGGCACGGGATGGCATTGTGGCGCAGTGTTAGCACTGCTGCCTAACAGTGCAAGGGACCCGGATTTGATTCTCGGCTTGGGTCACTGTCTGTGCAGAGTCTGCACGTTCTCCCCGTGTCTACGTGTGTTTCCTCCGGGTGCTCTGGTTTCCTCCCACATTCTGAAAGACGTGCTGGTTAGATGCATTGACCATGCTAAATTCTCCCTCAGTGTACCCGAACAGGCGCCAGAGTGTGGCAACTAGGGAATTTTCACAGTAACTTCATTGCAATGTTAATGTAAGCCTACTTGTGACGCATTTCGTAAATTAACTTTAAAAAGAACTCTTTTTTCCCATACCAGTCATTTAGCCTCATGTTAATGTTCCTGATCTGTCTGCTCCTCTGCACCTGGCTCAAGCAATAATCTAGAGGGTAAAAACTTTGAGGTCAACTCTGATATGGAGAAGTAATTATCAGACTATACTTTGTTGCAATGTTGCCACAAAGGTGGCGTGAACCGGGCAGACTCCCAGTACTTTGATAGTTACTTATGAAGTATTCTGCAAAGAGCAGAATTATTGAAGTCATTTATGAACTATTAACACAAACCAACATTAAATTTCATTTGGCAATCCCTGTTAAACTTTAGGGGTGGAACTTCATGAGATTTTTTCCAAGTGACTAGGTAGCATGAAAATGGGAGAGTTGCTTGTCCGTTTTTCGGATGAGTTTTCACGCCCAAACTTACGCACTTGTCTCTGAACTTTTGGGCTAGACCATTTCTAGTCACAAGAGGCAGTGGGTGGGGCTTAACTCACCAGACAACCAGCAGCTCAGATCGAAGCCACAAACTGCACACGTGCAGAAAAAGCAAAAAATAAAGCAGCTCTCCTGGCAGAACCCTCCTGGGCCAGATACAGCCTCCTCCTTGTCCCCCATGGACATCGGAGCCCCCCCCCCCGCAACATTGCTGACCCTCTTAACCCCCCCCACAACTCCTCCCACCCCCCTCCGCCCACCACCCCCCGCACCCCGGACCCACTTGCACATGGCTCCCTCATCACCCCCTGGCATCGATGGATGCCTAATGTGACCCTCTCTCTCCCCTGCCCCCGATCATCACAGAGGCACAAATTCTCCCCCCACCCCCTCAGCACACCTGCAAGTGCTGACTTGGCTTCCCCTCCATGGTAACAAGGCAAACTGCATTAAACTCGCTGGAATGCTCTAACGGGTGCTTGATTCGTCCAAACTGCCTGCAGCTGATCTGCCCTAACAAAGGACAGCTCCTCATAAACCCCAAGGATGGACAGACGGGCAGGCAGTGCAGGAAGCAATGGCCTCCAGGAAGACAGCACCCAGGTTTTCGGAATCTGATCTGGCCAGGTTACTGGAGGCGGTGGAGGCAAGGCGGGACACCCTCTTACCCCCAGCAGCAGGCCGTCCCAGGGGAAGCGTTGGAAACGCAGAATGGGAGGCTGTGATGGCGTGTGTTGATGTCAGGGCACTGGCCAGGAGAACTGGGAAGCAGTGCCAGAGAAAAACACATGACCTACTCCAGGCAGCAAGGATGAGTGTTTAACCTCATCCAGCATCTTTCCCCTAAATGACCCGCAGATACCCCCACTTCCAGCACCCTGCATGCTTCCAGCCACTGACCCCCCAAGCACATCCCTCCTCCCCCCTCAAGGGTATCACAGTACTTGCCCTCTGAAGGCCACCCCCTGGCGCCCTGCAGGAGTCACGCCATCAGATTTTTCATGGTTCCTTCTGTCCTCACAGTAAAAAAATGCCCATAACCGTTGGGAGAGGGCGAAGACAGAGGGTGATGAGCCTGACATCCGATTCCTCACCCCCTTTGAGGAGTGGGCACTGAAGCTTGCGGGAGAGGAGGGGATGTGGACGATAAGTGACAGCATGGTCAGGTTGGGGCATTGAAGTGAGCACCTGCCAATCCTCCACTTGTTGGAGAAATGTCAAGTAAGTTGCAAGCAGCCCAGTTTCCTCTCCCTTTCTTGCACTTAACCTTGTGTCCTCTGTTGCAGGAAGGAACCCCAACACGCTCAGACCATCTGGCATCCTGGCCCCCACTGCTGCTGCCACCCATTCTGCCCCTGATAACGCAGAAGACTTCTGGGAGGAAGCCGATGAAGGGACCTCCAAGGGCGGCACCAGTTTTGCGTCAGTTTCTACCTCGCAACTCACCATCCCAGAGACTCTCACATCAGTGGGTCAAGTTAGTGGAGAGGCATCTGGGTCACTCTCTGGTGAGCACGGCACATCTGATAATGTACATCAGGTGGAGGAGGGAATGAATGTTCGAGGCCTCTGGCACGCTGGAGCATGCTGGAGGCGAGGACTCAGCTGGCCCCAGGCTACATGCTGGGCCTCTGTGACCCTTCAGCTGATGGAGATGCAGCAACTGAGCCAGGGAATGCAGGAGTGGCTGATGGCCACACTGGACCAACTCTGAGGCTGTTGGGAGGAGTCCCAAAGCTTTTAGATGGACCAGTTATTGCCTGTCTTGCGTGGTTCCCAGGCCAACACTGCAAGGATGGCGTTCGCGGTGGAAAGCCTGGGGCAGGAGATCCTCAACCGTGAGTGGCAGGCTCCAAGCGATGGCTGAGTAACAGCAGGCCACAGCTGAGGGCCTCAACAGGTTTCTCGAGATTCTGCGGCCCATGGCTGAGAGGTGAAGGGCAGCCCTAGGCAGATAGAGTATTTAGGCACTTTAATGTTTCCTGTTCACATGTTTTTATATTATCACTTATCATTAAGACACTTTTACTGGCACCAATAAATGTTATTTCACCACCTACCTGTGATTAATTTGTCTCAGATTTGCCTCTAACAGGAAGGTTTTTACTCTGATGGTTGTCGGAGGGACCCTGTATGTTGAATGTGAGTGGCGGAGGCCCCTCAATGGTCTGTCACTGAGAATATGAAGGTGCTCAAGGAAATCATTGGCTACAGTGGCATGCATTGGCAGCGACTTACACTATCTGCCATGGCATCCCCAGAACCCAGGAGAGATTCCCTCCCTTCCCCCACCCCACCTGGGGCCTTTATGGAGTTTTAGTGATCCCTTACCCACTACCCAGATGTAGGCCCAGGTGCCAGCGTGCATGCAGAGCACAGATAGCAGTCAGAGTACTTTGCACTAGGGAATCATCATAATATTGGAACCCATGTGCGGCAACACAGCGTCTTATTGCCCAAAGCGCATGTTGATCAGGGCCACCCTCACCGTCCTCACATGCCTCATCCTTGCTGCCACCCGCCCTCCAACTCCTGGGTGGTGTTGCTCTTCGTCGTCCTCCTCCTCCTCTTCTCCTCCTCCTGCTGGGCGGCCTGCTCCCCAGTGACGCCCGGCTGGTTGACCTCCATGCCCTCCTCCTCAAGAAGGTCTCCTCGCTGCTGCTCAAGGTTGTGTAGGGCACAGCTCACAACCACAATGCGTGATGATATCAAGAGGCTATATTGATGGCCCTGCCAGAGTGGTCCAGGTACCTGAACCGCATCTTGGGGAGCCCTACGCACCACTGCATTACTGAACGGGTGGCTATGCTCAGTGCCCCAGCCCAGCAACACACACTCCGCATAACATCCTCCCCAGCCCCCCAACAACACACACACAACATCCACCCCCACAGCCCCCCAGCAGTACACACTGCCCATCCCCCCCACCAACCCTAGCAACACACACAACAGCTATACACACAGCCATGGGCCGCAGAATCTCAAGAAACCTGTTGAGGCCCTCAGCTGTGGTCTGCTGTTACTCATTATATCGGGTCTCCGCACGGTAGCACAGTGGTTAGCACTGCTGCTTCACAGCTCCAGGGACCTGGGTTCGATTCCCGGCTTGGGTCACTGTCTGTGTGGAGTTTGCACATTCTCCTCGTGTCTGCGTGGGTTTCCTCCGGGTGCTCCGGTTTCCTCCCACAGTCCAAAGATGTGCGGGTTAGGTTGATTGGCCATGCTAAAATTGCCCCTTAGTGTCCTGAGATGCATAGGTTAGAGGGATTAATAGGTAGAAAATGTAGGGATATGGGGGTAGGGCCTGGGTGGGATTGTGGTCGGTGCAGACTCGATGGGCCGAATGGCCTCTTTCTGTACTGTAGGGTTTCTATGATTTCTATGATTTCAGTCTCAGGTCTCCGCACAGGTGTCATCAGCCAAGTCCGAAGCGGTACCCCATGTCCCCCATGAGGCATCCCTGCACCATGGGCTCCTTCTCAACATGAAGCTGTCATACGTGCTGCTGGGGTGGCGCAGACGTGCACGATATTCAGCTGATGGTGACACACCAATTGCACATTTATTGAATGAAAGCCCTTTCTATTCATGAATCTTTCTGGATTCTTGACCGGGGCCTTGGCCCGTGGGCACAGTCTATAGCCTCCTGCACATTTGGCATCCCCGTGAATCCTGCAGCCTGGGCTTCCTGGGGCTTCCTGTTGGGCCTGCTCCAGGTCTAATTTGATATACTGGCCAGCCCGGGCATACAGGCCATCTATGAACTCCCTCACATGCTTGTGGACGGATGATTGGGAAATGTCACAAAGATCTCCACTGGTGGTCTGGAAGGACCCGGTGGCGTAAAAATTTAAGGCGGCTGTCACTTTCACAGCCACTTTCTCTGCTCAGTGCCCCAGCCCAGCAACACACACTCCGCATAACATCCTCCCCAGCCCCCCAACAACACACACACAACATCCACCCCCACAGCCCCCCAGCAGTACACACTGCCCATCCCCCCCACCAACCCTAGCAACACACACAACAGCTATACACACTACCCATCCCCCCTTCCAAAATGGCAACACAGCGCTACCCCCCCCGTCATTCCACCCCCCCCCCCCCCCCCCCCAGAACCCGTGCAGTCATGGCCACAGACAGCGCTGCTTGACAAGTCCTGAGGCTGCAGCACTGCCAGTTCAGAGAATTTCCAGCATATCCCCCCCCTGCAACTGGGCTTGCTACTGTCAGCACTAGGACCCAGAGTCAGCGCTGAGACCCGAGGTCAGCGCTCTGACCGAAGTCCATGCTGATAGTCTGAGGTCTGACCACATGAGCAACAACAGCCCCCCAGCCCCCCCCACACATTCACAGCACCCCCCCCACCCCGACCCGAAACACAACATGGCCGTCACGAAACAACCCCCTCTGAGCAGCATGGAGCAGTTTGAACGCTGAGACTTACCTCCTCGCTCACCCTCACTGATCAAGCGCCAGAATCCGCCTTTTATCGAGGAGGTGTTTTCCAGACCGATGTGGCTATGGTGAACGAGGTTGTGAAGGCAGGTGAGCTGGGACGATTGAGCATGAAGCTCGTTAATGATATCATGGATGAATGCAAAAACATGCAGATTAACATCTTGCCCATTTTGGGCGAGCTCCCTATCATGCCGATTTTTTTTTCCCGTGATAAGATGGGAATGGGCGCGAAAACAGGCGCCATTCCCCCTAGCCACTTTATGCCTGATTTTACAACATGTTCCCACCGTAAAACGGGTGCAACAAGGTCGTAAAATTACACCCTATAACAATCTTTTCACAAGCCGAGCGTTATTGCCCAACATCAACCTGCTTCCGCCTTCATTTCACAATCAGTAATTGTATTGCGTCTTGCATTTCTCAACGTGAAACACTGGAGTCAGTTATTACGTATCAAGATCTCAGAACAATAGCATTGACCTCACAACATGCAGCTTTCCCACGCACCTTACTGGCATTCAGGTGCTCAGGCATTTCCTTCACCAAGGACTAATTGTGAACCTTATGCAAACCATGATGCAATTATTAAGAACAGTGAAAGTCACAGTGCTTGAGGCGATTTCCTGTCCACAAGGCCTAAATTAGAGCTGCATTATACGTTATTTGTTTTCTTACAAGGACTGCAATCTAGTCAGGTTTTGTTACAGGAGTGTAAAATGGAAGAGGAAGCAGAGACTGGTAATGATGAAACACCGTCATTCCATCTCTCCCTCACAGCCAACAGCTCAGATATCTGACACTGTGCATTCTTTCGAGGGTAGATTAGAGTTGGGATCTGATTTGATTTGATTTATTATTATCACAGTATCAGTATGCAGTGAAAAGTATTTTTTCTTGCGCTATACAAAGCTTACTATTCATCGAGGAGGAAAGGAGAGGGTGCAGAATGTAGAGTTACAGACATAGCTAGGGTGTAGAGAAAGATCAACTTAATACGAGGTAGCTCCATTTAAAGTCTGATCAGAGGTAACACGACACTGGGTTATAGTCCAACAGGTTTATATGAAATCATAAGCTTTTGGAATGCTGCTCCTTCATCAGGTGAAGTGAAGCGAGGCACTGATACATCCACCTGTATATTCTGTGCCTGCGCACCTCCACTCTACCTCACCCAATGAAAGAGCAGCGCTCTGAAAGCTTGTGTTTCAAATAAACCTGTTGGACTATAACCTGGTGTCGTGTGACCCCCCCCCCCCCCCCCCCCCCGCCGCCCAGTCCAACACCGACATCTCCACATCAAAAGTCTGACAGGCAGCAGGGAAGAAGCTGTTCTTGAGTCGGTTGGTACGTGTCCTCAGACTTTTGTATCTTTTTCCCAACGGAAGAAGGTGGAAGAGAGAATGTCCAGCATGCGTGGAGTTCTTGATTTTGCATGCTGTTTTTCTGAGGCAGTGGGAAGTGTAGACAGAGTCAATGGATGGGAGGTTGGTTTGCATGATGGACTGGGCTTCGTTCACGATGCTTTGTAGTTCTTTGCGGTCTTGAGCAGAGCAGGAACCATACCAAGCTGTGATACAACCAGAAAGAATGCTTTCTATGGTGCATCTTTAAAGTTGGTGAGAGTTGTAGTGGACATGCCAAATTTCCTTAGTCTTCCGAGAAAGTAGAGGCGTTGGTGGGCTTTCTTAACTAAAGCGTCGGTGTGGAGGGACCATGACAGGTTCTTGGTGATCTGGACATCTAGAAACTTGAAGTTCTCGACCATTTCCACTTCATCCCTGTTGATGTAGACAGGATGTGGAGATGCCGGCGTTGGACTGGGGTAAACACAGTGAGAGTTTTAACAACACCAGGTTAAAGTCATAGAATCATAGAAAGAATCATAGAAACCCTACAGTACAGAAAGAGGCCATTCGGCCCATCGAGTCTGCACCGACCACAATCTCACCCAGGCCCTACCCCCATATCCCTTCATATTTTACCCGCGAATCCCTCTAACCTACGCATCTCAGGACACTAAGGGGCAATTTTAACATGGCCAATCAACCTAACCCGCACGTCTACCAGGTTAAAGTCCAACAGGTTTATTTGGTAGCAAATGCCATTAGCTTTTGGAGCACTGCTCCTTTGTCAGATAGAGTGGATATGGTTTTTGAGAGCAGATATCCACTCCATCTGACGAAGGAGCAGCGCTCCGAAAGCTAATGGCATTTGCTACCAAATAAACCTGTTGGACTTTAACCTGGTGTTGCTAAATCTCTCACGATGTAGACAGGGGCATGGCTTCCACTACGCTTCCTGAAGTCGATGACTATTTCTTTCATTTTGTTGACATTGAGGGAGAGATTATTGTCGTCACACCAATTCACCACATTCTCTGTTTCTTTCCTGTACTCTGTCTCATCATCGTGTGAGATCTGACCCACTACGGTGGTGTCATCAGCAAACTTGAAAATTGAGTTGGAGGGGAATTTGGCCGCACAGTCATAGGTGTATAAGGAGTATAGTAGGGGGCTGAGAACACAGCCTTGCGGGACACCGGTGTTGAGGATAATCATGGAGGAGGTGTTGTTGCCTATCCTTACTGATTGTGGTCTGTGAATTAGGAAGTTCAGGATCCAGTCGTAGAGGGAGGAGCCGAGCCCAGGCCACGGAGTTTGGAGATCAGTTTTATAGGAATAATGATATTGAAGGCTGAGCTGTAGTCAATAAATAGGAGTCTGATATAAGTGTCTTTGTTATCTAGGTGTTCCAGGGTTGAGTGTAAGGCCAGGGAGCTTGCATCTGCTGTGGACCTGTTGCGATGATAGGCAAACTGTAATGGATTCAGGCAATCTGTGAGGCCGGAACTGATCCGTGCCATGTCTAGCCTTTCAAATCATAATGATGGATGTCAGAGCCACCGGCCGATAGTCATTAAGGCACGCTGCCTGGTTTTACTTTGGTACAGGGATGATGGTTGTCTTCTTTTGGCAGGTAGGGACCTCAGATTGTTGTAAAGAGAGGTTGGAGATATCTGTGAATACCCCCGCCAGCTGATCCACGCAGGATCTGAGTGCTCGTCTGGGTACCCCATCCGGGCCAGTCGCTTTCCGTGGGTTGACTTTCAAGAAGGCTGATCTGATGTCTGCGATAGTGACCTCGGATACCGGTTCGGCCGAGGCTTTGGGAGCTGGAGGCGTGCTTTTGCTGACCTCTTGCTCAAAACTGGGATAGAATGCGTTGAGCTCATCGGAGAGGGGTGCATTGGTGCTGGCGATTCTACATGCCTTCATCTTATAGCCTGTTAAGCCTTGCAGGCTTTGACATAGTCGGTGGGAGTTGGTGTGGCTCGCCTGGAACTCCAGCTTGGTCCAGTACTGTCTCTTGGCATCTTTGATGGTTCTCCATAGATTCCTTGTATAGGTCAGTGTTGCCTGATTTGAAAGTCGCAGACCTGGGCTTCAACAAGCAGTGGATATCCCTGTTCATCCATGGTTTCCGGTTGGGAAATGCACGTATTTGCTTCCTGGCACACAGTCTTCTACGCACTTGCTAATGAAGTCTGTTACTCTCTCAATTGTCAGTGCATTCAAAAATACAAGGTAGGAATTTCTTCTACATATTACTGCTCCTTGTGGCACTGCTCAGGCTTCTTTTGCTGGAATGATCTACACTGCCACCCACTTGCAGCGTGTCACTCTGTTAGCCTCCAAATACTCCTTCATTTAAGGATACACCCCATGTACCAAAATCCAGAGAACTTAGGCACAGATTGCAATAAACAAAGCTTAGGAATCCTCAAGGCTACTTGACTCTCAACTTGCTACTAGCATTGGCTCCACAAATATTTTATGTTGTTCAACTTTAATCAATTTACATTGAGTTGTACTGTTATGTGGAGTGAGAAGAGTAGAATTCTATCTCAGCTCAACCACTTCAAGTCTCATTAATAAGCCACGTTAGCTGCTCAGTCATTAACAATGGACTGAAGTGCATAAGGCTGGCCAAATTACTGCAGATGATTAACAAGCGAGCTTGGCTCATAAAGTTGAAAAGATTGAAATAAGCAAGTGATCACAGCAAAAGATAACTAAGATATTCTGATGAGTGAAAGAACAATCGCAACACTAACCCAACCATTGTATCATTATTGTCCAGGATGAACTAACCCATCCCAATGTATTGTGTGGTATGTGGTGCAGAATGTTAATACCAATAGAACTGTATAAGGTAACCACCACCTGGCAGAGAGTAACAAGGCTGTAATTCAGCTTAAGGTTTCAAATGTCACCACAAGGCTGAAACCCAAACCATTTGAAACTTCAGATCCCATGGATTAAGGCAACTCAGCTACAAAGTCAACCAACTTATTAGCATTTACTGTAGAAACGCCTCAAAGTGTGGGCAAGAGTTGTTGAAGAAAATGAAAGCATAAAACTAGTTCATTAATAAAACTAATAAAAACTCATAGAACATGTAAAAGAAAGTCAATGATATGGAAGATTAGCGTTTGATGTAATGATGCCAGGAATTCATGTCGCTATGTCTTGCCTAAAATATATGTTTCAAGCTATCTTTACTCAAGGCAATTATTCATTCATGGGCAATGAAAAAGGAGTAAATGAAAGATGCAAATATTTTATATTATCACAGCAAGAAGTTAACATAGAGGTAAGATAATCAGTCAAAAACTGACTTTGAAAATTCTGTTGGGGGCAGGCTTCAAGATAATTGTGGATTTAATTTTATGCTCGTTACTTTGTTTCTTTGGTTTTCCGATCCTCCTCCTCTGAAAGTTTCTTTGGGATGTGGTTCCCCAGGTGCTAGGCAACCTCCTGTGCCTTGCCCAGATGTCCGTTCTTCACATGCGTGTCCATCAATAGTGGACAGGAATCTGGAACACTGTGCGACCAGGATGGGTTCTCACTGGGTAGAGCTGGAAACACAGAAGTGTCAGCATGCTAGTGGGTCACATGCTTGCATCGGTGTAGTGTAATCTGAAGATGTCAGGCTATTCAATTATGAATACAATTTGCAATACAAGTTTGGCCTATCCTGTTCTTGCTAACTTTACACACTTAAAACTTTCTTTGAGGATTGGGTGGAAGTTGGGGGGGGGGGGTGGCAGTGGCAGTGTTGGGGGTCAGGGGTGTAACTCAAGAGAGTTATGAGCAAAGGGAGTGTAAGATGACTTTTCCACTTCTGAGCCAAAGTAATATTGATGCAATAATTGCTTCCTTGGCTGAGAAAGTAACCCTGTATAGACCAGGATTCAAAGCTGGGATTGTTTGGCCTGTATGGCTTAATGTTAAACTGGGTGCTGCCCTAGTTGACTGGTGGAACCTCTTCTCACTTTAATGGATTTTGCTTGTTGGGAAAGGTAAAAAAAATGGTTTGCTCAGTCAAGCTTTGTGTTGACATACATGTGTCACGACGGTGGATCATAGCCCAAGTTACGTGTGGATATATTGAACTTTTAGATATGACATGTTTTTTAAAGAATATCATGCAAATTTTACCATCTCTTCCAACATGAGGGGCCTTTGGTCTCCCTGACATGCATCGGCAGCTCTTGGTCAGTGGGGTTGCTGATGGTTTACATTTGTACGGTGTCTTTCACAGTCTCAAGTCATCCCAAAACCTTTCATTGCCATGGAAATGTAATCACGGTTGTAATGTAGGAAATTTCTCCCCTCACCGTGCAAGGACCGAATATGATCAACTTATTTCCTGCCAGAATGGCAGGGTGATGAGCATCTGTTGGGCATCTGTTGAACTCTTCAGCAGGCTTTGCTGAGGCTCTTTAACTGAACCACAGAATTAGCATCCTGCTCCCGCATTCCCCACACAATCAGGGAGGGTGGGCAGGATGACACTGGATCTTAAAGGAAGCATTTCTCATTGAAGGGACCCCCAACATGGGCTCAATTACACATGAGTTTTTGAGACTGCAGGAATGGTGTTCTGGGAAGGCTACCGCCAGGTCTCTCGCTCTTACCTGTGTTCCTGTTGTGGGATCTGAGGTACTGCAGTGAAGTGATTATCATAAGGATGAGAAGAAGAGAACATCTCTCCAACCTCTTCGTGGTTGGAAGTGAGCAGATGTGTGTTTCCTCCAACTTGGAGACATTGCACCAAGAGGATCCAGGACCTCAGGAGGGTGGAGGAGATGAGTAGCAGAAACCATTCAGATGCCAAGCCACACACACTGACTTCCCCAGCATTCTCCTTCACAGCAGTCCTCAGAACGACACAGTTAGCAGCTCTACTAATCCATCTCTTGCTCCAGGCACCCCACATCCCCATCTGAATAGTTAACATTCAGATTTGCCCTCACCCTTGTCCTCCCACAATTATACCTCACAGTTATCCTCCATAAATTCTGTCCCTCCCTGCTCTCCACACAGCTGTTTCTAACATGTACAGCACTTTGCTTTCTCTGTGCTGGAGAAGACAGTGCTCAACTTGGCGAGAGGCAGAGGCCGGGATGGGGATGGGGGGAGAGATGGGGGCTTGGGTGATATTAGCCCTTGATTGATGGGCATTTTGTTGGCCCCTGGCAATGGGTCCCCACCAGATCCACTGTGAAGGAGGCTTTGTTCCAGAGGCTGCAGATGTCATCCACAAATGGCAGTGAAAACCTGCGCCTCAGGCGCTCACACAGGTCAAAAAAGTTGATCCTCTGCCTTAGACTCTGTGTTGGGAGTCTTGCCTTGGAGCTGAGTCCCTATGTCCATCTTCCCTGTCCTGAAGATAAGCTGAAGACAGGGCCGCTACGACTTGTAATAAGTCTTCAGAGGCAGACGTCCCTTCACCAAAATCCCTTTATTTACAATTCCAACAACAGTACAGAGTGCTATCAATTAGTAATCGACCTCCAGGGGTGTCAGAGGAACTGACACTCCCAGCTAGGTACAAGGCAAAAACTCCCTGACTGGCTCATCAGTTGGATCCTTAATCAGCAAGTTCATATTCCATTAGGCCAACCTGAATGAAGTCATTACACAACTGGTGTTGCTTCCGCTGCTGATGTTCGTGCCAGTGTTGGCATTACAGCTCTCCTTGTTTCTTATCAGAGATGCAAGTTAGAGCTGTGTAAGCTGCCATGGTGAAAGTTGATGGTAAGGAAGCAGTATTGAAGGTGAGAGAAGTGCAAGACAGATTAAGCAACTATCTATCGCCTGTCATACAGTGAAAACACTCTCTGAGAAGGGGTACTGTGAGCAACAGCAAAGAAACCCTCTCCCCTGAACATGATCTTTGTTCCCCGACCTTAGCCTTACTTCCTGGACAAACATTATCCCACCTTGACCATGACTCCCAGCTCCCCACAATTTCTGGCTGTGGTCTTGAGTTGTTGCCTTTCTTGTCTATGAGCCGATAGCCTTTCAATCACTGTCTGGTAGGAAACCTGATGAAAACCATTATCCTTCAGTTAATGTCTGCTCCTGCAAGTTTCCCATCCACAACTTCTTTTCTGTCCCTTCCCTCCTCTTCTCCCTCTGAATATCAGGGCCAATATTGTGCTTAAAATGAATTAGTTTGAGGAATAAACATTGAGCAGGACACTGGGGAGAATTCCACTTACTGTTCTTCAAATTATTACTACAGAATCGATTCTGTCCAATTGAGAAGGTAAGCAGAACCTACTCTGCTGAAAGACAGCACCCTTTCAAAACTGGGCTTGGAGTCGGGCGTGGAATGCGAGTGCCTAGTGGGCCACTTTTGGTAAGCAGAACTGGCGCTGCGGGATGTCAGCCTAGATATTGTGTTGAAGTCTCTGGAGTGGGTCATTAACCTTTAACCTCCTGATTCAGAGGTGAGAGGTCCACCACTGAGCCACAGTTGCCATTTTGCATCAATGTAGTGACTGGTGTGAAATAGAGGGCCAAATTCAACGATCTCAGCCATGGCTAGGATTTTCTGGTCCCGCTGCTGTGAACGGGGATTTGTCTGAGCACCAAATTCTCTGTTCTCGCTGACAGCGGCAGTGGGACGTAGAAGACTGGCCAGAATGTGAGTTTCTAGGAAATGCGACAGGTGTCCCACCTGTCACATTTCCAATCACACTGGGTCGGGGAGAGCCAAATGACCCTTCATCAGAAACTGGATAAGGTCAGTCATGCCAAACAGCACACACCAATCACCCAGGTCACCTCTCAGTCAGGAGAAGTTGCAGTGTAAAGAAGACCCAAATATCCAGAAAAATATCCATTTATTGTTTTCCTGCTGAAGAAAGCTGACTCTAAAATAAGATACATGGTGAAAGTTGCTTCTTGTTTCATTATAACAAATTGTGCACATATAAGGCCATTTACAAAATATAAAAATAGAACATTCTGACATCGTCAGTCAGCATAACAAAATTATGATTGGTGTTCCTCAATACTATTGCACCAACCAAATAACACCAAATTAGTTCACACAAACAGAAATACATGTTTCACATTCTGGTGTGTTGAATTTATACTGAGTGCAAAGTGATGTTATAGAAAAGAGAATCATGATACATGTTCTTTCACAAAGGAACTTGCTGTGTAATTCTTCCTTTTAATCTTTAGTTTTCCTAACCACTTCTTTTTATCTCAAAATTACTTTTCTCTGCAATATTTACATCATACGCCTTCATGCAGAGATATCACCACATGGGATTCAAGGTGATGTTTTGTGCGGAGGGGGATGAAGACAGAATTGATCAATGCTTCCTGTGGTGACTCACCCAACATAGTCAAATCCCCGATCTTTTTGGATCTTCCTCCTAAATCAAAGGCATCCACACCCAGAAATGTGAAGGGTGATTTTAACTTAACTTTCTGGGTGAGCAAGTTGACAGGTAAGTTGGACCTCCCAATATTAATCACCATCGGATACGTCACACCCAATCTCATCGGCTTTCCAGTGGGATGGGACATAATAAGACTGCTGTCTGATTTTTGACCATGCCTTAACATATAAAGCCACGTTTGCTGCTGATTCTCTGGATCCATTCATAGAACATAGAACATAACAGCGCAGTACAGGCCCTTCAGCCCTCGATGTTGCGCCGACCAGTTTTGCGATTAATACAACTGAGAAGAGTAGCAAGCCTCATACTGGCTAACTATTCTACATGTAAATGTGTCAGCTATTTACTTTTAATTCAGGTTTGGCTGCTGCATCATTTTAAGTCACCTGTTGGACTTTAACCTGGTGTTGTTAAACTTCTTACTGCATCAATTTAAGACAGTCTATGTTCATTTTCAATCTTCTGATTCGTTTGTATAAATGCCAGGATGAGCTTACCAACAGATCTCGGTGTTTCAGTTGGGGTTTATTTATCAATGGTGTAACAGTGCTGGGAATAATTATCTTGAAAGCTCTGAGTCCAGATAATTTTAATGAGACAAACCCGCGAGGAAGAAGTCTGAATGCAAATCGGACTATCTTGCCTGGCTGCAAGGATTGGGACACAAGTGCTTGTGGGACCCAGCTTGGAGACCGTGGCAATGAGATATGGCAAGTTTATAAACCCATGGTCAGTACCTAATTCTCTCATTTACAAAGAAATACATTAACTTATAAGAACAGAAAACTTTGATGAACTTAGCAGGTCTGGCTGCATCTAGAGGGAAACAGAGTTAACGGCCAGAATTTTCTGCCAGGATCTTCTGGTCCTGCCGATGGCACATCCCCGCCATGGGTTTCCCGGTTGCGTGGGGTGCAGTCAATGGGAAATCCCATTGACAGTCGTGGGACTAGAAGAACGAGTAGATCCTGTGATCGGCACACCACCTCACGCAACGAGAAAGATGCTGTAGGGAGGCCAGAAAATCCCTCCCAACGTTTAGACTCCATATGGCCCTTCTTCAGAGCTGAAAAGGGGTAGAGATGTGATAGATTATATGGTTGGAGAGGTGGCAGAGGAGGTGGAGCAGGATAGAAGGACAGGGATGGATGGGAGCTAAGGAGAGATTGACAAAGCTGTCATAGATACAAGACAAAGGGAGTGTTAATGGTAGCACTAGGGACTAAAGAAGGTGTTGATAGTGGTATAAAGATAAGAGTAGAACGTGTTAAAGGGATTAACCTGACTGACTTTGCATTTGCTCGTGTGAATAAATACCTAATTGACAGCTTGCCAATGAACCCTATGTTAACATGGGAATTATGTTCAAAGTTACATTGATCATTTATACAAGTTCTACCATCACTAACAAAACGGTGAGCAATTTAGTTTACATTTCCTGCAGACCTTTAGAAAATTGCTAGGCAGATTCCTGAGAGGGGGACTCAGTCTGAGTTATGGATGGTAGGTTTGGAGAGTTGCCAAGGTGAGTTGTACTAATGAGCTACCTCGGTCTCCTGGACCTTTGCTTGGTTTCCTTCAGGCTTTGGTGTTTCTCTGACAATGGATACCGGTTGCTTTGCCAAGAGACTGGATGAGAGAGGGGAGTGTTAGTGGCATATCCGGACAGCACCGTGTCTGGATGGGGTCGGCTTGATCAATCATGTGATCTTTTCCACTCCATTCATATTAATAGAACTCCCCTAATTTGAAAAAAAAATATTCCTAGGCCCTTACATAAGGATAAGGAAATAAAACAGCACCTCCGAAGGAGCAAGTCATCTACATTAGTACTACACTATATTTAGTATACTAAGAGTTTGCAGAATATTCCAACAAATCCCTCTTCCAAACCCCACACTATATCTTGTTTATTCCCTCGACCCCCCATCCAAAGTCTTGGCTTTGGAAAATTTAACTTAGGTATCCCCTGATCTGCATAATTTCTCAATAAAATTTGATACATGGAAGGTCACTTCAACATCCAATAGATTTTTCCTGTGTCATTTGGCAATTGCTTCATTGCTTTGTTTCCAGATGGAAAAAAGTTGTCGTATACATCATGACAAAATCATATGCTTATCACTTTACTTTGTATTTCAACAAAAAGGAAGGGCTGAGCATTTGAAAAATCAGGCCCCCTTCTACTGGCAACAATGATTCCCTTTTCAACTTGGGAAGCTGTTGTTCTTAATGTTCATCTACTTGCTGATTAAACTTGATGGGACCTCATGGGACCTTAATCTTCTGACTGCTATCAGTAGGAGACAAGCCATCCTTTGTAATTAACCCTAGCACCTTGAATCTCATACAGCCAACCAGGGTGCTTCTTGGATTCTTTATCAAGGGTTTAATCAACGATTCTGGTAACTGGTCCACCATTTTGAAGAGAAAACAACTCCTTTATGTTTTTGTTCGAAGGGTTGTTAATCTTAATTCTGTACTCTTCAGTCCCAGCTCAACATCCCAGTCAAGCTGAAATCTCTCAGAGACCGTTCAGAGTTTTAAAGAATTGGATTCTATCCCCTCTCAATCTGTCTCCAAAGAAAGAATAAAAGTTGAAGTGGTGGGACATTGAGCACGTTAGCCTAATCGACCTCTAAGTCATGGAATCATTGGCATCAACTCTTTTGAACCAAATCGAAGTCCGTTGGCAAGTCACTGCCCTAATATACCTAATCAGTAATCTGCATATAACATATACACCTCAAATTTTTCACACACACTCTACATACACATGTGTGTGTAAACCAAGAAGAAAGGATTTTTTTTCTTGGAGACAGTGCCTCTTTCAAGAATTAGGAACCTTTTGAAGAATGAAGTGAGTTATAACAAAGTCTTAAACAAATTACAATTACTCCATAATCAGGAAGTGGTCTTCACGTTTGGTTTCTACACATTGAATTTAGGTACTTAAGCTATTTTGGTCCATATTTGCTTTGCGCAACACCTGGCAAAAGGTATTCCACATTTAAAAGACTCAGTCCTTTCCCGTGTACTTTGTAGCTTCATTGCTGTTGCTTCCACTTGGCTGAGCAGGATTGAAAGGGTCTTCATCAGATTTTTCGTGTTCAACCCGCATTAATGAGCGCTTCTTCTTCTGCGACAGTTGATTGCTTGAGAGAGACGATTTTCTGGTGAAGGAACTTGTGAGCCTTCGTCTGAAGTTCTCCCCTGAGAAGAAGTACAAAAGTGGATCGAAGCAGGTATTGGCAGCTGCCAGGCAGAGTGTGACCACGACTGACTTCTGCATGTAAACAATGTCGTCGCAGTTCTTGTCGTTCTCCTGCAGGGAATGCAGGTGTAACGTACGCTGGATGTGATAGGGCATGAAGCTGATCAGGAAAGCAGCCAGCACGATTATGATCAGATGCACTGCTCTTTGACGCGATGCTTTCTTTTTGTGAATGGAGGCAGTGCTTTTCATTAATGTCCTTATAATAAATGTGTAACAAACAAGAATGATGAGGAATGGCAGGATGAAACCTAAAACCAGTGAAACATAGTTCATAATCAAAAGACTTTTCAGACCTCTTTTAATCTTATCATTTGGAGGTTCAAAGCACTTTGTTTTATTTTCATGCACATGAGAGCCTGAAAGCAGGAATGGGCTGCTGGTAACGGTGACAAAAATCCAAATCACAGCACAGACTATCTTGGCCTTCTTCACATTGACTATTTTCATGTTCTTTACAGGGAACACAATGGCCAGGAAACGAGTGAAACTCATAGCAGTCATGAAGTAAATGCTGCAGTACAGATTGACGTAGAGAGAGTAGGAGCTGATTCTGCACAAGAAGTCCCCAAACATCCATCTGCCTTTGAAAGCGTAGTAGACTACACGCAAAGGCAAGGTGAAGACACACAGCATGTCTGACACTGCCAGGTTGAGCATGTAGACATTGAAGGCCGTTCTCTGTTTGAATGTTTTCACAAGTACGAACAGAGCGAATGCATTTCCTGACAGGCCCACGACAAAGACAAGAGAATATACCGTGGAATAGACCTGATTGCGAAAATCGTCAATTGGTGGACACGAGTGGTTCCTTGAGAAGGTAGTTGGCCTTAATGTTATTCCTCCAGCCATTTTAGAATACTTTGTTGGAAGGAAATGTCTTCAGAATCTACACAGGACAAAAAGAAGAAAAGCAATTAACGCAATGGAATCTGCACCACAACTGTGCATCTACTTTAATGGTTAGCAGGAGCTTGATCCTTGAAAACTTGTTTGTTTGGAACATCTGTCTGCAAAAGGCAATATTGAGTTGTCTATCAGATAAATATTATTGTAAATGTTTTCTCAAATTGCAAGTAGGCATCATTGTATTATGGGAGTGCAGCCATTTTTTAGCTTCAAAGAATACGATAACTTGGAGTTAACCACACTGGCATTTATGTAGCATATTTAAAGTGACAAAATCTCCCAAAGTACTGTAGCAGAGAGGGTGCAATCTCAAACTTAGCAGGAATTGGGTGAAAAATTAGAGGAAGTTGTGGAACATGGATTCAACGAAGGAGAGTTTTGAAGGAGGCTTTTGAAAGCTGACAGAGGTAGTGACAAGCAGGTGGGTTGAGAGAATAATTGAGAGAATTCCAGTTGGGGCTATTACAGTTAGAGACATCCTAAAGTTTATTGGAGTTTACTTGCTATTAGGGGCACAGTATGGCTCGGCACAGTGGCAAGTGGTTAGCACTGCTGCCTCACAGCGCCAGGGACCCGGGTTCGATTCCTGGCTTGGGTCACTGCCTGTGTGGAATTTGCACATTCTCCCCGTGTCTGCGTGGGTTTCCTTCTGGTGCTCCAGTTTCCTCCCACATTCTGAAAGACGTGCTGGTTAGGTGCGTTGACCATGCTAAATTCTCCCTCAGTGTACCTGACCAGGCACCAGAGTGTGGTGACTAGGGCATTTTCACAGTAACTTCATTGTAGTGTTAATGTAAGCCTACTTATGACACTAATAATAAATAAGTAAATTCTGTGGCGTATTAGATTCTAACTGCAAATAGGCAACTCCCTCAATTCTGGGATCTGGGGTGGGCGAATTGTCAAGACCATAACATTTTGCATACTTAATAAATGAGTTGCAATTTGTTCATAGAATCCCTACAACGCAGAAGGAGGCCATTTGTCCCATCATGCCTGCACCAACAACAATCCCACCCGGGCCCTAACCCTGTAACCCCACACTTTTACCCTGCGAATCCCCCTGACACTAAGGGGTAATTTAGCACGGCCAATCCACCTAACCTGCACATCTTTGGAGTGTGGGAGGAAACTGGAGCACGCGGAGGAAACCCATGCAGACATGAGGAGAACATGCAAACTCCACACTGACAGTCACCTGAGGTTGGAATTGAACCTGGGTCCCTGGCGCTGTGAGGCAACAATGCTAACCACTGTGCCACCGTGTCGCCTGTGCTGCTGATTATAAATATGCCGAAACAATTAGGTGCTGGTGTGAGACTTGCAGCGGGGTAGATTTGCTGGAGCAGTTTTAAACACACACATACGTGCTCACACCACACATGTGTCAAGTTAATTAGGCAATGAGCCTCACCATTTCGTACTTCACAATTTCGTTAAACCGTTTATATATACACCATGACCTTCCATTCTGATATTGATTCAGGATAGAACCTGAACCTGGGTGAGGAATGCCCCGACTGAGAAAATGGTTAAAGTTAATCTGATCAACCAACCTGAGCCAGCCAGCAGGGTGCATACACAGCATGGTAAGGAAACAATTTATAAGAGGAACGGCCATTACCGTGCAAGGATTGGGTGAATTTGAAACCGCCTCTTTTATCTCTTTACGTTTTTGCAAGTCTGCTATTTTAGACGATGACACTTTGTTGGTTCATGCATGAAAGCTTTTCAATTTAACCACCTGATAACTATCAGTCATCACACCTCTGACCACAGTTTTCCTGTGATGTGTAATTCAACTACCATGATCAAGAAATCGTCTTTCCAGTTTGTGCAATCTTGGGTGATGTTTGTTGGCAGGCTTTTCAATCTGTGGGCCCCTAGGCTGGTTCTATAATGTCTACGCACTCACTCAGCATGGTCAGGATAAGGATGAAGGAAGCAAGCTATCAGGGGAGTTCACGTCACATTGTGACAGTTCCATTTTACTCTTCATTCAACAAGGATAGACTTTGTTCCTGCACCATCTGCATGATTCAGTTGCATGCCATCAATACAATGAACTATTAAAGGTTGGTAATGACCACTGTTAAAAACGATATTCACCATTCTAAGAAGGCGACGGTGTAGTAATAAGATTGCTAGACTAGTAAGGCAGAGGCCTAGGCTCATCTCTGGGCTCATGGGTTCAAATCACACCACAAGCAACTAGTGGAATCTGAATACAAAAAATCTCAGTGATAGTGACCATGAAACTAATGCAATTAAAAACCCATCTGGTTCACTTCAGGGATGGAGCTTTCTGCCCGCCTTGTCTGAGTTATGTGTGGCTCCAGACCCACAAAAATGTGGTTAATTTTTAACTCCCCCACCAAGTCACTCAATTGTATCAAACTGGCACAGGAAAAGCTTTACAAAATGGAATCCAGGTGCATCCTGGCACTGGGTATGACAATGACATGTCCAGCTCTGTCAACCTTACTATCTGAGGATTTGTGTCAAAATTGGGTGGGATTTCCCTGTCGGGAAGCAGTTTGAGGAAGCAGCTCATCACCACCTTCTCACGGGTAATTAGAGATGGGCAATCAATGCTAATCTAGCCAGCGATGCCCACATTCTGTAAATGAATAGAAAGTCTCCCACCAGCACCAAAGTACAGTGGCAGAAGTGTGTACCATCTACAAGATGCATTGCAGCAACTCACCACGACTCCTTCGAAACCTAAATCTTCCAAATCCACAAATCCACAAGGGAACGTCATCACCTGGAAGTTCCCCTCCAAGTCTCTCACCACACTGGCTTGGAAATATATCACCGTTCCTGCACTGCCGCTGGGTCAAAAACCTGGAACACTTTTCTTAACAGGACTGGGGGGGCAGTGGGGGGTTCGGGTACCAACACCACATAGTTGATGTTGCATCTGTAGCGCAGAAAGAGGCCATTTGGCTCATTGAGCCTGTACTGACAACAATCCCAACCTATCCACATAATCCCACGTATTTACCCTGCTAATCTCCCTGACACTAAGGGGCAATTTAGCATGACCAATCAACCTAGCCTGCACATCTTTGGACTGTGGGAGGAAACCGGAGCACCTGGAGGAATTCCATGCAAACACGGGGAGAACGTGCAAACTCCACACAGACAGTGACCCGAGGCTGGAATTGAACCTGGGTCCCTGGCACTGTGAGGCAGCAGCGCTAACCATTGTGCCGCCGTGCTGCTCCATGGACTGCAGCGGTTCAAGGAAGCAGCTCATGACTACCTTCTCAAGGGCAATTAGAGATGAACAATAAACAGTGGTCTTAATTTGGAGAGGGAACTTAATTCTAGCCTGCTTGACATGCTAATGGGTGTGAAAGGTCTTCCCGAGATTGTTTGTCGGGAAACTGGACCTGCCTTGAATCTCCCAAGGACAACACATCCCCAGTTCATCCCAATGGAGTTTAATCCAGATAAATGCGAAGTGATGCATTTTGGAAGAAATAATGTAGGGAGGAGTTATACAATAAATGGCAGAGTCATCAGGAGTATCAAAACACAGAGGGACCTAGGTGTGCAAGTCCACAAATCCTTGAAGGTGGCAACACAGGTGGAGAAGGTGGTGAAGAAGGCATATGGTATGCTTGCCTTTATAGGACGGGGTATAGAGTATAAAAGCTGGAGTCTGATGATGCAGCTGTATAGAACGCTGGTTAGGCCACATTTGGAGTACTACGTCCAGTTCTGGTCGCTGCACTACCAGAAGGATGTGGAGGCGTTAGAGAGAGTGCAGAGAAGGTTTACCAGGATGTTGCCTGGTATGGAGGGTCTTAGCTATGAGGAGAGATTGGGTAAACTGGGGTTGTTCTCCCTGGAAAGACGGAGAATGAGGGGAGGTCTAATAGAGGTGTACAAGATTATGAAGGGGATAGATAGGGTGAATGGTGGGAAGCTTTTTCCCAGATCAGAAGTGACGTTCACGAGGGGTCATGGGCTCAAGGCGAGAGGGACGAAGTATAACTCAGATATTAGAGGGATGTTTTTTACACAGAGGGTGGTGGGGGCCTGGAATGCGCTGCCGGGTAGGGTGGTGGAGGCAGGCACGCTGACATCGTTTAAGAATTACCTGGATAGTCACATGAGCAGTCTGGGAATGGAGGGATACAAATGATTGGTCTAGTTGGACCAGGGAGCGGCACAGCCTTGGAGGGCCGAAGGGCCTGTTTCCTGTGCGGTACTGTTCTTTGTTCTTTGTTCAATGTCTGGAAACTGATTTTTGGCCTCCCCCCAAATTAAGTTCCCCTGCCTGCCAAGCTTTCCACTGGACCAGAAGATCCCACCCATAATATCACAACATTATCTGGCCTCTATTCTTCATACTAACATGCAAAGCTCAGCAATGTTGAACTTCAGTCATCAATTATATCCCCATTGTGCAAGATAATTAATGCCTTTGTGTATATTGTCATATCATCCTTTGCAATAACTACTCCTAATTTGATGCCATCTGCAAATATTAAAATTTCCTGTTCTAAATTGTCAACATAAATAGTGAAGAAAATTGGGCCCAGTACCAATCTGCTCTCAGTCTGAGACGCTACCTTTAACTATTGCTTTCTGTTTTCTGTTTGCTATCTCTTCTGCTCCTTGTCCTCTGGCTCTGCAACTCATATCCATCATTCCGCTCCATCTCCCCCATGACACCCCTGCCTCTCATAATCCCCATGCCCTCTCATAACCCTCATTCCACCCTATCCCCCTCATACCCCTCCATGTATTCATGTATACCATCCCATGTATTCTCCATAGTCTCTCAACCAGTATCTTTGAAAAAAAATTCTAACAATTGAATAGAGCTCTCACATTCAAATACACTTCATACTGAAAAAAACTCTCCTCCATAAAATTTAAATGCTATTAATTAGCAGGAATTCAAACCTAAAACTAATAGCATCACTGCTGGCTTAGTACTAATTAGGATTAATTTAGCTAGAAATTAATTAAGAATTTATTATTGCTTATGCATTATTGTATTACACCTATTTCATATAAATTTTAATGCTGGTTTTCATTAGTTAGTCTATTTTGTCCCCTTAGATGCCTTTAGAGTGGGGGTCTTGTAGTGCAATGGGTAGTGTCCCTTCCTGCCTCTGAGCCAGAATCTCTGGGCTCAAGTACCACCCTAGGACTTGATCACCCTGGAAGAAGCATTCATAGGGCTTGATCTTACCATTTTGAGTCTAAGTGCCGAATCTAGGCGTCAAATAGACCCGAACCCGGAATCCTCTTTCCAGCGCGCCCATACGCATTTTGCCGGCTCCGGTCCAATTTGTGCTGTGGGCGGGGCTTAGCGCTGCCGGACAGATCGGAGCTCTGAACTGCGCATGCGCAGTTCGAAAAGAAATCCGAAGCAGCGGGCCCGGGCAGGGAGAAAAAAGCAGAGGGCTCTCTGACCCAGATCATCTGGGGGGGGGGGGGGGAGACGAAAGAGGGCGTGACGGATTATCCTCGGGGGTGGGGGGGGGGGGGGGGGGTGGGAGGAGGAGAGGGGACATGACGGATCATTCTCGGGGGGGGGGGAGGAGGAGAGGGGGCGGGACCCAGATCACCCTTGGGGGGGGGGGGGGGGGGGGGGGGGGGTGGGAGGAGGAGGGGGGGGGGGTGTGACGGGTCCATCTGGCTCACCAAGTCAGTTACAATACTGCGTTCAGCATCTACTGAACCATCTTGGATACAAAGGATAATGGCATTATGCTAAAAATTATATCCTTGGTGTCGGCAGCCATTCCTGATGTTACAGTACTGATAGCACCAGGAAGATCGACCAGTGCCATTCATTATCCTTTGTATCCAAGATGGTTCAGTAGATGCTGAACGCAGTATTGTAACTGACTTGGTGAGCCAGCTGGACCCACAAGGCAGAAGGACCATCTTTGTGTTGACCAAAGTGGATCTAGCTGAGGAACGTACAGCTTATCTTGCTAATGGAAGGATGGAGGAAGGACACCAGCGATCGAGGTAGGTTGGGGGTGTGCTCTGCCGGGGGGGCCTGCCTCCCAGGGGGGTCTGATCCCGGGGGGGGGGGGGGGGGGGGTGGGGGGGTGGGGTCTGCTGGGGTGGTTAGCGGGGGAGTCCGCGAAGGATGGTTGAGGAGGATGGTGACTTCACAAGGGCAGAAAGGGCTTCGGAGGTTCCCCTGCAGAATAGAAATCAACTTCGGACTTTTATTCTGCAGGTCGCTAAAAGCGCGGATTCGGAACAGGCCAGAAGATGGTAAAGTGGGATTTGGCGGTAGGGTTGGGCGTGCGATTCATTAAGTCGATTTAAATGCATGCTAATGCATTTAAATTGTTGGGCCGCCCGATTCGGGTGCGGGCCGGACCCGCGCCCGAATTGGGTGTTGGTAAAGCCGCGATCTGCTCGGAATCGGGTGCAGATCGCGGTTAAGGCCCGACGCCCAACTTTACCGCGATTTCACGCCCGAAAACGGGCGCAAAGCTTTGGTAAAATCGGGCCCATAATGTGGCCAAACAGCACCACAGGCCAAGAAGGTTGATTGTCAATCTGTAAATCCCTCCAATACTCCTATGGCAAACAGTAAGAGCAGGAGCATCTCCTGGTCAGACATGTTGATCCAGAGTATTTCTCCTTAAGCCTCTGGTGACCTGTTCCAGGAAAAACTAGCCATGGAAACAGATGTAAGTGTGTGCTTTGTCTGCGTCATGTAACACTAGGCTTGGGAGAGTTCAAAATCTGCGCTGTATTTAGGTTATGTAGCTTCTCCGTTTACCTACGTGATATAATGACATTAATCTTCGCTTCCTGAAGGCAGGTCTGACACAAACCGTCACCACTTCCACCACAGCTAGGACAAGGGGGCAGGCCCTGAATCCACCCCAGCCAGAGTAGTTGGTGCCAGTGTGATCCAGGCTGGCCATCTAGCCATCTGGCCCCTCAAGGAGTTGGAGCTGCAGTGGCAACATGCCACGTTTGCAAACATATTGCAGCCTGGAACTGTAGAGGGCGATAGTTGAGGCTCCAATTTAATTTCATCATGTGGTTGACCAGGAAACTCTCCAGCTTCTACCACGTGCAACTAACAGTTTTTGGGAGCATTTTCAAGTTGATACACAACCAGTTTGGCCATGATATGAACTCACTTTGCTTGGCCAACAAGTCCTGGAGCGGGACTTGAACCCAGAACTTCTGGCTTAGAGGCAAGATTGTAGCATTCAGTATACCACAAGACCACCTCCATATTCATAATAATGAACATAAATAATCATTTAAAACTTGGTTTGGATTTCTCCAGCCCTGCTACCAATCACTCTGTGCTAATCATGATTTTTTTTCCTTTTTTCCTTTGTCTGGTATTTGCTGTTGCTCTCAGTTTTCCCTCTTCAATCCATTGTTTTTCCCTTCCCCCTTCTGCTGTTTAATTTTTAAAAATTATTCGTTCATGGGATGTGGATGTTACCGACTGGATTGACCAGCACTTATTGGCCTTGAGAAGGTGGTGGTGAGCTGCCTTCTTGAACTGCTGCAGTCCATGTGGTGTAGGTACATCCACAATGCTGTTATGAAGGGTGTTCCAGGACTTTGACCCAGCAATAGTGAAGGAGCAGTAATATATTTCCAAGTCAGGATGGTGTGTTACTTGGAGGAGAACTTGCAAGTGGTGCCGTTCCCATTGTATCTTCTGCCCTTGTCCTTCTAGGTGGTAGAGCTCTTGGGTTTGGAAGGTGCTGTCGAAGGAACCTGGATGAGTTGCTGCCTTGCATTTTGTAGGTGGCACACACTCTGGCACTGTGCATCTGTGGTGAAGGGAGTGAATGTTTAACATGGTGGATGGGATGCCTATCAAGGGGGCTGCTTTCTCCTTTAATCAGTTGTTGATACTAGGGGTCCCCAGGATTTCATCTGATGCTTTCTGCTTTCTCTCCTTTTAAACTGTTGATGCTGAGTGTTCCTACACTTCCTCTGCTTGTTCTTCCTCGATCTTTAAACTGTTACAGTATCAATTCACCTTTAGATTAGTCTGGTAATGTATAATCTGAATCACTGTTACTGACCAGATTATCATTAGTTATACATCATAGACATATCGGGCAGAATTTTCCCAAAAATATCCAAGTGTCAAAACAGCGTGAAATGAGAGTCTGTGCTTTATATATTCACGCCGATATGCTTTGAGTAGTGTTTAACTGTAAAATGGTTTGTTGATCATGACAAAGCATAAACTTCATTAGAGCATTACATGGTAAAGCTACTCAATGCAAATTATGATTTCAAAAAAAGTCTTGCCACTGTTCTATCAAGCCAGATTATTATTTTGAGGGAATTTACTTACTTGTCACTATAAGCCTTGGTAATACCATTCTTGCCTGAGTCAGAATGTTTAATTTTCACTTCAGACACTTGAGCACATAGTTCAGCAGTAATGAGGGGGTCCTGCAATGTTGGAGGTGCTATTTATGGATGATTTGTCAAGGTCTCACCTCTTTTCGTAGGTGGAAGGAAAAGCTCCGTGGGTACTATTTTGCAGAACAGTGAAATTCTCCCTGGTCAATATTTATCCCTCAACTAAAATCACTATCATTGATTATCTTGGCTGCCAAATGCACCAAGGAGATAATACATTTAGTTCCCTCATCCAAATCATTAATATATAATGCGAACAGTTGGGGTTCTAGCACAGATCCCTGAAATAACGCACTAGTCACTGCCTGCCAATTGAAAAAAAAACCATTTGTTCCAACTCTTTGCTTCCTATCTATCCTGTGGGTGGCACGGTGGCTAGTACTGCTGCCTCACAGCGCCAGGGACCCGCGTTCGATTCCCGGCTTGGGTCACTGTCTACATGGAGTTTGCATGTTCCCCCATGTCTGAGCCGGTTTTCACCCACAATCTGAAAGACATGCTGGTTAGATATATTGACCTGAACAGGTGCTGAAGTGTGGCGATTAGGGGAATTTCTCAGTAACTTCATTGCAGTATTAATGTAAGCCTTACTTGTGACAAATAAATAAACTTTACTTTTTCCTATCTGCTAACCAGCTTTCTATCCATCTCAAGATACTACTCGCAATACCAAGCACTTTAACTTTACATAGCAATCTGCTTTGTAAGACCTTGTCGAAAGCCTTCCAAAACTCTAAATAGACCACATCCTCTGATTCTCCCTGGGCAACTCTACTTGTTACATCCACAAAAAAGCACAGTAGATTTGTCAAGCATGAGTTTCCTTTTGTAAATCCATGCTGACTTTGTCTGATTATACCACTGCCTTCCAAATGCTGAGTTATGAAATCCTTAATAATGGACTCAAGCAAGATCCCTACTACTGGCATTAGGCTCACTGGTCTATAGTTCCCTGTTTTCTCTCTACCTTCCTTTTCAAATAGCAGGTTTACATTAGCTAACCTCCAATCTGTAGGAACCATGCCAGAGTCCAAAGAATTTTGGAAAATGACCACCATTGGATCTACTCTTTCTAGGGCCACCTCCTTCAATACTCTGGGATGAAAGCAGGCTTTGAGGCCCTCTCTGCCTTCCTGGCCACAGAATATCCTGTGGCGGATATCCCCTCCACAATGTTGGCCTAGCAACTGCAACCATTTTTGAACTTAAAAAATTTGCAAGTTGAAGAGATGACGCCTCAAGATGGAGACACCCTCTCACTCTGTCTCTTCTACTTGAAAAGGCAGCTGGTTCTTCAATGACGGAGGGCCTCCTATTGCGTTTCTCACATTGACAGCCCATCTGCAATCCTCAATTAGATAGTGAGCCCAGCTTCCGGCCATGAGTTTCAGACATGATGTGTTATCAAAGCAAAAGTTCCAAAATATTTTAGCAGATTTAGTACATTACCCAAGATCTGTGTACATCTTACTTACATGCAAATATTCAGCCAAAAATAATTCCACAGCACAAAGAAGCTAGTCCTTTCAGCTTTATATTGCTCCAATGTGTTTCTCTCCCTGTTGCTTTAGCAAATAGTTTAGGCCAATTAGCACATCCAGTAAAAGAGAGAGAATAATTTAATATGAATAGGTTGACCATCTGCCTGATAACATTACACAGTAATGTTTCCCCAACTGTTAAAGTGTACCTAACTTGAGACACTAGGATCCAGGAAGTTCTGGCTGGATTAAAGGTATGCGGATGTAACTGCTTATTTAAAGTAATGTTCAACTACGAAACAGATTTTAAAAAGTACCCTCTAGATTGCAAGTTTTGATTTAAAAAGGCAAAGAAATGTTATGGTTTGTGTCCTGATTCCTGTGAGATAAGATGAATTGACATTTGCAGGAGGTTCGAACAACTCCCCAACAAAGGTTTGGGATAATGGCAACAATTCTAACAAAATAAGAGTGAGTCGAGGAATGGTACCAGAAGCTGGTTACCACAACCTCTCCGTGCTGTGGGAACCTGGGATTGGAACTCAGGCACATCGAATAGAGAGAGGGATTCAGAAGCGAAAAACAAAATTGATTGCCTGACAAATGTCAGATGAATTCCCAGTAACTGCAAACATCGCAAGAAAGAGATTACAAGCCTGTAAGGCCCCATGAGTTGATCAAGTGTAAGATATAGTTAGCTAACAGACTAAGGTCTGGTTCAAATTGACGCAAACACTATTTCTACTGTGCATTGTAGTATAAAAGGTTAACAGACCAGTGAATGATGTGGATGGTGGTGTATCACTGATATCAATCAATGAAATGTTAGACTTTTGAGAGAGTGGTTGGAACACGATGCTCAGAAGCAACATGCCTACCTGTTCAGACACAGTACTAATAAGCAACTGTTCGGTAGGTACCAGAGCATGACTACAGTCTGTCCAGGGTGGCCATTTCCAAATTTCCAAAAAGGAGGACATTGCATACATGGTCATCCGCCCCAGCTGCCCGCCAACAACAACAACAACAACATCCGCTCAGCCAGCCTCCCCGTGTCGTGTCATCATCGGAAACCATCCGGAAACAGCCGAGCGCACCATGGAATCATCCTCAGCAGCCTCTCCCCCCCCCTCCCGAGTCTGCTTCGGCCACCCGCCGGAAATAGTCGAAGATCTCCGGGAGAGTCGCTCCAACCAATTCCACCCACCCCCAACACGTCATCTTCGGCAGTCTCCCCCTCCCCGAGTCAGCTTTGGCCAGCCACCGGAAATAGCCGAAGGTCTCCGGGAGAGCCGCTCCGATTGATTCCATCCACCCCCACCCTCCACTGTGTCATCTTCGGCAACGTGCCGGCTCAGACTAGAACGCTTCGCGTCACCATCTGAGCTCCCCCCGACTCATCTTCGGATCCCTCCGGAAACAACCGAGCACTTGGACACTCGCCCACTGCTTCAGCTTCGGCAAGCGTCCGCACACAGCCGAGAACGTCACCACCCACTCCGACTCATCTTCGGCCACCGATCGGAATGAGCTGAGGGCGCTGCGTTCCGACCGAGCATTGCGTCATCTTCGGAGGCGCTGAGGTTGCGTCACCGGCCTTCGGGCACTCCACGGAACGAAGCTGACTTCGGAAATCCTCCGGAAAGAGCCGAGCGCCTGCCCTTTTTTAGTCAGATCCAAAAAAGAACGACAAATTAACATCCGGCTTGAGGTGGCGCCGGACGGAGGACAGAGTGCTCAAAAGCCGGACTGCCCGGCCTGAAGCCGGACATCTGGCCTCCCTAAGTCTGTCCAGTAACCAAGTATCAAGCCTAGAGTCCACAGATGCACCATAGAAAGCATTCTTTCTGGTTGTATCACAGCTTGGTATGGCTCCTGCTCTGTCCAGGACCGCAAAGAACTACAAAAGGTCATGAATGTAGTCCAATCCGTCACGCAAACCAGCCTCCCACCCATTGACTCTGTCTACACTTCCCGCTGCCTCGGCAAAGCAGCCAGCATAATTAAGGACCCCACGCATCCCGGACATTCTCTCTTCCACCTTCTTCCTTCGGGAAAAAGATACAAAAGTCTGAGGTCACGTATCAACCGACTCAAGAACAGCTTCTTCCCCGTTACTGTCAGACTTTTGAATGGACTTACCTTGCATTAAGTTGATCTTTCTCTACACCCAGCTATGACTGTAACTCTACATTTTGCACTCTCTCGTTTCCTTCTCTATGAATGGGTTTGCTTTGTCTGTATAGCGTGCATGAAACAATACTTTTCACTGTATGCTAATATATGTGACAATAATCAGTCAAATCAATTCAAGATAAGGAAGGCCATCTCACAACCACATCAACATAACACTGGCACTAAAACCCAGGAAGAAGATTTCTAATATTCCTCCCAGGTGAATTAAAGCAGGAGGAATCAAACTTGCACCAAATGGGTTACTTACACAAGTTTCCCAAGAGGCAGTATATCTCAAGTCTAATGCTGTGTGGAATAGGGCATTAAATCACATCAGGAGTAACACAGCAAATTAGGTAGAATCACCTTGTGGTTCTGGTAGTAATATTAAACTAGAACTGTTTTGAGTTTAGATTCTCTCTGTCCTGCTGCTCCCTCCAAACCCTCCCTTAACCCACTCCCAGCCTTCCCAATCTCACCACTCTCCCTCTTCCTCATTGGCTGGGTTCATTGGGTCCTACTCTCTGGAGTTTAGAAGAATGAAAGATGATCACATTGAAACATTTGAGACGCTGGCAGAATAGACACTGAGAGATTGTTTTCTCCTGGCTGGGGAAACTCGATCAAGTGGATACATCTTTAGGAGAAGGGGCTGATCCTTTAGGACTGAGATGAGGAGAAATTTCCTCATTCGAAAAGTTGTAAATCTTTGGATTCTTTGCCCCTGAGGTGTTGTGGTTGCACCATCATTGAATTATAGTTAAGGCTGAGATATAAAGATGTTTGGTCTGTCAGGGCTTCCAGCGATATAAGGAGTAGGCAAGAAAGTGGAGTTGAAGCCCAAGATCAGCTACGATCATATTGAATGATGGAGCAGGCTTGCGGGGCTGTAGAGTGTACTCGTGCTCCAATTTCTTATGTTCCTCTTCCCATGGCAGGTTGTGAATCTGCAAAATGAAAACTTGGATCATTTGTGGCCTGCAGCCAGAAACTAGCTAAGGAAGTTGTTGAATTAAAAACTCAACATGTTCACTCATGTCATATAGTCATACAGTCCATCGAGTCTGCACTGACAATAACTCCCACTAAAGGTGCGCTAATCCCATTTTCCAGCATTTGTCCCATATCCTTAAATGTTATGATATTTCAAATGTTCATCCAAATACCTTTTAAAGGTTGTAAGGTTTCTGGCCTCCACTACCTTCCCAGGCACTGCATTCCAGATTCTCACCACCCTCTGAATGAAAAAGATTTTCTCAAATCTCTTATCCTGAAACTACTCCCCCTTGTGATTGACCCCTCAACTAAAGGGGACAGCTATTTCCTATTCCCCTGTCCATATCCCTCATAATCTTATACACCTCAATCATGTTCCCCTTCCTCTGCTCGAGAAAACACAATCCAAGCTTATCTCGTCTCTCCTTATAGCTCAAATGCTCCATCCCAGGCGACATCCTGGTGAATCTCCTCTGTACCCCCTCTAGTCCAATCACATCTTTCCTATAGTGGGGTGATCAGAACTGCACATAGTACTCCAGCTGTGGCCTAACTAACATTTTGCACTGCTTCAACGTTACCTCCTTGCTCTTATACTCTATATTGCCAGCCTTGTCATCCAGTAAAAGAGAATTCAACATGCCTAAGTGGCCATGTGACTCTAGTTTCCCGCTATATGGTTAACCTTTGTTGTTCTCAGAACTTAGGCATGGGTAATAAACATTGCCTTGATCGTGCTTTCTATTCCTAGGAACAACAGTATAAATAAAGCAGCTTGCTTTCCCTCATGGAGTTGAGCTGTTTTGCTTTACGGCAGAATCCAATGTTCTTCCTTTATATCCAAACAAGTTTTCAAACTATGGCCGGGATTCTCCGGCCGCCCAAGCCAGCGGCATTCACCAGTCCCGCTGCAGTGAACAGAGATTTGGTTGAGAGGCACGGTGGCACAGTGGTAAGCACTGCTGCTTCACAGCACCAGAGACCCGCCCGCGTTCGATTCCCGGCTTGGGTCAGTGTCTGTGTGGAGTTTGCATGTTCTCCCCATGTCTGCGTGGGTTTCCTCCAGGTGCTCCGGTTTCCTCCCACATTCTGAAAGATGTGCTGGTTAGGTACATTTATCCGAACAGGTGCCGGACTGTGGCGACTAGGGGATTTTCACAGTAACTCCATTGCAGTGTTAATGTAAGCCTTACTTGTGACTAATAAACTTGCAGCGGAGCGTGAGCGGCCGAAGACTTCCTGCCTATGTCGCATGATGTTTGCAATTATGTCCTTGAGTATCGTCATGCCAATAAATGTGGCATGTGTGGATATTGGATCCCTTTCACTTAAGACTGGCAATACATCCCAGGACAACTTGTCCACTGTGCTATTGAATGTGGACTGGTTACAAACCAGTATAAGCAATGTGTTTGCAATTGCAATGTCTCGTGACTGAACATAAATTTATTTCCATGAAGTGCTGGAGGAATTTTACAAACTTGTGGGAACATGCCCAAAGATTAAAAAACATAGCACATATAGGAAATAATGAAACAGAAAATAGGAACAGACCATTTGAAATTAAGCATGGGAAAATAATATTCTGACCAACTTGGTTTTAACCAATGTACTTTTTTTGGGATTTTAGTTGGTAGCTTAATTGGCCGCAATATTTGCTCCTCTCCTTGAATTCAAATGGTTCTGAGATACTAAAACCCTTTGTGCTGAACTGGGTATATTTATGAATTCCTTCCATCAGCCAGTGAGCAGGGTGTGGGAGGGACCACAGTGAGGTCAAGTGTGTGTGGGAAGCGAGATTAGGGTGGCATGGTTAACACGACTGCCTTCCAGCTCCAGGGACCCAGGTTCAATTCCTGCCTTGGCTGACTGTGTGGTGTTTGTACATTCTCCCTGTGTCTGCGTGCTTCCTCTGGGTGCTCCGGTTTCCACCCGCAGTCCAAAGATGTGCAGATTAGGTGGATTGGCCACACTAAATTCCCCCTTAGTGCCCAAAGATGTATAGGTTAGATGGATTAGCCATGGGAGATGTGTGGGATTATGGGGAGAAGGGGCTGGGTAAGCTACTCTGTCAGAGAGTCTGTGCAGACTTGATGGGTCTAATGGCCTCTTCTGTACTGTAGGGATTCTATGATTCCATAAAAAGAGATGTAGGGGACAAATTTTCCCATTCCGCCTGCCATGGGAATCAGAGCGGGTGAGGGGCAGACCATGGAAAGATCCGTTGATCTCAGGCAGGATTTTCCGGTTTCGAGGCACGGCTGGAAAATTCTGTCCATAGATCCCAAAAGCCCACACTAAAACACGGGGTGGGATTTTCCGTTCACACTCGCCCCAAGGTTGGAAAATCCCGTCCGAGGTCAACAGACCTTTGAAGTAAAAATTAAAGTTTATTTACTAGTCACAAGTAGGCTTACAGTAACACTGCAATGAAGTTACTGTGAAAATCCCCTAGTTGCCACACTCCGCGCCTGTTTGGGTGCACTGAGGGAGAATTTAGCATGACCAATGCACCAAACCTGCACATCTTTGGACTGTGGGAGGAAACTGGAGCACCTGGAGGAAACCCACGCACAGCCGGGAGAATGTACAAACTCCACACAGTCATCCAAGCCAGGAATTAAACCTGGGTCCCTGGTGCTAACCACTGTGCCACCATGCCGCCTGGTCCGTGTCCCACACTCTATGATTCCTGTGGCGGGTGGGCTGGGAAAATTCCGCCCATGACGTGGAAACCCATGCTATCTTTTATTTTCATTGAGCTCCATTCAAGATTCACTGCTCTGCCCAAGACCGCAAGTAACTATAAAAGGTCATAAATGTAGCCCAATCCATCATGCAAACCAGCCTTCCATCCATTGACTCTGTCTACACTTCCCGCTGCCTTGGCAAAGCAGCCAGCATAATCAAGGACCCTACGCATCCTGGACATTCTCTCTTCCACCTTCCGTCGGGAAAAAAGATACAAATGTCTGAGGTCATGTACCAACCGACTCAAGAACAGCTTCTTCCCTGCTGCCGTCAGACTTTTGAATGGACTTACCTTGCATTAAGTTGATCTCTCTCTACACCCTAGCTCTGACTGTAACACTACATTCTGCACTCTCTCGTTTCCTTCCATATGAACGGTATGCTCTGTCTGTATAGTGCGCAAGAAACAATACTTTTCACTGTATGTTAATGCATGTGACAATAATAAATTAAATCAAAACATTTTGCCAATTCCCCACATGCTGACTTGCACAAGGTACTCCTCTCACTGCCTTGTTGTTACTGTAAGATCTTCTAGTCCTTAAATTCAGATCCTCCCTGAGGTAAAAAGCTCCGGTAACTTCAACTCATTACTGCCATTTCTAACCTCGAACAAATGAGTTCACTGGACAGCTTTGGAATGCTGCCAAACCTTCCCATGAATGATCACAAGACCATTAAAAGTAATCAATGTCAACTGAATTGCTGACTGGTTATGACTACATTTTTGGAGGGACAGGAATGTTCACAAGATAAAACTGTATAAATAGCGCTAAGTGTTTTTTGCTCACACAACCCAATTGCTTTTCACTATAAAAGGAGACCAAGGGAAAATATAGCCTTCAATGGAAGCTTCAGTAATCATGAGGGGTGGCTTTGAAATTAAAAAAAACAAAGAGAAGATCTTCCAGATGGGCATTAAGTTGAAGGGAAACCTTATGGCCTGAATTTTCATCTTTGAGGCAGGGAGTGGGAGTCAGGAAAATACCCAGCTCAGCCCACCTACCTTGAGAAAAATTCCCGATCAAGGTGGGATCCTCATTGCCAGGGGGTAGTGAGGGCTGGGTCCGGCCAGCCAACCCAGGGAGATGTCGGGAGGCAGCCACAGGAGCTATGGGTTATGAGGTGGGCTATTTGTAAGGCTCACCTTGGTGCTTTAGGCCTTCATCCCATGTTCAAATAAAAACAGATATGCCCTCCAGCCCTCACACCCATTCACCCCTACACACACTGCTCAGGCCTCATCCATGCCACCTTGCGTGCTACAAGCTTTGTGTGTGACTGAGAGCTCAGACATTCATTATTCTTGTTGAAACAGTTGTGCCCCAGGGAAAGCATTGCTTGACTGACAGTAGAGGCTTTAATTTTATGGTTTATTTACACAAGGTTAAATGGTTTCAAGGGCTTGTGGTTTCTGCTGTTGATACTTTTACTGCCTTGTAATGAAATGACTTGTTTTAACATCATGGAAAGTAACGAATGAATTTCTTTGTTAAAGTTATTTTAACACATCCTTCTGTGCCTATAGGGTTCAATGATTCTATAAAGTCCATCGTGGGTCAATGGTCATGGGAATCCCATAGCTTGGCAGAGAGACGTGGGGGGTTCAGTGGGTGTGGAGTGCCATAGCTTGGCACAGAAGGCATGAAGGACCATGGGTGGCAGGTGAGAGGTATTACCTTGGTATAGACGGCATGAGAAGGACTTTTGGAACTTACTTTTTAGAAGGCCGCCTCATGCAGACTCGGGTTCATGACTCTGTGAACCAGGACTCATAAAAAACCTGGCCCAACACTGCAGTTGCCCCTACTGGTAATTATATTTGGCAGATCGCCCCCAACTAATACGGTCATTATAAGGAATTTTCCACACTGGGTCTTACTGAACAAAACAGTCAGCCACAAAATAATGTTGAGGGAAGGTTCTTTTCCCAAAAAAGTCCGGTAAATTTTTATCTGGTCTGTTTGTTTGCAATACCAACACGCTAAGGCAAACCATGTTCGAACAAACATCGCACAACAAAGCAAAACTAATAAACATTGTGCCAAAAATGATGCTCAGCAACATATGTTATTTTTCTATTCTCTCTTTTAAACTGAAAACAAATGTCAGTTCATTTACACAAGGATTGGAACTTCCAATGGGCAAATCACAAGCAAAGGCACTCATTGGGTTGGATTACATACCCGTGCATGCTAATTTCAAACAATTGACAATGTCTCCATAAAAATGGCAGCAAGGTGGCACAGTGGTTAGCATTGCTGCCTCACAGCGCCAGGGACCCGGGTTCGATTCCCGGCTTGGGTCACTGTCTGTGCGGAGTCTGCACGTTCGCCCCGTGTCTGTGTGCGTTTTCTCCAGGTGCTCCAGTTTCCTCCCACAGTCCGAAAGACATGCTGGTTGGGTACATTGGCTATGCTAAATTTCTCCCAAAACAGACGCCGGAGAGTGGCGACTAGAGGATTTTCACAGTAACTTCATTGCAGTGTTAATGTAAGCCCACTTGTGACACTAATAAATAAAGTTAATAAATAAAATGTACAGAATTTAGCTCGAGTGTTCACACATAAACTGCGCTGATTAAACTGTCTATCCATTTGTTTATTTATTTGAGGTGAATTATTCCAAAGTTTATGAGACGCCCCAAGGCAGAAAGTCTACAATCACAGAAGTGCAGTGTGCATGGCTATGATGGTGATTGTGAATGGTTCCTAAAGTCTGCTGGACCTATCAATGCTGTCATGTCTGGACAAAATGTGTTCATCAGACTCAGTGTGGGCTGGAGCCCACTGATTACTGGGGTGAGCAGCACCACATAACCTCTGAATGTTCAGCTTGATTGACAGTTCACATGTTTCAGAATGCAACCAATGATTCCGATCTCAGTGCTGTGATCTGTGAGTTTTTCCTCTAGAAGTGGAGTTGATTTTTCTCTTTTCGAGAGGACCTGCCGAACCCCTTTCCCGAGGCCAGGTCCCTCAATCAGGCACTGAGTGCCTTTGCCTGAGGGTCGTTCCCCTAGGGCCCTGCAAACAAACCTGCCAGGGTTTGCTTGTGGTTTTCTCCACATGCCAAACCCCCCCTGCATGCCGTTGGGGTTAATACAGCAGTGATGGGAAGAGGCAATTAAGTGGGCATTAATTGATCCCTGTGTGTGCTCCTATCATGGGCTTCACCAGCTGGATGTGGGAAGGCAGCGGGGTCAACACGCATTTGGCTGAATAAATGCCCCCCCACCCTCAATCCCAATACAGGGGGAAACACAGGATTCTGCCCATTGTATAGCACTCTTTCCTCACAGAATCATAGAATCCCTATAGCGCAGAAGGAGGCCATTCGGCCCATCGAGCCTGCACTAGCAACAATCCCACTCAGCCCCTATCCCTGTAACTCCACTTACTTATCCTGCTAGTCCCCCTGACACTAAGGGGCAATTTAGCTTGGCCAATCTACCTCTGATACGATATTGGGCTCTTCTTCCATAGTGACATCACAAGAGGCCTGGAGTTTCCATGCCCGCCATGGGCCAGCTTAAAGTTCACTGATCTTGGCAGGATTGGATGATCCCAATGACTGGCGGGGCTGGAAAATCCTTCCCCAAAACAAAAATGGCCTCAGTGTAGATTTTTCATCCATGGTGCCATTGGGCAGCATGTTATAATGTATACAGACGTCTTTTATATCAAAGCAAATAGGCTGTCTCTCCTGATAGAAGATAAATTGTATGGATGTACATCTGCTGACTGAGGAAGAGCTGGAGATTGAGAAGAAAATAAAATGAGAGTGACTTTCAATGAGCCTTATACAGGTTTACTATTTATGGGCGGCACGGTAGCACGGTGCTTAGCACTGCTGCCTCACAGCGCCAGAGACCTGGGTTCGATTCCCAGCTTGGGCCACTGTCTGTGTGAAGTTTGCATGTTCTACGGGTGGTCCGGTTTCCTCCCACAGTCTGAAAGATGTGCTGGTTAGGTGAATTGACCCGAACAGGCACCGGTGTGTGGTGACTAGGGGAATTTCACAGTAACTTCATTGCATTGTTACAAGTAAGCCTACTTGTGACTAACAAATTTACTTTATTTACTACAAAATGCTATTGAGTGACACATGGGTAGATCAAATGCAATCGCTTAAAATACTTTTATTCTGGCCTCTTGAACCTTTCCAATTTAAGTCTCTCCACCTGCCTTTCCTTCAGCCGTCATTGTTCTAAGCTCTGAAATTCTCTCCATCAACCTTTATACTTCTCTCCTATTCCTCCTGTAAGAAACCCTTTAGAATGTACCTCTTTGACAAAGCCTTTGGCCAAATATTTGTCCCAATACCTTCTTCTGTTGTCCTCTGTCACGTTTTGTTTGATAATGTTTCTAAGAAGCATCTTGGGATGTTTTATTACATTAAAGATTATGGCCGGGATCTTATAACCATTCATGCCGGCGGGATATTCCCATCCCGCTGCAGTGAACGGAGATTCCCGTCACTGTTGTTCAGTTCCACAAGGTTTTACAATATACATGAGCCAGATTACAAATCCCTCTCAGTCAGAAACTTCTCAGCTTGGCTCTGATAGTTGCACTCTTGCTCAGGGATCAGACAGCATTGGGCTTGAGCCCCATTGCAAGATGGAGGCCCACGGTTTTGGCTGACATTGTGGCGCAGTGCTGAAGAAGTGCATCATTAGGAGATGTGTCACTGCCTGCCACTTCATGTGGATACCAGGAGATTTCATGGTTCTGCTCGAGAAAGAACAGGCCAAATCTGCTGCTATCCTTCAATAAAGACCACCAAAAGCGGACTGGGGTGGGATTTCCTGTGGTCGTGCCCAGAGAAATGTGAAACCATGGCAAACACCAGGGGTAAAATGTTACGCATGTCCAACACATCCAAACCTGTGACCTTTACCACTTAGAAGGACAAAGGCAGCAGATTCATGGGACATTAGCACATACAAGCAGCCCTCCCAGACACTCACCACCCTGACTTGGAAATATATCGCCATTCCTTCAACGTTGCTGGATCAAAATCCTGCAACTCGCTTCCTAACACCACTCTGGGTGTACCTACGCCAAATGGACCGCAGCTGTTCAAGAAGGTGGCTCACCACCAATTTCTCAAGGGCAATTAGCGATGGGCAATAAAAAATGCTGGCCAAGCCTGTGATGCCCAAGAATAAAAAGAACTGAATCTAGGATACCAGGCAAGAGTTATTTTGCGTCCAGAGCTGTTGGTAAATAGCATATTCCTATTTACCTAGAATGTAGGATTCTGTACAATTCTTTATTTAATTTCAGGATGTGGCTAGACCAGCATTTGCCACCCATCCCTCATTGCCCATGAGAAGGTGATACTGAGCTATGTTGAATTCTATTCCCCTATGGTTTTCATTGGTTATTGCTACTTGTTAAAGTTTATGTGAACAGTGGATCAACCACATGATCACACTGAAAATAGTTCATTATTTCAAGGAGTTTTGAGGGGCTTTTGATCATAAGCAAAACCTCTAATTAAATAAGAAGGTGTGCCCTCCCACATAATGTATGCTGTTCCTTAAATCCGTGCTTGAAATACTGGAAAATCCTTTGCATTGCCACTGGGATATAGGAAACCAAAGAAGGATGTTTTATTGTCAGCACTCTTTGGGTAATGTGGGAATTTACTTTCTTCAATGCAAAGTTGCAGAATGGGATTCTGTGCAGCCGTCACATGGAATACTTGAGGCGAGTAGATGCATTTACGGGGAAACTAGATAAATACACGTGGGAGAAGAGAATAGAAGGATAAGTTGGTAATGCGTCATGAAGAAAGGTGGGAGGAGCTGGATGTGGAGCATAATGTCCTTTAGGGAAGGAAAGCTGCTGTCTTGACCTGGTCGGACCTACATGTGACACCAGATCCACAGCAATGTGGTTGACTCTTAATGCCCTCTGAAATGGCCTAGCAAAACACTTAGTTTATTAGAGGTGGGTTATAATGCTGGCCTTGCTAGTGACACTTGGAGGTTGCATGGTCTGCTTCTTGCTGCAAAATGCTATGAAATTATACGGTACTTGGCACACTGAGAGACACATGCCTCAGAGAAATAGCTTTTCTCTTTCGTTTGTTCAATTTAACCTATACCTCTGGTTGTGCGTGAATCCTCAAATTCACTGATTCACTTCTTCAGATGTGCACCCTGTTAGTTTCAGGACAGAGTGCAGAAGGCAAGAATATGTATTTGGGTTTCAGCTCTGATGCACCATCAATCAAGTAAAGACTAGTTTGTATGCAAGAACAAATAGGCTTTTATTAGCAAAAGACTTGGAGCACACCCATGCCGATGAACTGGTCCAGACTGAGGCAGGGGGGTAGGGAGCAGTCGCCTTTATACCTGGACCAGGGGGGGTCCAGGTATAAACCTGGACCAGGGGGGGAGGAGTCCCGGGAAGGGCTGGCAGGGACGTGTCCAGGCATGTCTCACACACACAGGCAATAAACTAACAGTGGTTTACCACAAGCTCCTCCATCAGAGACTTAGGACAACAGGTAAACTTCACCACATGTGCAGGTTTGTCACAGATTAGGAGAAACAGCCTGCAAGACTTGAACCATATTGCTGGCTGGGATTTTATGTAACCAATAGAGGGGAATTTTTCTTTCTGTGTCTTTACTTGCCGAATAGTCCACATTATAATGGAATAATGAGGTGCTTGAAATTCACAAAATCCTTCATTATTATTTGGCAAATTAGTGCCTTTATTTCCAAAATGCCTGACTGGTATTAGTCTTTTCTGATTGCGAAATATATTTATAAACTAAGTATAAATCGATGCGGATATGAATCTGCCCTTTCTACATCTATTTTTATCATTCAGTCTCTTGTGTTTGACACACATTTCTTGTCCATAAATCTCACTTATTGTCACAATATTTGGTTGACTGTCAGCAACAGAATTTCCCATTCTACGCTCACATTTTGTCAGCTATCATCATCTAGTTGCAAACTCGGTGATTCTGTGGAGCACGTTTCTGACATCTCTGCATTTTGTATGTTTAAATATAGCATCAAGAGTCTCGTTTCCTTTCTGGATTATCATATTGTACACTTAGTACACTGAGATTAACACCAGCACCATTTTCATTGTGTAACATGATCGAACAGAGGCTCCTTATCTTCCAAAATAACGTGTCTCAGATTTGTGGTCCATGGAATCTTGAGTGGCTGTATAGAGTTTCCAGGAAATCTGCTCTTTGGAGCCAGTCCTATGGGTGTGCAATGTGAATAACCACCTTTGATGCCATGGTCTAGAGTAAGAGAAGGTGTGGTGACCAGAGGGACGCTCCTCCTCTCTCTTTGTGCTCCTGCTCTATTTATTTATTAGTGTCACAAATAGGTTCACATTAACACTGTGTGGTGAACCATCGTTGGTTCCCACTAGGGAGTACTGAGCCAGGGTCTGGCCAGTACTACGAGTATGTATATATGTTGCTGTTGGGGTTAGGGATGGGTTGTTCTACTTGTTGCTGTTGGGGTTAGGGTTGGGCTGTTACACCTGTATTATAGTTATTATGGTACATCCCAGTCGGGCTCCGCCTCCTGGGAGAGGTATAAAGGTCACTGCTCTGTCTGGGACCCCTCAGTCTGGGATCGTGTACTATATATGGTAGCTTCGTTGTAATAGTAAATAAAAGCCTTTATTTCCTTGAGCATCTCAAGCCTCGTGTGTGATAACGCGCATCACACTGCAAGGAAGTTACTGTGAAAATCCCCTAGTCGCCACACTCCAGCGCTTGTTTGGACACTCTGTGTTCCTGCTCTTTCTCTGTGCCCCTGCTCTCTCTCTGTGCTCTCTCTCTGTGCCCCTGCTCTCTCTCTGTGCCCCTGCTCTCTCTCTGTGCCCCTGCTCTCTCTCTGTGCCCCTGCTCTCTCTCTGTGCCCCTGCTCTCTCCCTGTGCCCCTGCTCTCTCCCTGTGCCCCTGCTCTCTCCCTGTGCCCCTGCTCTCTCCCTGTGCCCCTGCTCTCTCCCTGTGCCCCTGCTCTCTCCCTGTGCCCCTGCTCTCTCCCTGTGCCCCTGCTCTCTCCCTGTGCCCCTGCTCTCTCTCTGTGCCCCTGCTCTCTCTCTCTGCTCCTGCTCTCTCTCTCTGCTCCTGCTCTCTCTCTCTGCTCCCGCTCTCTCTCTCTCTGCTCCCGCTCTCTCTCTCTCTGCTCCCGCTCTCTCTCTGTGTTCCTGCTCTCTCTCTGTGCCCTTGCTCTCTCTGTGCCCCTGCTCTCTCTCTGTGCGCCTGCTCTCTCTCTGTGCTCCACCTCTCTCTCTGTGCTCCTGCTCTCTCTCTGTGCCTCTGCTCCCTCTGTGCCCCTGTTCCCTCTGTGCTCCTGCTCTCTCTCTGTGCTCCTTCTGTCTTCCCCTATTCTCCTCATGCTCTGTGATGTTATTCCACTCTATGAGCTCCTGCCAAGGACTGACAGATTCTGCAATGAGCAGCATGCTCTCCAGTTTTACTAATATTTGTAAACAAATACTTGTTATCTTAAAAACATTATTGGGACACACTTTGCGGGTAGCCCATTCATATCAGGCACTACTGTTCTAAAAGGACATATCATCAGATTTTATGTGAGAAACTCCATGGACAATGTATCTATAACTAATATACAGAATAGCACTTTAAGGGCTGAATCAGGGTAAAAGAGACAACATATAAGTACATAAGAAAGGGCCAATAAAGAAAAAGTGATTTATTTCTCTTGTGTTTCGCTTCTGTAGATTTCTTTTTCATTTTTCCCTCTGATTAAAAACTCCAGCTTTATGAGTGCTTAAATTCTCCTGTGTTAAACCTCAAATAGTTATTTACTTTCAAACCTGCTTTGAGCTTAGGAAGCCCAGCCTCCAATACTAAAATTGATCCTGAGAATTGTCATTAGCCACTGAGAGCAGGAGCTGGTGGTGGTAGTCTCATTTTTCAATTCCTGTCATTGTTTCAATAGAAACTGCATCCAGTAAGTCATCACAAAACCAATTACTTGAGCTAAGGGTGAACTCTGATATCATCATGCAAATTGCTGCCCGTGGTAATTAGTTGGAATTTTGCAACATTTCAGCTGAAAAATGCGTTTAGTTTGTTATATATTGTGGGTCTCTTGAGGGTTTGAAGAGGAACAAACTTGCATTTTTATAGCACCTTTCATTACCTTAGGACTTCCCAAAGCACTTTGCAACCAACAAAGTACTTTTGTAATGCAGTTACTGTTGTAATGTTGGAAATGCGGCAGTCAGTTGATTTGCACTTGGCAGGGTTCCATGAACAGCAATCTGATAATGACCAGATAAATCTGTTTTAGCAATGTGGTTTCAGGATTGAATATTGGCAAGGATACTAGGGAGGATCCAACTGCTTCTCTTTAAAATATGGGGATTGTATGAATCTAATCTGCAAGAAGGCACCTCCGGCAGGGCAATACTCTGAAATGCACTAGAGTGCCTTGTGCCCAAGACTATGCAAATTTGAACCCTTGACCTTCTACTGCAGAGCCGAGTGTAATACCCACTGAACCGCCATCCTGAGTGCCATTCTGGTGCTACAGCTCACTAGGTGCTGGCTGGCACAGGCGTTGTGTTAAAAGTGGTTAACCCCATGAGATGGCATATGGTCAGACCATGTGCACGCTTTAGGAATGGAATTGGCATGTGACATGCTCAGAATACCACATGAGTTGGGAAAGCCCAAAGTTTAGGAGCCAAAAACTAAGAAAGGGTTGTTGGCTGACCACCCAGCGCTGGCAATTTTTAAAAAGTAGGCAACAAAATCCTTCTGAGAGAGAGTTGACATCCTGTTCCTATTATAAGGTTGATCTGCTAAAATAAAACCCATTTTTAAAATGATTTTATTCAGGCCATTATTTGCCACAAAAACTCTTCTTGAAATAATCAGACTTTTCACAGCTCTGCTGATCTGTGCCTCAAGATCTATTTTCAATCCTGCTCAGTAGGGTCAAAAAACACTAAAGGCCATAACATTTGGCACTGGAAATCTGAAAGTAAAGTTGAAAAAAGTCAGAGATAAACAGCTGCCCTGACAAGGTCTGTAGAGTGAAGGGACTTGTCAATGCCTTGCCCACCTTTGATGACAGTCCATCAAAAGTGCCACTAGATGGCAGTAACAAACATGTCAACCATTCCAAGATAGTCAAATTGATTTTATCAGTTCTAGGTAATTAAAGGGACATCCACTGCAACATGTTTGGGAAGCCACTCTATTTGTTTACTGTCATGTAAAACTACTTCAAATTACTTGGTGGCACCACCATGGAAGTGAATCGCTGCAGGAAAATAAAATGTTTGAAAGGCCTGTTTAATAAGCACATGTCCCTTTAATGAGCAAGTCCTGTATACAAGAAAAAAAGCGGACCTTTCTCAGTTTATAGGTGACAATGTCAGCTTGCATATATGGTCAGTTTTCATGTCAATTGTTCAAGTGAAAAAAACTGCAGATCAGTAATTATTAAATGTTTAGTGCATGAGGTGCTAATTGGTGACAGGTTAGCATTTAATTTGTTCATATGCTAGCTCTCTGTTTTGACTTTAACGCAGGCTTTGTCTGCATGGATAATCTTGACTATACACCAGTTACTTTAGTCTTCAGCTCTGAGGACTCTTTCTGTTAAAGTCCAAGGTCAACCATGATTTTATTGACTGGCAGAGCAGGCTCGATGGGCCGAGTGGTCTACCCCTGCTCCTGTTTCTTCTGTTCCTATCATTAAATGAACATTGTGCTGAAATGATTATTCTACCGTTTAAAGTGCACAGTTAAAAGTACAACATTTTCGCACTGAGCAGTGGCATTTTCATTGTAACACTTACTAATCAGTAACAATGAGTGTTCACAGTTCTGACATTTGGCTACATGCAAATCAGAAACTTGGAAGTCAACTGTGGTCTTAAACTTTGTGAGCCTTTCTAGCCTGCTGCACAAAATTGGTGAAAGATACAGATCTCGACTACACAGATCACTTATTAGTTTGCTACATAGAGTATGGATTTTGCACCTTGACCAAAGATAAACAGAACATCACTGGAACAGGAAGCAGGAGTCAAATAACTTTTAGCCAATTTCTAAGAACAGGACATGAACATATGTACTATAATAGCCAGGAAAGGCCCATTGGTCTGTCTAATCTGTCCCACACAACTGCAATGTCTTGTTTGCCACAATGTAGGTAGAAAGCCGAGGAGAGATGAAATACCACCAAAAAACCGAGTAGATATTTTAACCAATAGATGTAAGGTAACGCAATGTAAAAATTCCATGAGCAGAATTAACTCTGGTCTGAAGGTCGCTACTTTAAGGGTGGCACGGTGGCACAGTGGTTAGCACTGCTGCCTCACAGCACCAGGGACCCAGGCTCAATTCCGGCCTTGGGTCACTGACTGTGTGGAGTCTGCATGTTTGCCCCGTGTCTGCGTGGGTTTCCTTCGGGTGCTCCGGTTTCTTCCCACAATCCAAAGATGTGCGGGCTAGGTTGATTGGCCATGCTAAATTGCCCCTTAGTGTCAGGGGGATTAGCAGGGAAAATGTGTGGGGTTACAGGAATAGAGCCTGGGTGGGATGCGGTCGGTGCAGACTCAATGGGCCGAATGGCCTCCTTCTGTACTGTAGGGATTCTATGAACTTTGTTTTGTTGCACCTGTGCATTGCCACACATTTTCTCAAAGGGCAGGTCACTGTGAAATTGTTGGAAGCAAGCAAAATGAACTGAGCTTTGGCTATTTTGACCACAGACATGATTCAGCTCTTGTCCTTATGACTGGTTCCAACACTTGTGATTAAACTTGAATCATCCTGTGTCAGAAGAAGAGAATGAAAACAGAAAAATGCTGGAAAAGCTCAGCAGGTCCGGCAGCATCTGTAGAGAGAGAAAATAGAGTTACCGTTTTGAGTCCGTATGACTGACTCAAAATGTTAACTGTATTTTCTCTCTACACAGACATTGCCAGACCTGCCGAACATTTCTGGCATTTTTCCAGTTTTGTTTCAGATTCCAGCGCCTGCAGTATTTTGCTTTCATTTCAGAAAAAGAAGTGCGGATGTTCTGGACAGTGTATAAAGGGACGGAACTTCACACTTTTTGAATCTGTCAAAACAGTGTTATTTATTTGACACATTTGTACATTAAAAGAGTGAGAGGGGATCTCATAGAAACGTATAAAATTCTAACAGGGTTAGACAGGGTAGATTCAGAAAGAATGTTCCCAGTGGTGGAGGAGTCCAGAACTAGGGGGTCATAGTTTGAAAATAAGGGGCAAACTTTCGAGAACTGAAGTGAGAAGAGACTTCGTCACCCAGAGGGTGGTAAAGTGTGGAATTCACTACCACAGAATGTAGTGGAGGGCAAAACGTTGTCTGATTTCAAGAAGAAATTCGATATAGCTCGAGGGGCTAAAGGGGTCAAGGGATGTGGGGGGAAGGAGGGGATCAGGATTTTGAATTCGATGATCAGCCATGATCAAAGTGAATGATGGAGCAGGCTCAAAGGGCTGAATGGCCTACTCCTGCTTCTAGTTTCTATTAAAAGAAGAATCATCCACCATTTGAAATGATTTCCTTCCTGTACTTGCACGCTATCTCTTCGAGGAGAGAAGGTGACTGGCCTCGAGGGCTATATCTCCAAGGCAATTTTGTTAGGTGGTGTGAAAAAATGAGTCAAATATTTCATCTCCTGATTTTACATCCGACTGTACGGAAAGTCATCTCCATTCAATGTGTTCCCTTCAAATAAACTAGACAAATTTGAGGCCTATACTCAAGGCCTAAATTTGAGGCCTATACTTAAGGCCTAAATTTGAGGCCTATACTTAAGTCTTTCAACTCAATGCTCCAATATTCTTACTCAATTATCAAAGGTTTCACAAAGGATAGGACACCATCTTTGGTACATCTTCTTGGCATTTTCAAATTTGTTTGATCTTCCCTCTATTCTGTACCACACTGCTCTGCAGGACTGAAACCAGAGAGGTTTGTATAAAGCACATGAGGTCAAGCATAATTGAGTATAATAAGCACAGAAGTCAGAGTTTAGAGGCAGTCCCACCTTCCATGCTGGTGCTGTTTGGAAGTCAAGAGATTGAAGGTAATTACAGCAACTGCCAGTAATAATGGGCAGAATGTTCCCATCCCACACACCATGGAGAATCATAGCAGGCAGACACGGAGCATGCAAAGATTTGTTTACCTCGGGTGGGATTTTCCAGTCTTGGGGCGAGCGTGGCCGGAAAATCCCACCCAGTGAGTGCACTTCCATGTTCACTAATGAAGAGGGTGACATTGGTGCACTGGTATTGTCACTGGACTAGTAATGCAGAGACGAAGAATAATGTTCTGGGGGCTTGGGTTTGAATCTCACCACGCCAGATCATGAAATTGAATCCAATAAAATCTGGAATTAAAAGTCTAATGATGATCATGAAGCCATTGTTGACGGTCATAAAATCCCATCTGGTTCACTCATGTCCTTTAGAAAAGGAAATCCTTACCTGGTCTCTACATGTGACTCCAGATCCACAGCAATGTAGTTGACTCTCAAATATCCTAGCAAGCCACCCTGTTCAAGGCCACTTAGGCTTGGACAATAAATGTTGGTCCAGCCAATGATGTGCACATCCAATAAATTAAAGTAAAGTAAAGTTTATTTATTAGTCTCAAGTAAGGCTTACATTAACGCTGCAATGAAGTTACTGTGAAATTTCCCTAGTCGCCACACTCCGGCACATGTTCAGGTCAATGCAGCTAACCAGCATGCCTTTCAGACTGTGGGAGGAAACCGGAGCACCCGGAGGAAACCCACGCAGATTCGGGGAGAACGTGCAAACTCCGCACAACAGTGACCTAAGCTGGGAATCGAACCCGGGTCCCTGGCGCTGTGAGGCAGCAGTGCTAAACGCTGTGTCACCGTGCTCAAAAAGTGAGTGGGAGTGAAAATGCTCAAATCTCCAAACGTGCAAATTTTTATGACTCTTCTCTGGATTGAGATGACTAGTGAAATACTGAGTGCAATTTACTGTTGAAGATTTCAAAAGCCCAGTGAATCATAGCACATTCTTGATCAATGGAAGCATATATTAAGGTTCATACAGATGTAGACCAGATGTTGTGCATAGTTATCAAATTGTTTTCTTTGGCCTAGAACAGTATTTTAACACTAACTATTTGGTAAATTTAGGCCATGATGCCAATAAAAAAACAACTATTGGTATGAATACATAATGAAGACTGAATGCCTTCCCTGCCTGCCGGAGCTATTGAAAATAACTTTCCTTAGAATACTGGAAAGTAATTAACAAGTATTCATAGAATCATCGAATCCTTACAGTGCAGAAGGAGGCCATTTGGCCCATCGAGCCAGCACTGACAACAATCCCAGGCCCTATCCCTGTAACCCCAAGTATTTACCCTGCTAGTCCCCCTGACACTAAGGGGCAATTTAGCACGGCCAACCAACTTAACCCCCACATCTTTGGACTGTGGGAGGAAACTGGAGCACCCGGAGGAAACCCATGCAGACAAAGAACAAAGAACAATACAGCACAGGAACAGACCCTTCGGCCCTCCAAGCCCGCACCGCTCCCTGGTCCAAACTAGACCACCCTTTTGTATCCCTCCATTCCCACTCCATTCATGTGGCTATCTAGATAAGTCTTAAACGTTCCCAATGTGTCCGCCTCCACCACCTTGCCTGGCAGCGCATTCCAGGCCCCCACCACCCTCTGTGTAAAATACATCCTTCTGATATCCGTGTTAAACCTCCCCCCCCTCACCTTGAACCTATGACCCCTCGTGAACGTCACCACCGACCTGGGAAAAAGCTTCCCACCGTTCACCCTATCTATGCCTTTCATAATTTTATACACCTCTATTAGGTCACCCCTCATCCTCCGGCTTTCCAGTGAGAACAACCCCAGTTTACCCAATCTCTCCTCATATCTAAGCCCTTCCATACCAGACACAAGGAGAATGTGCAGACTCCACACAGACAGTCATCTGAGGCTTGAATTGAACCTGGCTCTCTGGCGCTGTGAGGCAGCAGTACTAACCACTGTGCCACCGTGCCGCCCAGTATAAATAACAAGCACTTGTAGCTTGCTGTAAATGAAGCATAGGAGCATTTTTACAAAAAGAGAAATAAAATCCAAGAAGAAGAAGCTCCCAATGCAGTCTACCCTACATCAGAGAGACCAAACATAGACTGGGTGACTGCTTTGCCGAACACCTTTGGTCTGACCACAAGCAGAACTCAGACCTTCCTGTTGCTTGCCACTTCAACACACCACCCTGCTCTCCTGCCCACATGTCCGTCCTTGGCCTTTTGCAATGTTCCAGGAAACCCCAATGCAAACTGGAGGAACACATCTCATCTTCTGATTGGGCACTTTACAGCCTTCCGGATGGAACACTGAGTTCAACAACTTCAGAGCATGAACTCTCCCCTCCACCTTCACCCCGTTTCCGTTTAACTCATTTCATTTTGTTTCATCCTATTTATCCATTTTATCATCCTTCTTTCTCACTTCCATTTTTCCACTTTCCATTCCAGCTCTTCTTCTTGCATCTCCCTCCCCCTTTCAGGGCAACTGCCATAATCCTCAGGCAGCCCTTAACAATCTGCACCTCTGTTCTGCCTTTCAACCATTCTAATCACTTAATGGGCACTATTTAGCACTTTTTCAGCCTTCTGTATCCTCATTTACATTCCCTTTGTCCCATTCCACCACCAACCACCCCCCCCCCCCCCCCCCCCGCCACACCCTCATAGTATAAATCTCCAATGATTCTCTTTTCTCTCAGTTCTGACCAGTTCTGATGAAGGGTCATCTGAACTCGAAGCGTTGGCTCTATTCTCTCCCCACAGAGTCTGTCAGACCTGCTGAGATTTTCCAGCATTTTCTGTTTTTGTTGAGGAAGAAGCAGAAATTGCTTGGAATTACTAACACTGGAACTTGGGGGAATATTCTCCTCATTGCTCGGGGAGTTTATAACTGGTTGTTCATCTGAAACTGCTCATCAAGAATCTCCTCTGGACTTAAAAGTTCCACTCTAAAAGTTTTTGCTTCTTCAGTTGTTACAGAGGCAAACAAGGCAGCCAATTTTGACAACAGCAAGTGATTTAAATCACGCTTTGGTCTGTTTTTGAGTTGTTGGCCTAGGCATCTCACTCCAGAGGAAATGAAAAAGGGGTTTAGTTATGAGGAGAGATTGGGTAAACTGGGGTTGTTCTCCCTGGAAAGACGGAGGATGAGGGGAGACTTAATAGAGGTGTATAAAATTATGAAAGGCATAGATAGGGTGAATGGTGGGAAGCTTTTCCCCAGGTCGGTGGTGACGTTCACGAGGGGTCATAGGTTCAAGGTGAAGGGGGGGAGGTTTAACACAGATATCAGACGGACATATTTTACACAGAGGGTGGTGGGGGCCTGGAATGCGCTGCCAGGCAAGGTGGTGGAGGCGGACACACTGGGAACATTTAAGACTTATCTAGACAGCCATATGAACGGAGTGGGAATGGAGGGATACAAAAGAATGGTCTAGTTTGGGCCAGGGAGCGGCACGGGCTTGGAGGGCCGAAGGGCCTGTTCCTGTGCTGTATTGTTCTTTGTTCTTTGGGTTGCTTTAATTGTAATATATTGTGCTCTTCGTTTCCTTGACGCCTTCCTGAGTCACGGGCTTTATTCACTTAATAGTCAACATGAATATGTCAAAACAAAACTGTTTCTTTGATTTCCACTATCTTTTAAAAAAGTTCTGGAAGCTTTATCCGGTGTTAGAGCATTATCACAGTGATGTGATCATGATCACTTCTGTAAGATACAATGGAGGGTGTTTAAGATCCTGAAGCTTACGTGAAGAATTTAGTTGTAGTCAGTTTGGAAACTTCTCATTAAAAATGAGATGAAGCTTAGAAAACAGCCAACGCCATCATTCCGGTCTTTGTTGTCTCTTGTTGGAGATGCTCCAACTGTCTTTAAACTGAGATACGAAACTGAGGACACATCTGCCTCTGCAGGTGCATGTAAAAGATCTCATGCCACTATTTTCAGAACAGCGAGATGTTTAGGCCAACAACTATCCTCAATCAAAAACAGATAAATGTGTGATTTATGTCACTTGAAGTTTTGTGAAAATTGGCTATGCTTGTTTGCCTCCATAACAGGAAAGTCTGATGGGAAAGAAAATATATTGTCTATGAAGCACATTGGCACACCCTGAGGATGTGCTATTCAAATACAACATTTCTGACGAAGAAATGTATTATTTTCAACAATAATTATGATGGCGAGTACTCTTTAAAAGCCTTGAAAAAGGTGCCAAATGCTCACTCATTCAATATCTGCATTTTGCACAATTCTTGTATAAAAATAAACTAATTAATGATCAGCTAAAAGATAGGAATCATTTATTTACTGCCTGACTACGTTATTCTTGCTATACATCTTCCAGGGAACCTTGCTTGTTGACTCTTGCACAATTCCATGCTGAGTCACTTATTTTTATAAACCTAAGTATGCAACGCATTATTTGACCTGATGTTTCACTGCAAACTTTATACTGCGGCAATCTAATCAAATCTTATTTACCTTCTCAAACTTTACATTTTCTTTAATATTTGGCCTGCCCAGCCAGCGGATTTCGATGGAGCAAATTACTCATTTCTCTCATATTTCAATGTTATACTTCACCCAGACGAATGGCCCAAAATGAACAAAGAACTCACTCCACAAGGGTAAATGAGTCGGAATGGCAGGCACATTTATCTTATTCCCCTATCTTTGGAATGTGAATATTGGGGCAAGTTGGATGGGCTGAATGGCTTCTTCCTGTACACTGCATTCAGATCACAATCTAGTATAAGGGTGAATTCCTGTCGTGTGTGTCAGGTTTGAGTTTTTCTGTAGAAATTGTGCATTTGCAGGATGTTTTTTGGGTGCCAAAGGACCAGATCTCATGACTTGCGATCGAGCTTACAGAAAATGATGCTGCCTGAGGTGACAATAGGAGCAAAGGGAGAGGTTTTTAATCAGCATGGCCAGCATGGCCAACGCACCTAACTAGCACGTCTCTCGGACTGTGAGAGGAAACCGCAGCACCCGGAGGAAACCCACAGCACGGGGAGAACATGCAGATGGTAACCCAAGCCAGGAATTGAAACTGGGTCTCTGGTGCTGTGAGACTGTGGACCATACAGCTGAGATGGTTGGAATATACAAAAGCAGCAATTTCTAATTGCTTGCATAAGTTTGAAGCAATTAATTGTAAATTTGTACAAATATTACAGGAAAGTTGTAGAGACCGGTACAAAGGTATGACTTATCCCTGATGTCAGGTCAGATAGATACGCAACCTTGCACGAGTCAGTAAACTAGGAGGGGGAAAATATTAAGAGAGAGAGAAAGAAAGCTTTGACTAGTTTGTAAAAGTCGACAAAATAGGGAATTATCGAGAAATTTAGGCCCAAAGTTTTCGACAGCAAAAGAAACTCCAGGGAAAACTCAGAAACATTTGAAAAGGTTTGAAAAAAGGGAAAGTAATAGATTTAGTACAACAGCTGAACAAGAAAACTCAATTCAAAAAAGAGAAAACAAAACACTCTCTTGTTAAGTGATGAAGACAGCAAGTGGAATAGAAACATGCAGGGTAAAATGCCAATGTAATAAATCCACTGACTGGTCCCAATCTGGAGACTAAGCACAGGTCTAGTTAATAATTAATAAGTACCTAATTTAAACTAATTGCAGAAAGGGCCTTCAAAAGAATCCGAAAATCGACTACTACAAAAACTTGCATTTACAAAGTGTCTTCAACATAGTAAAACACCCCAAGCCACTTCACTGAAGCATTATCGAACAAAATTTGATATTCAGCCACAAAGGGAGATAGTAGGACAAATGGCAAAACACTTGGTCAAAGAGTTAGGTCTCAAAGAGTGTTTTAAGGACAGAGAGAGAGGCAGAGAGGGCTACTGGATGGGTGGTTGAGGTCAGTGGGGGATCTAGGGCTCGAGCAACTGACGGTATAACTGCAAATGTGGAGAGCAGTTAAAATCAGGCCAGAATTGGAGGAATGCAAATATCTCAGAGGGTTGTAGGCTGGAGGAGGTTACAGAAATAGGGAAGGGCGAGGCAAGAGGAATTTGAAAACAAGGGTGACAATTTAAAAATGATCAGGAGCCAGAATAGGTTGTCTAACAGAGGGCTGGATGGGGTAATGGGGCATGGTGCAATTTAAGTCATAAACTTTAACCCTGCTCTGCAAAAATAAGGCAAAATATGAACACAACTGTGAAAAAAATATTGTCACAAAAGAAGTAGATGTAATGCTATTTGAAACAAGAAAGGACGGAAGGCATGGCACGGGGGGGCGGGGGGGGGGGGCACAATGGTTAGCACTGCTGCCTCACAGTGTCAGGGACCCAGCTTCAATTCCTGGCTTCAGGTCACTATCTGTGTGAAGTTTGCACATTCTCCCTGTGTCTGCGTGGGTTTCCTCCGGGTGCTCTGGTTTCCTCCCACAGTCCAAAGATGTGTGGGTTGGGTGGGCTAGTCATGCTAACTTGCTGCTTAGTGTCAGGGAGACAAGCTAGGGTAAATGCCTGGAGTTATGGGGAAAGGGCCTGGGTGGGATTGTGGTTGGTGCAGACTCGATGGGCCAAATGGCCTCCTTCTGCACTGTAGGATTCTATGAGATTCAGTTGGACAGAACAAAGCAAAAGGACAGTGGGCAGAAACAAGTAAGCTTCATGTGCAGGGACTGTACATTGTAGCCACAGCTGGCCAACTCTGGTGGTCCCTGTGAAATTGCAGAGCTGCTCCCAGAGATCGAAAGCTGTTATCTCATTTACTCCATTTCACCTAGGTTAGACACCTTCAAGCAATTGCACACTATTTTGCATGACACGGATTCCTGTGCTGTGAAGCCAGGTAAAAGGCAAATCAGATCATTTCAATTGTTAAGATAGTTCGAGAAGCACTGTAATATTTGTAATCCAGCCAGTCATTTAAAACCACTTCAGAATTTCTTTCAGTAGTTCCAAAAATTCAATTCTGGGTAAGTGCTTCAAGTCTGAGCACAGTACTCTATCTACATTGGTATACTTCTGAGTCAATATTTTGTTGAATTCTCCTGACCTTCCTTTGGTGACATAGAAAATCTGAACCGGAAAAATTCAAGTCAAACTCGCTATGATTAAATCAATGCACGATGCCCACAACCTTTGGCCTTGCCAGAGAACCTCTCCCCCCCCCCCCACCTCCCCCCCCCCCACCCACCCCACCCACTCTGACCTGGGCACATTGTCTTTCTTGCCATCCCTGGGCTAGCTATGTGGGAAAAAAAATCGCACCAGGCTTCCTCACCCTGCTTGCCAATCTGAGGGAGGAAGTGCAAGTGTTAACATTCATTGAACACCAGACTGAGTTTGACTTGCAAATTATTGAAATAGAGATAGAAGCCCCACTGCCAGTTGGCTACAGGAGACTTGGCAACGAACAAGCCAAAATAATATACAGTGTAAGGCAAAATGTGGAGGGAAAACAAACAAACACTGAAGAATAAGGGCCGGATAAAAGAAACGTGAGTGAAGATACACAGACAAAGTGTCACACTGGTGACATTATTCTACCAATTTAATTTCCTGTCATCTTTCCAATGCTGCAGCATTTTTCCAACTCCCTCCTCTTGTAGTATTTTCCCTTCTGCTAAAAGTTCACAGCACTGCACGATAAAGGCCCGAGGAAGTAACTGGGCAACCAGCATCGTATATCTCAACCTGTCGTTGAAAAGTGGTGTGTCAGTGAGGGGCACAATTTGACTCAGTCTTTCGTTTCTCCTCCTATCCTGTGAGGATATTTCTCGTTTTAATTTAATTAAAGATTAGTTATCTTGCGAGAACAAATTCACTGCCAGAACAAATTCACTGCCAGATTAGTCTAATATTACACTAATATCAGCTGTAGAGACATGACAGTGCTCTGTTTATTTCTAGATTACTCACCACAGTCCAAACTGTGGATCTTCCTATGAATTTCGACAGCAACATTTAATGCCCCAAGAGTTAACATTAAAAAAAAGTGTGACTGATCTGGATCATATTTCATCTGCTACAACTTCGTGATTTCCCAGTAGTAAATTTTGAATACAAAATCATCATTCTAAGCTCTGAATACAGGCAAGCACTTGACTTAATGAGCACTGCAAAACATTCGGCTGAAGATTTATGCTTGACGCCTCTGACTCGACAATACCAACTCTGAAGTTTGTAAATGAGAATGACTGCTCAGTTTGCTGAGTTTACACGTTTCAGTTTCAGAGAGAGAGAGAGAGAGATGCATGAAATTCCAGCCCTTACCTTTAAGAGCACAAACACCTTTTCTCCCCGAGCTTCCTACCTTTGTAAACTCTGACTCACTGGATCAGCTTCCTCCTCAGCATTTCCACTTGAAATTGTGGCTGATACGCGGCTGAGAAGAGCTCACCACCCTCTTTCCTGCTTCTTTCTCTTGTTGCTGTGCAATGTGAAGAAAAAGGTGGCGAGGCGAGAGCAGGATAGGATTCCAGTCTGCCTCTCCTTGAAACACACTGCAGCACGTACAGTCAACTGCTCGCCAATATTGCGAGAGAGAGAGAGAGAGAGAAAGAGCCACCCCCACTTTTTGTGTAATTGCGGACAGGATTAACGAAATGTCAGATTGCAGGCACGATTACAAAACAATATTTAAGACAGCCTTCTCAGGGTCACAAAGGCAAGTAAATCATTCATTCCACTATGAAAAGCGCTGCCAACCCCGCCCTCCCATCAATCACACTGATCACAGATTCGCAAACTGGGAGATTTCGATTCAAAGGGATCCCACAAAGCTTATTTGAACGTCGGAGATTTATCTCACGTCTTATACATTACTCGCCCTATGCTGAATTATCAAGACCTTTATTTCTGTTGCTGATTGTAACAACACATATTTCTGCAAAGATAGTGTCGCTCTCATTTGCTTCCATCATACAATCATTTAGAAGGTAAAGTTTATAGGTTTAAGTTTATTGATTTATTAGTCACAAGTAAGGCTTACATTAACACTGCAATGAAGTTACTGTGAAATTCCCCTAGCACACAGGTAGCACATAGAATCCTCATGATTGGTCTAACACCTAGGATGTGGAGATGCAGGCATTGGACTGGGGTAAACACAGTAAGAAGTCTCACAACACCAGGTTAAAGTCCAACAAGTTTATTTGGTAGTACAAGCCACTAGCTTTCGGAGTGCTGTTCCTTCATCAGGTAAGTGGGAGTTCTGTTCACAAACAGGGCATATAAAGACACATATATATCGGGCGGCACAGTAGCACAGTGGTTAGCACTGCTGCTTCACAGCTCCAGCAACCTGGGTTCGATTCCCGGCTTGGGTCACTGTCTGTGTGGAGTTGGCACATTCTCCTCGTGTCTGCGTGGGTTTCCTCCGGGTGCTCTGGTTTCCTCCCACAGTCCAAAGATGTGTGGGTTAGGTTGATTGGCTATGCTAAAAATTGCCCCTGAGATGTGTGGATTAGCGGGTAAATATTTTGGGATATAGGGGTAGGGCCTGGGTGGGATTGTGGTCGGTGCAGACTCGATGGGCCAAATGGCCTCTTTCTGCACTGTAGGGTTTCTATGATTCTAAGTGTACTGCATGCCCCAGCTTATTCACTGCCCTAGCCTTCAGGGGGAGCCCATCCCCAGTGAACGGGGAGCTTGTCACCATCAGGGATAAACTTTGGAAGCATATACAGAGTCTGTTGCCAAATGTACAAAGTATATTGTTCAAGAAACAAAATATTACCGATGGTGGAGTCATCCTGCCTGGGACTCACTTAGAGAACAGATAAAAATGGAAAATGCTGGAAAAAGCTCTGCAGATCTGACAGCGTCGGTGGAGGCAGACAAAGAAGGTAGAGTTTCCCATCTCTGACATAAAGTGTGGTGGCGGGTGGCTCCGGCGACACGTTTCTCATTAGCCAGAATGGTGGGAGCCCGCACCAGATTCTGTGCTTGGAACCTCATTAATTATGCACAGGTGAGTTCCCCTCCCAATCTCTTTTTGGGCCGATAGCTGATTTGTCCGCCTGCTGTAAGCTGGGGGTTCAAAGGTCCCGGCGCCATTTTTAAACACCAGGCCGTCACTCTCACACTCACCCTCCGGCCCAGCTGTCTACACCAGACCATGCAGGATGTCAGCAAGAGGAAGTCTGCTCCTTGATTCAACCACCGGCCCCCCCACCCCCCAAACCCAATGTGATATCCCTTTGACCCGCTTGTTTGTGAGCTTTTCATGCAATCTTGTCAGGATACAGCTTCCCTCTCCTCGGTCTTCCCTCTGCCTTCCATTGTTCATCTTCTTCATCCACTTCCTGCCCCTCTGCTTGCCATTGTGAACCCGTGCCCTTCCACCCACCTTGCACAGCTCTCCTTCCACATTGCCCCCCCCCCCCCCACCGCCCCCCCAAGTCTTTGTTAGCCTCCCTCACCCTTCCCCCGGTCTCACATTGCACCCCATCCCCAGTTGAACTTTGGACCTTTGTTAAGGCAGCTGCATAAGTCCTGCAGCAGAGCGCTGTCCAGACAGACACAGCCGTAAGGCACCCGGGGGAAGAAGATGCCTGTACTCCCCAACCCTGGACTCAGTGACACAGGAAGGTCCATGGATCCAGCAGCATGATGCTGTCCATGAAGATTGGTTCAACATGCAGATGGAGGGCAGGAACTGGTTCTCCCCAGCAGAATGGTGAACAGTGCATCAGGAACAGTTGGCACTGTGGCAGAAAGTTGTTGCCCTCACCCTGAAGTTCCTGCGTGCTGGGGACCACCTTGTATACGCCACTCTTTAGCAATGGAGTTTTAGACTGACGTAATTTCCCACTGGTATGATACAAGATTGGAAGACCTGATGGGATACCAGTGGGCAGATATTACAATAAGCATTCATGAGCTGCAAATGAATACAAATGGTGTTCACACCTCCAGGCTGCAGGAAGACAGACACACCATTAACCAGCCATTGGGAGAATTGCAAAGTGATTTCATGCTGGGGGGGGGGCGGTTTCTAACTTTTTCCATTAGATTCTCCATTTCCGCTTGCCAGCAAACCCGCAGTGTGCGAGAGGGGAGAATTCCACCCAGAGTTAGCACATCGAGTCCAATATGGAATTAGAAAACCAGGTCTGGAATATCAGCAGAATGTAGTCAGGTGAGTTGAACTGAAAACATTGACTGGGATAAATTTAGACTCCAGTAAAGGAGGACTAAAAAGATAATAAAGAGAGTGGAAATAAGCTACAAGGGCAAATTAATGAGGAATATAAAAACTGTCAATAAGAACTTTGTTAAGTATACAAAAAGGAAGAGAGAGGTCAAAGTGAACATAGGCCCCTTAGAAAATGAATCTGGGGAGATAGTTATGGGGAACAAAACAAATAAATGACAGAGGAGCCTCCCATCCATTGACTCTTTCTACACTTCCCGTTGCCTCAGCAAAGCAGCCAGCATAATTAAGGATCCCATGCACCCCAGACATTCTCTCTTCCAACTTCTTCCTTCGGGAAAAAGATACAAGAGTCTGAGGTCACGTACCAACTGACTCAAGAACAGCTTCTTCCCTGTTGCTGTCAGACTTTTGAATGGATTTACCTTGCATTAAGTTGATCTTTCTCTTCACCCTAGCTATGACTGTAACACTACATTCTGCACTCTCTCATTTCCTTCTCTATGAACGGTATGTTTTGTCTGTATGGCGCGCAAGAAACAATACTTTTCACTGTATGTTAATACATGTGACAACAATAAATCAAATCAAATCAAATCAAAAAAGATATTTTGCATTGGTCTTTATGGTGGAAGATATTTCAGACATCCCATTAATACTAAAGAATACGGGGGAGGTATTAAGTACCATCATCATCACTAAGGAGGTAGGATTAGACAGAGTTATGGGGCTAAAGGCAGATAAGCCCCTCAGGGCGGCACGGTAGCACAGTGGTTAGCACTGCTGCTTCACAGCTCCAGGGACCTGGGTTCGATTCCCGTCTTGGGTCACTGTCTGTGTGGAGTTTGCACGTTCTCCTCGTGTCTGCGTGGGTTTCCTCCGGGTGCTCCAGTTTCCTCCCACAGTCCAAAGATGTGCGGGTTAGGTTAATTGGTTAGGTTAAAAATTGCCCCTTAGAGTCCTGAGATGCGTAGGTTAGAGGGATTAGCGGGTAAATATGTGAGGGTAGGGCCTGGGTGGAATTGTGGTCGGTGCAGACTCGATGGGCCGAATGGCCTCCTTCTGCACTGTAGGGTTTCTATGATTTCATCCTGCAGTCTTGCATCCTAGGATTCTAAAATAAATAGCTACAGAGATAGAGGGTGTATTGGTTGTAATTTTCCAAAAATCCTTGAATTCTGGCGAAGTAGTGGAGGATTGGAGAACTGTTAATGTGGCACTCCTATTCAAAAAGGGAGGGAGGCAACAATCAGGTAACTATAGGCTGATTAGCCTAACATCTATTGTTGGAAAAATGTTGGAATCAATTATTAAGGCAGTAATAGCAGTACATTTTGAAAATCAATTGAATCAAATGGAGTCGGCATGGCTTCATGAAAGGGAAATCATGTCTGACTAATTTATTAGAGTTTTTCGAGGAAGTCTCAACCAGAATGGATAAAGCAGAGCCAGTAGAAGTGTTGTATTTGGACTCCCAGAAGGTGTTTGAAAAGGTACCTCACAAAAAGCTAAGTCATAAGATAGGAGCTATTGTGTTGGAGGTACTATATTGACATGGATAGAGAATTGGCTACTGGCGGGAAACAGCAAGTGGGGATAAGGGGTTACTTTTCAGGTTGGCGAACTGTAACCAGTGGAGTTCCATAGGTATTAGTGCTGGCTCTGCAACTGTTTACAATATATATTAATGACTTGGACAAAGGAAGTGAATGCACTGTAGCCAAATTTGCACAAAAATAGGTGGAAAGATTAGTTGCGAGAGGAATACAAATAGTTTGTTGGTTGGTTAAGTAAATGATCCAAATTTTGGAAAATGGAGTATAATGTGGGAAAATGTGAATTTGTTCATTTTGAAAGGGAGAACAAAAGAATGGGGTATTATTTAAATGGAGAAAAACTACAGAAAGCTGCAACACAAAGGGATTTGGGGGGACTTGTGCACAAAACACAGAAAGCTAAGCACAAAAGTGCAGCAGGTAACCAGGAAGGCTAATGGAATGTTGGCCCTTATTTCAAGGAGATTGGAGTATGAGAGTCGGAAAGTCTTGCTGCAACTGTGCAAGGTACTGATGAGACTACATCTGGAGCACTTTGAGGAGTTTTGGTCCCCTTGTTTAAGGAAAGATATTATTTCGTTGGAGGCAGTTTAGAGAAGGTTCATGAGGATGATCCGCAGTATGGAGGGATTGTTTTATGAGGAAAGGTTAAACAGATTGGGAGTCTACTCATTGGAATTTAGAAGAATGAGAGATGATCTCATTGAAACATATAGGAATCTTAATGGCTTGACAGGGTAAATGATGATAGGATGATTCATATTACCCTTACAGTGCTCATCATGTAGGCATCGACTCTATGACAGAGTGTTTTACCCAGGCCCTCTCCCCTATCCCATCTCTGTAACCCTACACATTTAGCTAATCCATCCAACACATCTTTAGACTGTGGGAGGAAACCGGAGAAACTGGAGGAATCCCATGCAGACATGGGGAGAATGTACAAATTCCACACGGAGGGTCACCCAAGGCCGGAAATAAACCCAGGTTCTTGGCATTGTGAGGCCTCAGTGCTCAACACTGTGCCACCATGGGAGAGTCTAGGACCAGAAGGCATAGTCTCAGAATAAAAGGGTGCCAATTTAAGACTGATGAGGAGGAATTTCAGAGGGTTGTGAGTCTTTGGAACTCCTTGCCACGGAGAGCTGTCAGGACAGAGTCATTCTGTATATTTAAGGCTGAAATAGATGGATTCTTGATCAGTAAAGGAATCAAGGGTTATGGGGAAAGGACAGGAAAGTAGACGTGAGGAATGTCGGATCAGCCATGTCCCTATTGAATGGCAGAGGAGGCTTGAGGGGCTTATTCCTGTTCCTATTTCTTGTGGCCGTTGCTCTCCAGTGCAATGTTTGGGGGTTAGTGGGAAGGCTCTTCAGGGGATCGATGAACACAAAAGTGACTATGGTTATGACTTCAGAATCTAGCACTTGTATTCCATGATAGTTGGGGGGAAGGGCTGTGGGGTGGGGGAAGCAATATGATTGCTGGTCCCCAGCCATACCTCAGCTCCAGCTTCGTCCTTTAAAGGATTTTGACCACAACTCCCTCCCTCTGGGGCCCATTTGCACCCATCTAGGGACTCCTTATCATCTTACTGGGCAGACCAGCTTCTAGTTCTGCACTGCCATCCCTAACCCTAACTGCCACCCCCCCTCCCCTTCACCCCCCCCGACTTCCCCATTACAGTTTGTTCTGTGATGGGGATTTGAACGTTATGTCCCACACATTGCAAGCTATAAATACTTTTGATTTGATTTGATTTATTATTGTCACATGTATTAACATACTGTGAAAAGTATTGTTTCTTGCGCGCTATACAGACAAAACATATCGTTCATAGAGAAGGAAACGAGAGAGTGCAGAATGTCGTGTTACAGTCATAACTAGGGTGTAGAGAAAGATCAACTTAATGCAAGGTAAGTCCATTCAAAAGTCTAACAGCAGCAGGGAAGAAGCTGTTCTTGAGTCGGTTGGTACGTGACCTCAGACATTTGTCTCTTTTTCCCGAAGGAAGAAGGTGGAAGAAAGAATGTCTGGGGTGTGTGGGGTCCTTAATTATGCTGGCTGCTTTGCCAAGGCAATGGGAAGTGTAGAAAGAGTCAATGGATGGGAGGCTGGTTTGAGTGATGGATTGGGCTACATTCATGACCTTTTGTAGTTCTTGCGGTCTTGGGCAGAGCAGGAGCCATACCAAGCTGTGATACAACCAGAAAGAATGCTTTCTATGGTGCATCTGTGAACGTTGGCGAGAGTTGTAGCTAATATGCCAAATTTCATTAGTCTTCTGAGAAAGTAGAGGTGTTGGTGGGCTTTCTTAACTATAGTGTCGGCATGGGGGACCAGGACAGGTTGTTGTTGATCTGGACACCTGAAAACCTGAAGCTCACGACCCTTTCTACTTCGTCCCCATTGCTGTAGACAGGGGCATGTTCTCCTTTACGCTTCCTGAAGCCGATGACAATCTCCTTTGTCTTATTGACATTGAGGGAGAGATTATTGTTGCCACACCAGTTCACCAGATTCTCTATCTCATTCCTGTACTCTGCCTCGTCATTGTTTGAGATCTGACCCACTACGGTGGTGTCGTCAGCAAACTTGAAAATTGAATTGGAGGGGAATTTGGCCACACAGTCATAGGTGCATAAGGAATATAGTAGGAGGCTGAGAACACAGCCTTGTGGGGCACCACTAGAAAAAGGCTAGGTAATAGATGCAGAATGCCCTGGATTTTTAAGAAAAGTCATTCATGGCTGGGTTGCTCGGCCATTTCAGGGGGCAGTTAAGAGTCAACCACATTGATGTGGATCTGGACTCACATATAGGCCAGACCAGGTAAGGATGACAGATTTTTTTGGTGAACCAGATGGGTTTTTACGACAATCGATTCACGGTCATCATTAAACTTTTATTTCCAGATTTTTCGATATCAAATTCAAATTTTTACCATTTGCCATGGTGGGATATGAACCCTGGTCCCTAGAGCATTATTCAGCCCACTGACACTGCCACTACACTGCCACATCCCCAGAGCCTGAATTTCCTGCATGATGCACACCGTTACAGCTTTTCTAGAGTTTCCAGTTGCACTCAGTTTCATTTAGCTAACTGTTGACCGCACAGAACATTGCCCATTTGGCCCCTTTCTTGCTGGGTTTCTCTCCTCCGCAACAGTTGGCTCCAACGTTCCTGGCTTTGTAACAGTGACGACATTTCAAAGCGTAAGACCCCTCGGGTGCTCTGAGATTGTTGAAGGAATGGGAAGGATTGCACTGCTGGGGAACTGAATGCTTCCCATTTCTGATGCCCAGTGTCACGGTCAGCGTCAGATACTCTCACAGCAGCTAACGGAAGATTAAGGTTTCCTCAAGCTGTTTACATACTGAAATACATGCACTACACCACTGTGCCACTGTTCCTCATAATCACATCCTGTGGCCTCTGTCAGTGATATCTTGTACTAGATTAGATGCAGTTCTGTACTGTGGAACTGGATTATGATTACAAAAGTTAACTTACTATTTTGCTTCAGAATGCGTGTACTTTGTTTCATTGTGAGTTCTGCTTCTAAAATAGATGCTTGATGAACCCTAGAATTCAGAACTCTCAGAAGCATAATGGTGTAGCTTATACTAGCCAGACCCAATTGTTGCATTTCTTCATACTTCATCCACTTTTGGGGTGTGTCTCAATGTACACTTGACTGTTTGCATTCCATGACTTTCTTGACAACTTCCTGTCTCTTTCAGTTGCTCAATTGTGCCAAAACTGGGTAGTTACATACAACAACAGCAAAAGCAACATTGTATAGCATCATCAATGCAATAAAATGTCCGAATGCACTCCGCAGGAGTGATGTGAAACAAAGGTTCACAAATGAGCCACATAGAAATATATTGGGGTCAATCTGACCAGTCCTATGGTGAGGTGTAGGGAGGCAGACTGGCGGGACATGTATGATGGTGAAGTAAGACAGGGAATGGACTTGTGGAATGTGGAATTTGGAATGTGCCTTGCCTTCCTGCCAATTTCCCAACGGTGCCCAATAGCTTGGATTAATATTCTTCCCCAGTTTTACTGACGTTCCATTTTAAAGTATACAAGACCAGTTCAGACCAGTATTCTCATTTCCCATTTTTACAGGTCTTCCATTTTAAAGTATGGCAGGAAGTTTCACAACACCAGGTTAAAGTCCAATAGGTTTATTTGGAATCACGAGCTTTTGGAGCGCTGCCCCTTCGTGAGGGGGCAGGTGGATGCGGTGTGAGGATTCTGGTGGAATATTATGGAATATTAGGTGCTGGGCCCTAAGATGTGGTGGCATGTGAGATCAAGGTGACATTTCATGGGGGGGGGGGGGGGGGGGGGGGGTGGCTAGGCGGGGTGGGCGACGGAAGGATGTTCAGAAAGGAGACCGGGGGCAGTTGCCCTGGCTGATTGTAATAGGTCATTCATCTTTTTCCTACATTGCACACCCATTCTCTTGGTCAGGCTGCTGGCACTGACCAGTGCTGCCATGGTCTCACTAGCAGATGTTTCACCTTGCTGGAAGACCTCCTGCCAGCCTGAGGGCATATTTTCGCCCACCTCTCTTCCACGGTGTCCAGCAAATGGCTGAGGGCATCCTCCATAAATCTAGGAGCTGGTCTCCTCGCTGCCATCCTCCTGGCTTGAAAGAGAGCAAGTACTGTGGAGCAATTTAAATGCAGGGCTCAGATGACCCTGGTTGGGTGAATCAGATGCTTTATGCCTCAGGCATGGCATTTTTCAGGTGGGGAAAATAAATTTGTCTAAGTGCCTTGTGACATCAGTGTACCTTCAAGAAAGGTTTTTTTTAAAAAAAACATGATTTCTTAGCTCACAGCTTCAGTGATGCTATTACTGCTGGCTTGACTGCAAATTTCCTTTTATTGCTACTTAAGTGGCTTAAATGGGGTTGTTTGTGTTTACTCTGGGATTTGTTTTGCGATCCTGCATTGTCCGGAGGGCGGTCATGTGTCTTTGGACAGTTTTTTTAGTTTTCAGTTTGGAGCTGCAGGTTTGAGTTTTAGTTTTAGAAGGGACAGCAAACTAAAAAAAGTGTTTTCCCTCTCTCTCTTTGTTATTTTGAAAATTCTGTTGGTTAGCTTAAAACAAGATCTTGTTTTCCTGAAGGGTGAAAATCTGCTGTTGTTGGGGACGAGACTAGAGTATCTCTGGTCTTTTGGGAAGTTGCCTTTTCTTCAAACTGTTTGGAGTGAATCCAGAGAACTGCAGATTTCAACCAAAGGACTCCATTTCCATTATTACATGAGCAGTAGACTTTGCTGTGTTGAATCTGTTTTAAAGGGTTTTGTCTGTGGCAAGGGTTTGATTGGAACACATTAGATATCTTTGTTAAACATTATGGTGGCTGTTTTGTTTCTTGTTTGTAATTGATAAACGTTCTTGCTCATTTTCTTATTACACATGTTAACTATATTCTTCAATAAATTTTGTTTGTTAAAAGCTCCCTAGTGGGTCTTTTGAATCATACCTGAAATGAAAGATATCATGCTTATCCTAGCCAAATTCAAGATGCAAAACTTATGATTCAGGCAGGCTCTATAAAACACTTAGGAGTTTCAAACTGAACTATAACACCTGAAAATTGTGCCTGGATTGTGCTGCCGAGGCCGATGGGAATCGTGTCGATTTCTCGCCTAAAATGACACTTTGGGGAGATTCACCGGCCCTGTTTGCCGCTAGCAGGAATCCCAATGGCCCGCTGGATGGGGCTTCAGCCAAAAATCAGAATTCCTACCGGCATGGGGGCCATCAGGATTCACCTGGCCACTCCGCCGGTCCCAATCAGCGCCGGCAACCCGATTATTAAGCAAATATGCTAATTGCAATACAATTAGTAGGTTTGATGGCCCATTCATCAGCCCCCTGCCATTCACCTGCCTCTCCAGTGGGAATTGGACCGGGTGAGTTTTGGTGTTGGTAATCACCAACATGAACCTGGTATGCTGGTCCATGGGAACATCACCAACCCCTCAGCAAAGAGGGACATCCTCCCACCAACGTTCAAATAATGGGTCATCCCCCCATCACCACACAGGCATCAGGGTTTCCCAACCTGACCCCCCACTCAGCCCCCTTCCCCCTTCAGATCCCCCCTTTAGCCCTCCCTCCCCTCAGCCACCCACTCTGCCTCCTTCCTCCTCAGACCCCACCTTAGGGCCTCCCTTCAGGCTATATGCTTTGGCAGTGCCAATGGTGCATTGCCCATAGGTGCCCTGGCCCCAAGAGGGGCGGTCAAGGAGGTAAGTCCAGTGCCCTTGTGTCCTCTGTCACTGTCAGGCTGCAGAATAAATGTTCCCCAAGGATCCTAGGGGTTGAGTGAGCTTGGGCGGGGGGTAAGGAGTTGACTTTGCTCCTCTCCCCTGGGATGGGGTCTTGTGGCTGAACTGCCCCATCTAGCCCTGGCAGACCTGAAGATCACCCCGGCATGGTGATTTCAGGCAGCTCTGTGATCAATATCTGCATTCCTGTCTGTCAGTTGTCAAACTTTGACGTGGCAAGGTCATTTTAAACTCCATGTCCCCTGGACAGCTTGCAGTATTTTTAAATCATTGCAGCACACCGTTCTGCAGCAGAGATTTTCCTTACTCCCTGTCAGAAGCTCGCAGGTGAAAGCAGATCCCTTTGAAGTCCTCTGACAGAGAGGAGATGTCAATTTCATTGGCAGGGGGTTTCCATTCTGCCCGGCTGTGCAATCAGCCCCAATATCTAGCTTTTGTTTGAAGGCTATGAGCCTCCCCAATAAGTTGAAATTTTTGAAACCCTCTCTATTCCATTGAAAACTTTTGATCTCTTTCAATTTTATTGTGCAGTACCTTGAAATGGGCTTTGATTGGCAGCTCAATGGATTTCTACTCAGCCTCCAGTCAGCGTTGTTTATTTACATTTCCCTTCATGCTTGAATGCATCTCAAGTATCCCCACTGTTCCTTACTGCAATGTTTGCAAACTCTCCAAAGCTGATTGACAGCTGTGGTTTCTTTAATGGGGATAAATGGTTTCACTTTCTCTTTTGCGCTGTGTCAAGCTTGGCCAATGGCAAGTTGATATTAACTTTCTTGTAGCAGGCAATTTGAATCTTGGCAAACACTTGGTAGGTAGTGTTGAACATGTGTTCATGTTCTTTGTCTCACCGCACACATCATTGTCATTTTCCGGTTTGTCAGTCACCTCATGTATATGTTTCTGACGGGATTCTGGATGGTTATTCTCATTGCCTGAAGCTACATGTTTTGTGTGGCATGTTTGGATCAGTCTACGGCTGTTTGTGGCTGCATCAACCTTTGTTCTAATGCACTGCCACTTCCAATGGCCCTTTCTGCCATATGCCTTGCAGAATTGCTAGAAAGCTGAGCATTTCCTTGATGCTTGCAGAAGGCCACACCTTCCTTATGTCGTACTCGGTTCTTATGTTCTCGTGAGTGTATCAACAATTGCGGTTGTACTTCGGACCTGTAAGCTCTGTTGATCTGTGAGGATCGTTTCATACTTACATCCATCCTTGAGTAGTTCTTCGATGCTGTACATTTTGGGCTTGTTCACCACGTCTTTCCAGAATTCTTCCTTAGGAATGGATGTGATTATCAGCTCAACAATTCTGTCTCCTAGCTCTGCATTTGCAAAATCACAGTTTGTATCCTTTTCTTTGAATCTTCAGATAAAGTGGTCGATGAATTCTATTGTCATTTGTTGAAATGGCATGAGCTGTAGTCGATGAATATGGAAGTTTAAGCGGATTCTGAACAGGTCTTCCATTGCAGTCCATATCTTTTGGGGATCTTTTCGCTCTTCTTCTATTAATCCTGATGTATTCATCAGGGTGTACCATGATGTACCATGATGTATGGGTGTATGATGGGTGTACCTGATGTACCATGCCTGGGGTGGCATGGTAGCACAGTGGTTAGCACTGCTGCTTCACAGCTCCAGGGACCTGGGTTCGAATCCCGGCTCGGGGCGCTGTCTGTGTGGAATTTGCACATTCTCCTCGTGTCTGCGTGGGTTTTCTCCGGGTGCTCCAGTTTCCTCCCACAGTCCAAAGATGTGCGGGCTAGGTTGATTGGCCATTCTAAATTGCCCCTTAGTGTCCCGGTATGCATAGGTTAGAGGGGTTAGTGGGTAAATATGTAGGGATATGTGGATAGGGCCTGGGTGGGATTGTGGTCGGTGCAAACTTGATGGGCCGAATGGCACTGTAGGATTCTATGATTCTATGTATTCAGCCTGTGTAGAACTTCATTCCCAATTGCTAGACAAATTTTTATGGCTTGCTTGTCTGGTGCAGACACACCTGAATCAAGAAACCATGGCTGGAATTCTCTGGCTGTTCATACCAGCGGGATTCTCTGATTCCGCTGCAGTGAATGGAGATTTGGGGGAGAGACAAATTCTCCACCCGCGCTTGCAGCAACAGCGGAGTGTGAACGGCTGGAGAATTCCAGCCCTTGGCTCTGTACACTGTTTAAATATTTTGAATTACGGTAGTGAGTCAACCAGATCCCAATTAAATCTGAAGAATTTTGTGGACATTCTGACAATATTCCTTGGACCTTCCTTCTCCTCTATATCTGGGATGCGTTTGGATATAGCTGCTTTCATCTGCTTTTCCGAAGCTCAACCCATTGTACATGTAACTTCCCCTGACCTTTGTCCTTTTTGACACTTCCTTGCGATTAATCCAGCCCACACCCTGATCACATGCCTTTCAGCACTCAGTTAACTGAGTGCTCTTCCTCTTGATGCACTCTCCCACTTATGGAACTGGCAGACTATGCGTTGCAACCTCACCATGAGGGATTCATCTGCTCACCAGCCCTTTATTTGCACTGATTAATTTGCAATCATTAATCGAGAGACTTCATCCTTTTGAATCCTTCCATAAAAATAAGTTGTGGGGGGAGAGATGAGGAGGTATCCTTGTTTAACCTTCCATCATTGTATATTGTAAAATATATATTGCCATAAAAATATTGCTAATGTATTTTTACTCAAATGTCTTTTCCCAGCAGATTTGCACTGACAGCATCTCTGGAGAGAGACTACAGCCCGCTCTGACGAAAGGTCACTGTCTGTGTGGAGTTTGCACATTCTCCTCGTGTCTGCGTGGGTTTCCTCCGGGTGCTCCGGTTTCCTCCCACAGTCCAAAGATGTGCGGGTTAGGTTGATTGGCCAGGTTAAAAATTGCCCCTTAGAGTCCTGAGATGCATAGGTTAGAGGGATTAGCGGGTAAAATATGTGGCAGTAGGGCCTGGGTGGGATTGTGGTCGGTGCAGACTCGATGGGCCGAATGGCCTCCTTCTGCACTGTAGGGTTTCTATGATTCTATGATTCTTTCTATGAAAGGTCATCCTGGCATGAAATGTTGGCTCTATTCTCTGTCCACAGATGCTGTCAGACGTGTTGAGTTTCTCCAACATTTTCTCTTTTTGTTTCAGACTCCAGCATCCGCAGTATTTTGCTTTTGTCTTTATTGGCACTGCACTGACAATGCGTCCTTGAAGTTTCTCTCAGCAGTCAGCATGCTGTGAGGTGAAGGCAGCATTTAGTATTCTCAGGAAAAGATTGGGTAGGAGATTAGGAAAAATATTCCTTACATAAAAAGTTGCTGGAACAGTGAGCAATTCAAGCAGAAGATATACAAAATCAAGAGGAAAGGGTTGGGCAGTGGTATTTGTTTTTGGACTGCTGCAGAAGCACCCCAAACACGATGGGCTGCCTGCCTTTCTTAAACATATCCTGTTCCTGAAGAAATGTATCATATTTCTGGCACTGCAACACAATGCACACCATGTAAAATCTCAGACTGTTAAAGTGATGAAACATTCACAGGGCCCGATTTTACCATTTTGGTTCTAAGTGCTGGGTGGACTTCAATCTGGGAGTGATTTAGATCCGACTTTTAGACCCGTTCTCCGGCGCCCTCATACGCTCTCAGCCTTCAAAAATATTAGCGATTCCGAATCGTGCTGCAGAAGCCTGTGGGCGGGGCTTAACGCGCCCGAATTCCTACAGCTCTGATCGGTACCTCCAACTGCGCATGCTCACAAAGAAAATGATAGAATGCTGCTCTCCCCTACTACATTACGCCCAGGCTGGATAATGCCTCCCCCTAGCCCCCACAGACATTGCCCCACCCCCACACTGACCCCCTTATCCTCCTCACCCCCCGCCACACAGACCGATTACGGCCCCCTCCCCCCCTACCCCCCAACGACCTCAGGCAGAGTGGCAGCAGGACCCCCCCTTTCCCTTCACTGATCTCAGGCAGAATGGCAGCGGACCCCCCATTTTCCCTTCACTCTTCCCAGGCACAGTGGCAGCGGACCCCCCTTCCCTCTCAGCGATCTCAGGCAGAGTGGCACTGAACCCCCCCCCCTTCCCCTTCACTTATCACAGGCAGAAAGATCCACCTGCCCCCCCACCTCCCCCACCCTGCTCCACAGATATCAGGCAGGGTGATTCCCGTCATCCCCACCCCGGACCCTCCTGCATAAGGCCCGCATCCCCTTAGGACTCCGATGGCTGTGTGACACCTCCCTCTCTCTCCCCCATCCCCAATCATTGAGGCACTGATTCATCATCTGCCCCCCCTCCCCAGCAGCACACCTGCAAGTGCTCACTTGCCTTCCCCTCAATGATAACAAGCAAACTGCATGGAACTTGCTGGAATGCAGCTGTTCTGCCCGAACGAGGAGCAGCTCCGTATAAAATCTCAAGAATGGACAGGCAGGCAGGCATTCCTGCACAAAATGTGCGCACGACCAGCCCCTCACTTTTCTGAGGGCGACCTGGGGAGGCTGCTGGATGCAGCAGGGGCGAGGCGGGGCACCCCCTTCCCTCCAGGAGGACGCAGACCCAGGGGGCTGATGGAAATGCGGCCTGAGAAGAAGTCGCCACCTCGGTCAGTGCCAGGGCACTGGCCCCCCGAACCGGGAAGCAGTGCCGGAAAAAAAATCAATGACCTCATCCGTGCAGCAAGGGTGAGTGCTTAACCCCATCTCGCATCTTCCCCCAAATCTCCCCCAGACCCTCCCATCCCCAGCACCCTGCATGCTTCCAGCTCCTGACCCCCCAAGCACCTCCTTCCTATCCCCCCAATGAGCCCCACTGCACTTGCCCTCTAAGGGCCACCACCTGATACTCTGCAGGAGTCACACCACCATTTCTTTCATGGCTCCATCTGTCTCCACAGGAGAAGTCCGAGCACAACTCCCGTGAGAGGGCGAAGACAGGGGGTAGTGAGCCAGACCTCCAGGTCCTCACCCGCTTTGATGAGCGGGCGCTGGAGCTGTCCAGGGAACGGGAGATGACGGCAGTCAGCGACAGCGTGGTTGGGCCGCCATCAAGACATGAGCACCTGTCATTCCTTCAATCACTTTGAGGCAACTTCTCGGGGGCAGATTGGGAGATGCCACAAATATCTCAGCTCAAGGTCTGGAAAGAACCAGTCGCGTAGCGGTTTAGAGCAGTTGTCAATTTGACAGACACCGAGAGTGGGTGACCCCCCCTTTGCCGAGAGGTGCCAGGTCCTGCCACAGGCTGCACAGGTGTTGCACGGTCTCCTTTCAGAGTCAGAGACGTCGGCGGCACACGGTGTCTGACATCTGCTCGAAGGACACTCGTGCAGGGAACTGCCGGGGTCTCTGTTCCCTCCTTCTCCTATGCCCTCATCTGGGTGAATGGCGGCCACTTCCTGCCTCTGGTGGTCATCTCCCTCTGGTCCTGCAAGTGGTAAGGCCTGGGTCTCCTGTGCCCGCAATTCTTCCTCCAGCTCCTCCTCCTCAGCTCCAGCAGCAACCAAAAGAACAGCAACATCAATTGGTTGCATAGAAAAAGCCATGTTGTTACTCTGAAGGGGTTGGTGGGGTGGGGGGACGGCGGTGGAGGAGGGGAGATGGAGAGGAATACATGTAGAGGTTAGTGAATGATTCTTTCCCCTAGCACATCCACAGTCACAGCAGCCCCTCTCCATTTCCCCCAGCCACATGCTCCCCACAATCACAGCCCCCCCAATTCCCCCAGCCACATGCTCCCCACAATCACAGCCCCCCCAATTCCCCCAGCCACATGCTCCCCACAATCACAGCTCCCCCAATTCCCCCAGCCACATGCTCCCCACAATCACAGCCCCCCAAATTCCCTCAGCCACATGCTCCCCACAATCACTGCGCCCCCAATTCCTCCAGCCACATGCTCCCCACAATCACAGCCCCCCCAATTCCCCCAGCCACATGCTCCCCCCAACCACAACTCCCCCAATTCCCCCAGCCACATGCTCCCCACAATCACAGCCCCCCCAATTCCCCCAGCCACATGCTCCCCCCAATCACAACTCCCCCAATTCCCCCAGCCACATGCTCCCCACAATCACAGCTCCTTGCAAAGTTGAGAGGCTGCAGCAGTGCTATTTTCAAGGGCTTTGTGCACATCCTTCAGCTGGAAGTGAGCTGAGTGCACTAGGACCCAGCAGCACCGCAAGACCCGAGGTCAGTGCTGAGACCTGGGTCCGTGCTGCAAGACAAACATCGGAGACCCTGCTAAGCACCAGCCCCCCACCCCCCTGCACACTCACAGAGCTGCCACCGACCCGAGACAGAAAATGGCCACAACAACAGGATACCAGTGAGTAGCAGAGAGCCATTGGACGTTATGCACTATCCTCCTCACTAATCCTCACTGATGGAGCGCCCGAATCGGACTTTTATTGAGCATGTCTGATTCCCGCCGATTCCTGATTGGCGAACGCGGTGGTAACGGGGGAAGTGCTGGTAAAGTTGAGTGTCCAGCCCATTAATTCAATTTAAATGCATTCAAATGCATTAAATTGCCATCGCACCCATTTTGGGCGCAGTCCCAATCGCGGCCATTTTCAGCCATTGGTAAAGGGGGAAACTGGCACGGAGGCAGCGTGGATTGCGCTACTCGCCTCACACCTGACTTTACCAAATATTCGCGCCCGGAAACGGGCACAACTTGATGGTAAAATCGGGCCCGTAGTGTTTGAAAACTGCTAGAGGCTGTAAAGCTGTACTTAGCATGATCTGCTTTTTTAAGTTCATTGGATTTGAACATTTCTGGCTAGGCAAGCAATTATTGCCCACTCCTAATTGCCTTTGAGAAGGTAGTGGTGAGTTCCATTATCAAACTGCTGCAGTTCATAGAATTAGAGAGTCCCTACAGTGCAGAAGGAGGCTATTCGGCCCATCGAGTCTGCACTGACTGTAATCCCACCCAGGCCCTCATTCCCATAACCCTCATATTTACCCTGCTAATCCCCATGACACTAGGGTTCATTTAACATTAGCCAATCAACCTAACCCACACATCTTTGGACTATGGGAGGAAATCGGAGCACCCGGAGGAAACCCACACAGACACGGGAAGAACATTCAAACTCCACGCAGACAGGGACTCAAACCGGGAATTGAACCCGGGCCCCTGACGCTGTGAGGCAGCAGTGCTAACCACTGTGCCACCGTGCTGCCCTGTGCTGTAACACTATGACTCTGGAGCTTGATGTGACATTACGGCAGTGACTACAGTTTACAAAATCCTTCCTTGGCTATCTGGCGTATCCTGACTTTGTGAAAAGCACTATAAATTGCAGTTTTTTTTTTCTCTGTACTCCAGATGTGGTCCAATCAGGGCTTTGTATAGCTGTAGCAAAGGTTCCCCTTTATATTCTAGGTATAAATGTTAAAATTCCATTAGCCTGTTCAATTATGCTTTTGAACATTATTACCATATTTTTATGTGTGCATGTATCCTCAGTCATTTTGGATCTCCACCAGCCCCAATGTTTCATCATTTTAACAATACACAGATCGTAGAATCTTCCAGTGCAGAAGGAGGCCATTTGGCCCATTCAGTCTGCACCGACCACAATCCCACCCAGGCCCTATCCCCGTAACCCCACATATTTACGCTAGCTAGCCTCCCTGACACTAAGGGGCAATTTAGCATGGCCAATCAACCTAACCCGCACGCCTTTGGAGTGTGGGAGGAAACTGGAGCACCCGGGTGAGACGCATGCAGACACATGGAGAATGTGCAAACTCCACATAGACAGTGACCCGAGACCAGAATTGAATCTTGGTGCTATGCGGCAGCAGTGCTAACCACTGTGCCACCGTGCCATGTGGGGTAGGTACGCCCATAGGTCTGTTAACATCTGGTATTTTTTTCAGTGTTTAAAAATCAGGACTCATGAAAATGCATTTAGTTAAACAAATAAATTCTGACTGCTTTTTTGCTGTCATTTCGCTGATTCAGAATCACCAAACTTCGTGCATTCCCTCGATAAATCAGCAAACATCCTTACATTAATAGGAAGGGATAATTTCTCTTGGTTTGTGGTGCAGTTTTCAATGCAACTTCACACATGCTGTTTTTCCCTTTGAGGAATCGTGGATAGATGGTGGAAGGATTCTCAGGTTGATTATCAGCCTGTTGAACTGGTGTCATGAACTCTCCTTCCTGTTGTGTTGTTATAATGATGTGGGCACCAATCCGTAATCATGGATTATGTAAACACGTTGTGGGTTCATTTTGTGAGACTGGACGCGTGAGATCATTTAAACAAGGTTAAAAGCAGGAAGACTTCAGAGATGTGTGCATGTGTTCTGCTCACAGGCAAAAGTAAAACTAAAACTGGTTTGCACTTCCCTTCTAGTCAGACTGCAATCCCTTAAAAGCATATTCCATAGTCACCAGGTCCTGATGCGGGACTTGAACCTGGAGCTTCTAGTTCAGAGACAGGGACGCTACTACATAGTAAAACTACATAGTGCAGTTATAACCACAAAGAGTACAAGGAGGTCCTATTTATGTGCTTCAAGGCATTTACTCAGAATAAGCCACAATGAGTCTAAATTACAAAGGCCATTTTAGGTCATGTTCTCAGTCCAGTTTATTTCTTTCGAAAGGAAACTGCAGCTTTAAGATAATTTGTGAAGTTGGATTATGCAATCATAGAATCATAGAATGGTTACAGTGCAGAAGGAGGTCATTTGGTCCATTGTGTTTGTGCCAACTCTCTGCAAAAACAACTCAGCGAGTTCCTCTTCCCTGCTCTTACCTGCGACCATACAATTTTTTCTTCTCTCTCGGTGTTATTGAATTTCCCCCACCACACGCTCAGGCATGCATTCCTGATCCTAACCACTTGCCGCACAAAAATACTTTTTCCTTATGTCATGTTAATTTTTTGCCATTTACCTTAAATCTGTGTCCCCTGGTTCATAATACTTCTGCAAAACGGAACATTTTTCTCTATCTACTCTGTCTGGACTCCTCGTGATTTTGAACACCCCTATCAACTCTCCTTTCAACGCTTAACTTCTCTAAGGAGGACAGCCACAGCTTCTCCAATCTATCCATGTAACTGAAGTTCCTCATTCCTGAAACCATTCTTTTCTGCACCCTCTTTTAACAGAGATCAGTTAGAATGCTAATGTCTTTTCCCAAAGGTAGGGGAATCTAAAACTACAGAGCATAGGTTTAAGGGGAGAGATACAAAAGTGTCCAGAGGGGCAATTTTTTTCACACAGAGTGGTGAGTGTCTGGAACAAGCTTCCAGAGCTAGTAGTAGAGGCAGGTACAATTTTGTCTTTTAAAAAGTATTTAGACTGTTACATGGGTAAGGTGGGTATAGAGGGATATGGGCCAAACTTGGGCATTTGGGACTAGCTTAGTGGTTAAAAAAAAAGGGCAGCGTGGACAAGTTGGGCCAAAGGGCCTATTTCCCTGCTGTAAACCTCCATGACTCTATGACTCTCTAAAGCTTTCACATCCTTCCCACAGTGTGGTGCCCAGAATTGGACACAATATGCGTTTGTACTCTATGCTGCCTTTTAATACAGTCTAGGATCCTATTATTCCTTTGCAACCTTTTTCTGAATCTGCTCTGCCACCTTCTATAATTTGTGCACATTAAACCCCAGGCATCTCTGTTTAGAATTGTACTCTTTATTTAACATTGCCTCCCCTCATTCTTACCAAAACGTATCACCTCATACTTCTCTGCCATTTGCCTGCCCCTTCCACCAGTTTGTCTATGTCCTCTTGAACTCTATCGTTATTCTCGCCACAGTTCAAAATACTTACAAATTTTGAAGTAAGGTCATTAGGATGTATCAAAAAAAGCAGTTGTCCTAACACCAACCCCTGGGGTACCCCAATGTATTCCTTCTCCCAATCTTCACCACGACTCTCTGTTTCATGTGTTACAATTATGGGGTTTATAAGTTAGTTGCATTCTGGTACTGTTTTTTTTTGTTGAAGGTAAAATGAAAGGGTCATGTTTTGAAACCTGCCTGACAGCGAGCCTGGGTGCTTTGAGTGTTAGAGATTGAAATCGGAAGCAGTAACAGATGTGAATTAAAAAATGGCAGCAAGCCACATTTCATTTCGACAAGACTATCAAAATATTGCCAGAGTTGTGCGTTAGAGAGCCGGTCAGAGTACAAACCTTCAACGCTCCCACCAGGAGTCAGCCCATATGGCAACTTGAAACATGTGTAGAGAAGTCGTCACCTCGATCATATGTAGTGGGAGTGAATAACCAAAGACAACGGCGCAACCACAGCCATATACAAACAAATAGAGAAGCTGAACCTCCACTGCAGGTGGCCCATTGGGAAGAGGGGATCTCAGCAGCTGCACAGAGCACAGAAGATCCATCACTCCCAGAGGCCCACCAGTGCCAAAAACAGAACAGGAACAACAGAAACAAGGATTACAGCAACAACACTTGCCAGAGAACGAACATCACCCAGATGAACAGCAAATGACAAAGCGCATGTGTACCACGAAGTGACCTACATGTTTTAATGACTATGAAGGTGATTCTCCCAGCCCGCTGCACTGACAGGAGACATCGGCGGAGGCCGTTTAGCGGGCACCCCTCTGGGCACCATGATGACCAGGCATCCCTGGGGCCCGGATTTCCGGAATCGTTGATTTCCATATTAAAATTCTCATTTTAATATCTAGCGTCTCCCTCCCTGCCAGGAGTGGTTCATTCCAGTGGGGTTTAGAACTGCTCAGCACTAACGGGGAGCTGGCGGCCCGACCCCACTGGAGTGAAGGGAGGCCGTTGAGGCCCCCCCCAGAAGGTCAGGGGTAAGGGGGAGGGCCCCATAGGCATTGCCAGTCCAAGAGGCAATGCGGCAATGCCCAAGGGGCACCATGGCACTGCCCACCAGGCATCAGGCAGTGTCAAGGGGGTTGGGGCCAGTGTCTATTGGGGCGGGGCCTATAGGGGAGATCGGAGGGGGTGGAGGGTCCCGCTGCTACTCTGCAATCGGGATCAGTGGCAGAGGGAGGGAAATGGCTGATTGGGGCTGACCATCGGTGAGGGGGAGGGGCACTGCGGGAGGGGGGGGTCGGCGCTTCCAGCGGGGAGGTTTGGGGAGATCGGGACTGCTTGGGGGGGTGTGGGGGGAGGTTGGGGGCTATGGAGATTAGTGTTAGCGGGGTGGTGGCAGGGAGACACATCGAGAGACATCTGGGAGGCCAGCAATCAGAGGGTGGGGGCATTGGAGGGGCAGCATTGCAGGATTTGCTCTGACAGATCGGCGCATGCGCAGTGGCCCACACAGCGCTATGCTGCCGGCCTCTCCGGGTGGGAATAGGCCCCACTTCTGGACTTTCAGCATGAATCTCCCTGAGGAATTCTGCAATGCATGGACTGTGGGAGATTCATTTTGAAAATCCTGCTAAAAAAAACAATGGGAGTTACACCTTTTTTTACACAAATTCAGCACTTAGAATTTATTTGGGACAATCCTGGCCTTTGTCTGCAATGCATGTGTAGCAACTGCTCAGAATAATGAACAATTTGTTAACTCAAGAGAATAGTGCAATATAGTGGGTAACTTGGGTAACTCACAGTTACACATGATAACGCATGCAAATTTATCTTTTGTTCATTAGGAAAAGGGGAATACTTTGGGCTTTGAAATGCAATCAGTTTTAGCTGTCCTTTCTGGCTCGCTATAGTCATGTGACCTTTGCCAAGACAGATTCTCTCTCAGCAGCCATATTACAAGCACTTCAATAAAGGCATAAAGAAATTAAGTACAGCTCTTACATTGGTTTCAATGGAAAAATGTTGACTCACTTAATGTAAGTACTCTGAGTTGCGGATAGTGATGAACATTGTCAGAGAATACAGCAGGATATAGATAGGCTGGAACATTGGGCGGCGAAATGGCAGATGGAATTTAATCCAGATAAATGCAAAGTGATGCATTTCGGTAGATCTAATGTAAGGGGGAGCTATACAATAAATGCCAGAACCATCAGGAGTATAGACACACAGAGGGACCTGGGTGTACAAGTCCACAGATCCTTAAAGGTGGCAGCACAGGTGGAGAGGGTGGCCAAGAAGGCATATGGCATGCTTGCCTTTATTGGACGGGGCATAGAATATAAAAGTTGGCATATGATGTTGCAGCTGTATAGAACGTTGGTTCGGCCACATTTGGAATACTGCGTCCAGTTCTGGTCGCCACACTACCAGAAGGATGTGGAGGCTTTGGAGAGAGTACAGAAAAGGTTTACCAGGATGTTGCCTGGTATGGGGGGGTCTTAGCTATGAGGAGAGATTGGGTAAACTGGGGTTGTTCTCCCTGGAAAGACGGAGGATGAGGGGTGACCTAATAGAGGTGTATAAAATTATGAAGGGTATAGATAGGGTGAACAGTGGGAAGCTTTTTCCCAGGTCGGAGGTGACAAACACAAGGGGTCACGGGTTCAAGGTGAGGGGGGCAAGGTTCAACACAGATGTCAGGGGGACGTATTTTACACAGAGGGTGATGGGGGCCTGGAATGCACTGCCAAGCAAGGTGATTGAGGCGGACATGCTGGGATCGTTTAAGACTTATCTAGATAGCCACATAAACCGACTGGGAATAGAGGGATACAAACGAATGGTCTAGTTGGGCACATGAGCGACGCAGGCTTGGAGGGCCGAAGGGCCTGTTCCTGTGCTGTATTGTTCTTTGTTCTTTGTACTCCTCAAGTATTGTGCCTGTGATCGCAAGTGACTGACAGGACTGGCTTCAAGGGAACTTTAACTTGCACACAAACTCTTGTTGTCGGTAATGTCCAAATGCTGCAAGTGAATTTTTGCATCACATCCTGAAAACCAGAAAAAACAGGCAAGCGTTGAATGTTTTTAACAAAATATCTGTGGGAAATTGCACTCAGTGGGGATTTTAACATACCCTTCTCTGAACAGATATGTTTTACAGCCTCAGCAACCTTGAGATTAGTCACGCCAGCTGGTTTTCTCAGTTTAATTCAGCCACAATTTGTGTAATTGGAACTGCCAACTTATCCTGATATAAACTAACAAATGGTTCTGCATATTAAATAACACTAGATTTGAAAACACTGATTTCTGGCAGATTTTACACTTGCTGACATGCCAATGGAAACAGGGGAATCAATCTTTTCAGAATGGGTGCAATTAGGGTGGAATTTCCACCCATTTTATTAATTGTGCCCACAGAAGAAAATCAAGTTGTTTTAGCTCATGGACGTAGACTGATTGTTCATGGGGGGTGTGGGGGGTGGGGGGGGGGGGATGGATTCAGAAATGGGGTCTCTTTTCAGGTGCTTTGCTGTCATAACAGTCTGAAACGTGGTCTAAGATACACATGCACACAAGCAACGGAAAGTATATCGGGCACCAACTCGGTAAAGGGGTTTTCACCTGCACATCTCATGCTGGTGGCATGCACAATTGTTGACTTAGCACCCATACCAAGCTCCAGCGAATGCCCTTCTGGGAGTCTCTCCGGCCCTACTGTGGTGGCTTTTCCCACAGTGGATGTGACAATCTATTTAAATCCTGTGGTCTCTGACCGCTTTAAAGGGCGATCCAGGAAAGTCAATCAGGGGACTAGAGGTGGTGAGGCGGGGGTGGGGGGGGGCGGTGGCGTGGGGGCGGGGGCAGGGCTTTTGCCTCAGATCGATTCCAGATGCTGACTGGCAGCCACAAAGCTGCAAGACTCTGTAAGATAGTATGTTGTAAATAAAGATAAGCTGTTTCATACCTAGCTGGAGAGTCAAAGTTATTACAAATCCCCATTGGCTTTATTGGAATGAGAAGGTCCCACCACTGGTGGTGGTGGGGGAGGAGGGGGGGGGGCAGAAAACTCTACCCCTCGTCTTAGCCTGGCACAGCTAACCACACATTCATCAAAGTAAAGGACTTCCCCTCCAGTCTATTTAACGGGATCATACACTACTCATAGGTTAGTTGCTGGATGATGTCTTCTTTCTGGCTGGGTGCTTATACAGTAACAGTTTTAACAACACCAGGTTAAAGTCCAACAGGTTTACTTGGTAGCAAATACCATTAGCTTTCGGAGCGCTGCTCCTTCGTCAGATGGAGTGGAAATCTGCTCTCAAACAGGGCACAGAGACACAAAATCAAGTTACAGAATACTGATTAGAATGCAAATCTCTACAGCCAACCAGTTCTTAAAAATACAGACAATGTGGGTGGAGGAGGGAGCATTAAGCACAGGTTAAAGAGATGTGTATTGTCTCCAGACAGGTCTGTCCTTTGGTAGCTAATGGTATTTGCTACCAAATAAACCTGTTGGACTTTAACCTGGTGTTGTTAAAACTGTTACTGTGTTTACCCAAGTCCAACGCCAGCATCTCCACATCATGGGTGCTTATACACATTTATGGATCTTTCTTACTCTTGGTGAAGATTGGAATAGTTGATAGGGCGTGATCTGGCTGGTGGCGCAACACTTTCTCATTGATTTTAAAGCTTGGGTTGAGATAAGTTCTTTCCAGATGTGGGTGGCCAGGTAGGCCTTCCTCTTGCAATCGAGCATGAGTGGGAGAAATTAAGAAAGGTTACACTGAGGACAAGCTGATTAAATAGGGAACAACGAGAAGAAGGGTTTTTGGGGAAGCAATTCTCTTTCTCTCAGAAAATAAAATGCATGCGATGTCTTCCCTTAGAAAAGATTTTAAAGTTTGTTTATTGTCACAAATAGGTTTACATTAACAATGCAATGAAGTTATTATGAAAATCCCCTAGTCGCCACACTCTGGCACCTGTTCAGGTACACTGAGGGAGAATTTAGCATGGCCAATGCACCTAACCAGCACCAAAAGAGAAAATGCTGGAAAATCTCAGCAGGTCTGGCAGCATCTGGAAGGAGATTAAAGAGCTGACATTTCGAGTCCAGCTGACACTTTGTCAAAGCTCATCTGGACTCGAAACGTCAGTTCTTTTCTCTCCTTACAGATGCTGCCAGACCTGCTGAGATTTTCCAGCATTTTCTCTTTTGGTTTCAGATTCCAGCATCCGCAGTAATTTGCTTTCACCTAACCAATATGTCTTTTGGACTGTGGGAGGAAACCGGAGCACCCGGAGGAAACCCATGCAGACATGGGGAGAACGTGCAGACTCCGCACAGACAGTGACCCAAGCCGGGAATCAAACTGTGAGGCAGCAGTGCTAACCACTGTGCCACCGTGCTCTAAGATCTAGCAAGTGTTGTGCCCACAACTGTAAGTTAATTACTGGTGATTTTCACAGTAACTTCATTGCAGTGTTAATGTAAGTCTACTTGTGACACTAATAAATAGACTTTAAATTCTTTTCTGAGGGGAATTGGGGCTTCCAGGCTGCTGCTCGAGATATAAGAGCAGGTTCTATTTTGTAGAGAACTGCTGCATTGGTCTTTCTCTCAAAAAATACATCTTCATCTACTTTCTCTTGCCAGAGACCAGTAAGAGGAGTGAGTACATGTGTTTTTATGGATCCTCAAAGTGAAGAGTAGGTGCCATTGACAGCACACATGTTGTCTACGTGCGGTTCATGCAAACTTGACCATTTTCATGAGCTAATAGGGGTTTCACAGCCTCAAGTACAGCTGCTGTGTGGCCACAGGCAGCAGGTCATTGCTGGTGAATAGTTCTGGCAGCAGGCTCATTCTGCAGGCCACTCTGCAGCAATCCTCAGTGACATCATTATTTGACTGAGAGCAGCAAATAAGAGATGACAAGGGTAATCCACTCCCATTGTGGCTCACAACATCAGCCCAGAACTCACACACTGCATACAGCAGGCCCACATTGAGAGCCAAGCTGTCACAAGAAACATTATGGATCAAACCAGCTGCATCCTCAAACAATGCTCCCCGCTGGCTGGACCACTCCTGCAGCAGTTCGCTCAGCATGTTTCAAGATTTGAGGCAGCTTGATCATTACAATGAAACAGTGCTTACATCTGTAAGGTGAGGGATAGGTGCAGTAGCTCAAGAGGGAGCAGGAAGTGGGGGGAGGAAGAAGTGTAACAGCAAGTGGAGGAACAGAAGAGGAATTGAGGCTACAACGGAGATAGCCCCTTTCTGCCTGGACTCTATGTAAACAAAAACTTCATAAGCAATATCAATAAACTCAGTCACATTTCCCCATTCACCAACAATATATATTCCTTACTATAATAAATCGAGGGGGACTCAATGTGGCTTGAATCAAGAATAATATATACACAAGGTCAGACTGGATTACAATATGACTGCTCTACTTGATTTCCTGGCTCCAACTGCGAGACCTCCCTCGACCTGCGATACACATCCTCTTGCCAACTGGCTCAGTTTCCTGCCATGATGATCCATAGAGTACACACTGACTTGTGGCCCTCAGGAATTCACACTCAATCTAAACTTAATAGTTTAATCATGACACAACACATACAAAAACAAAAGCATCAGTCTTATGCGTTCCCCCAGGGCCTTTGCCAGCACTCATTTTCTGACCCAGACACTCCAGTGTCTGCAGCATGGCTGATGGAAGGCTGCTGTCTTTCATTGTGGAAGTTTGCAGGTGGCCTCAGAGGATGTCCTCAAGCAGTTCTGGGCCTAGAAGGCCCACTTAGCTTGGAACTGCCTTGGCCTAAGCTGCTGTAAGGGAACTTGCACAGTGGCAGGGGTTGGAATGGGATGGCTGTCTTCCTGAAAGAGGGTTCTGCTCCATGGAACCTTTGCCACTCCTATAAGGCACTGCTTCAACAATTCCTCCTGATCTGTTGAAGGTTGGATTGATGGATGGCCATGATGCATTGGCACTCCTTTAGACAGTGGTATAAGAGCTATGATGACAGTAGTCTGAGCTTCCGGTGCATCATTCAGATCATGGATCAAAGCTGTTCCCGGTGCAATGCTGGCCATCAGACATTGCAGGATGCTAGGTTCCACAGCTATTCCAATTGAGGAGATTAACTCTTCCATGTTGAAAAGGATAAGTTTCAAGCTCTGTGCAAAATCCAGTGTAAAGTAAATGCTGGACATGGTTGTGTACATTTGCCAGCCTTCTTCTATAGCCTGGGCCATCAAAGCACCAAACTAAGTCTTCTGAGGCAACAATTTAGTGTGCAAACTTGCTCTCCAGGGCAGCACTGTGGCAGAGTGGTTAGCACTGCTGCCTCACAGTGCCAGGAACCCAGCCTTGGGTGACTGTCTGTATGGAGTTTGCACTTTCTCTCTGTGTCTACGTAGGTTTCCTCCGGGTGTTCCAGTTCCCTCCCACACTCCAAAGGTGTGTGGGTTAGGATGATTAGCCATACAAAGTTGTCCCTTAGTGTCAGGGGTCTAACAGGGTAAATACGTGGGGTTACGCAGATGGAACCTAAGAGGGATCGTTGTCGGTGTAGGCTTGATGGGCCGAATAGCCTCCTTCTGCATTGCACTGGAGGGATTCTATGATTCTATGAATGAGCTAGAACCCGCTCTACTTTCCCCTGGTTCCAGTGCATTTATACTTGATACCTCCCCGTGTGCAGATCTCTTCTCTATCCTAGCATCTAAAATACACGCAGGCAGGAATCTTACCACCATTCACGCCAGTGGGATTTTCCCACCCTGCCGCAGTGAATGGAGATTTGGCTGGCTGCCAGATTCTCTGACTTCAGTGCAGCGGGAGCGTGGCATGAACAGCAGGTACGATCGCGCCCACAGTGCCAGTCTCTGATCTGGTGAGTGTAGGATTGAGTGACGGGTTCTTACTTCAGTTCTTTGCACTGTCAGCTGTGATGCACCACCTTCCCCTGCAAACAGGAGGAAAGCGTGGCAGTGAGTGTCTGACAAATATGTTTGGGTGTTGTGGCCATCACGGTTGAGGAACTGACAGGGTGTTTAAGCTGTAGGTTGCAGCTGTGAGGCTTGTATGTGAGGATAAGGGAAAGAAGATGATTGTTCATATTGAGTTCTGATTGAGAGAGCGTGTTCTTAGGTAGGTGTTGCAGGTGTAGTGAATTGAGCAGTGGATGAAATTAGTGTTGCAGAAGAGAGATATAATACTTGAAGCTGTGTTCACTCACCTTGACAGCTCCTATTGGATCGTGAAACCTCCTCCTGCATTCCATCCACATTCTTGGATTAATATTCATGGCAATGATCTCCACTACTACTTCTTCCCACTGCCTCCTGAACATGGGTCTCAAAAGCCTCTTGCCCCTGCAGACAGAGGACTTCTTTCCCTCTTTTCCCTCTTCAACCAAGGCCTCCAGTGCATTTATCTGAAAATCTTGTTGCTTGCTTTTTCAGATGTTCAGCCATTGCTCAAAATATCACAGCTCAGATTACCCTTTGAATAAACTCTCCTCCCATCACTTCTTGCAGCCACAATACACCCTGTTCCCCTGCCCCTTTTAAAGAGGAAGAAAATGTCATCGATGTATCTAGTGTATAGCATCGGTTGAAGGTCCCGTGTGGTGAAGAAGTCTTGTTCGAACCTGTGCATGAAGATGTTGGCATATTGAGGTGCGAATTTGGTCCCCATGGCTGTTCCGTGTGTCTGGATGATACACGAGATACATCGATGACATTTTCTTCCTTTGGACTCATGGTGAACAATCACTGAAACAACCCTTTTAAAAAGGTGCAGGCTGTCACTTGTTATGGCTGGTATTAGGCCTTCCCCTGCATATACTTGCAGCCATGGGCAGCAATTTTACTGCATTGTAACACAGGTTAGCCAATTTCTCCCCCTAAGTGTGCTGTTTCAGAAGGACTATGATAATATGGTGGACATCCAATTCCCCAATACATATATCCAATGATCAGGTTGTGATTAGAGGTAATTATTAAACTAGCTGTTGTTAAATGTCAGGACATTTTTGGCTGGAACTTAACAAATAGCCACTTCCAACAAAATCATTGAAGTAACGTTTGGTAAAGGAGGGTCACACAAAACGCTGTCTCTGTTGATATTGTGAAGCCAAGTTTGTAATAGATGAAAATAAACATTGAAGCATTGTACAAATTGCAGCAAGACAAGCAGAATTAAATCAAATATCTGTAATAAAGTGGAGGGAGGGTTTAAAAAAGGATAAATTCAGGAATCTGAAGAGAAAATAATTTTCCAGGAAGGCTCAGGGAGTATAATGGCAATCGACTATCAGAACTTAATGTCACTCCAGGGGGGAAAAATAATAAAAAGTTAAATAAAAGCTGCTATATCCAAAGGCACAAAACATTTGTAATAAGATAATAAATTAATGGCACAATAGAGATAAGCTGACTTAACCTAGTAACCATTACTAAGATGTGTCAATACTTTTACATCCACTTCAGTGTGTTAAATCCCCTGAATACTGCACTGGAGTGTCACTCTAAACTTTTGTGCTCTGATTATAGAGTGGACATGGAACCTGTTACGAGAAACAGGTTGGAGGTCAGAAACGTTTTGCTTAAATTAGGCAATGTTTGAATTTCCAGTCACCCAACAGGAGAAAAAAGCCACAAGATTTCATGGTTTTAAACAAACAAAATAAACTTGAAGGTTGCTGAAAAAGACATTTTGTCAAAGCTTTTCATCTAGCACTCAGCAGGACAATCACAAGAATACAGTTTGTCTCAGTTAATCAAAACAGACCAATCAGAGTGAAGCTGCCTGGTTTAAATTTTTGCACAATTCTTGACAGTTAACTGTCAGTCACCATTAACCGGTGCATTTTCAATGGAAATGTCACAACCAATTAGAGTCCATTTGCCAACCAATCAATGCTCTCTTTTCATGCAGTATAAAGTTGTTGTTTCCCTGATATTGGTATTTTTGCGATTGACCTGATAAGTGCAACATGAAAAGACTCCCACCCACACCAAAGTGACCCAGTCACCCTTGCTCTAGGCTTGACCTGACCCCCCACCCCCACAGACATGACCTGACCTCTCCACTGCCGTCTGGACTCAACCTGTGACTCCCACTCCCAGTCACTGTCTAAACCCAACCACCCCCTTCCACCGCAGACTTCACCCACCCCTCCAGCAGACCTAATTGAGACACCCTCAGGGTCAGACCTCTCTCCTGAGGTCCGACCTCTCCCTTGGAGTTTCAGCCCAATATATTAAAATTTCCGATTAGGGCCTGGATTTCCGACTGGGAAGGCCTTTTGAAAAATGTGGGCAAGATCCGATTTTGGGATTTCAGCCTTCATCCTGATTCCAGTAATATTTGCCAGCACTGAATAAGGGTACAGATAGTCAACCTGCATGCAGCACTCCCACCCTTTCTGGCACCCTTTGTGGCTCCATTGGGCAAATCAAACACCCTGCTCCATTTTTTAGAGAGTCAGACCCCTTCCAAAATGTATACGTGGGTCACAGCACATCATAGGAGTTGTTACTCATGGGGTATCCCAGTCCTAAAGAAGCATCAGTTCTTTCAGATTCAATAGTTAGATGTTGCATTATAAGTTAGATGATTTTTTTTACTGCAATTATTGATTACTGGGCTCTGTCAGTTAGAGTACCGTAACATTGATCAGAACTGTATAGATGTTGAGATGCATTAGTGAGTGCCGTAATGGCTAGTACTTTGACCGTAACTATTTACAAGCAGTATTAATGACTTAGATGGAGAGACCAAATGGGACAGGCTCTCAGGTTAAGATATTTGTCTATTTAGGACTAAGATTAGGTGAAATTTCTTAATTTAGAGGCTTGTGAATCTTTGGAATTCTGTAATCCTAGAGGATGTGCGCATTCATTTTTTGAGCATACTCGAGCAATAAGTGGATAGGAGAGGAAAGTGGAATTAATGTAGAAGTTCATTTGCAATCTTACTGAATGGAGGTTTTAGGGGCCATAATGCTTATGCTTCGAATGGTCTCTGGGTGAGGGCCCCCAGTTTGTTATGCTCCCAAGTGAGGAGGGATGAATTGGTTCTCCTTCTTTATTCAACACCCTCAGTTGGTCACAACAAGGTTAATTTAAGAAGGATCCGTTCCCTCATGGATACCTTATCACAGTCCAATTGTACTTGTGTTTTAAAAGGATCCAATTTAACCAGGCTTTCTGAGCGAACTATTTAGTCACTAAAATTCAAGAAAGAAAATAATAAAACGCAACATATATACACACAGGTCAGAAATGAGAAGTGAATCTAAAAATAAAAGTTGAAAATGAAGTATAAATCTGCCTTTGGTCTGTCTGTGAGGAGTAGATGGTAAAACATTACGGCTGTTAAGGTGGGTGATTCCAATAGCACTGACTTTAGCAATTGAGCTGTTGGTTTAGAGGTACTTGGTTCTGCAGGTTAGCTGAAAGGAGTAGTCCTGTTTCCTTTTCAGCTGTAGCTTTGCTGGCTTGTCTTGGTTCCAGTAATCAGAGAAGGAGAGACTTTGCCTGCAAGCGCAGGAAGTCTAGTGAACATTCTTCAGCTGTGATCTCCCAGCCCACACCAGCACAGTAGAAATAGAACACCAGAGTAGCACCAAAGACCAGGGTTGTAGTTGTTTTTAACCTGTTTTCTTGTGTAATCCCAGAAGGGGAAGAACACAAACATGTCTGGATATAACTCACAGGAGATGGTTTGTGCTGAGACGGTATTCAGCTTCCATTATCTCCGCAGGAGATCACAGTCCAGTTTTTGTTTTGTCACTCTTCCTTTGAAATGTCTCTGTCACACAAAAGGGTGCAACATTTTGTTGTCTCTCTCAGGATTGGGTATAATCCACATAGAAATTACAGCAAGTGGCATCTTTGTAGTTTCAGCCAGTCTTTACTTAAAAAGGACATGTTTTACTTAAAAGTTCAATATGTCTGTACATAATTTGGGGCTATGATCCATTGTCAGGACACTTACTAAGGCACCTGTTTCTTGATTTTTATGTTTCTTTATTGCAAAATATTCAGAAAGAAATTGGCTATGAAAATTAAATGTATTTGTTAGATTTGCTCAGGCAACAGCAGCCTTGCTGTTTGTACAGACATATTCCATGCCAGATTTCATGGAATGCGAATCAAAGAAAATCCACCTTAGCTTCCATGGAAAGACTATTCTGTACCAAAAATTATTTTCATTTATTCTGGAGCATACTAATCTTTTTAAATAGCCGTAACTTGCTGATATTTAACTCTGAAACAGTCAAAAGCACTTTATAAAAATATGGGACTGGGCTTTGAGCCATGGAGTGAGAGATTCAGATGTCTATCCATCGATTCATTCAAAGGGAACACTCTGCATCCAGAGTAAGTGCTGCGTGTAACATCAGGGGCTGAATCCTTTGTTCCACTCAGGGTGGGAACAGAGGTAGTGTGCCACTTTCTGGACAGGGGAAGGTCAGCCCCAAGAACCTTCCAATCAATTAACCTTTCTCGAATTATAGAATCATACAGTGCATCTGGGGGCTCCTCTCAATGCAGTTTTGAGATGGGCCCCCCTACCAGGGACCTCAATGCCCCCAGTAGCTCTGATGACAAAGGAGGCCCTCCAGGCTGCAAGCAACCAGAGGACAGCTACCAAGATCTTCTCAAACCACAGGGCATCGCAATCAGCAGCCTGCCTCCTGCTCAACTGCAAGTGTTGAGATGGTACCCCACTGCAGCACTCAAAAACGTGCTAGAAAGAGCACCACCGTGATATGCATGTTAATATTCTGCCCATCAGTGGGATCATCTCGAGGTCCAGAAATCACCCGTGGTCTTCAAAATGATCCCAATGTTCATTTCTCGTTGTTGAAAGGAAAATCCCACCTAAGTGTTCCATCAGATATAATCCACAGAGAGGTTTTGTAATGAAGTTAAATTCCCAGTAAAGGTTATACATTCTGGGACGGGCATGTTTCGCTATTTATGCACTTGGCAATCACATGTGAGACCCTGAACTCAGTCATTTCCCAGACTAAAGAGCATCTGCTGTGCTCTTTTCCTATATACTGATTTGTGTGAACAAATTAACACAAAGCGAGTGGAAATATTCGAATAATTGTGCTTATTTTAAGAAATATACTTGGGCCCCGCTGTGACACAATCTATGGGATTCTTATCTTGAGACTGCATTTAGATGAGAATATGTGATAATGAATGTCCTGAGATGGTCCCTCTGTCTGTGGACTCTAGACATGGTGCCTAGTTACTGGACAAACTGTAGCCAATCCCTGGTACTTGCTTAACACTTGATAATTAGTACTACCATTAAAAAGGTTGCAGACCTTGAAGACAAGACACCTGTGGTAAACCACTGTTAAGCTTATTGCCTGTGTGTGTGTGTGACATGCCTGGACATGCCCCTGCCGGCCCTGCCTGAGACTCCTCCCCCCTGGTCCAGGTATAAAGGTGACTGCTCCCCACCCCCTGCCTCAGTCTCTGGACCAGTTCATCGGCATGGGTGTGCTCCAAGTCTTTTGCGAATAAAAGCCTATTTGTTCTTGCATACAAACTAGTCTTTGCTTGATTGATAGTGCATCAACACCATCACCTTCTGTAATCAGGCAAATCTCCTGTAGACAGTTAACTTGGGGACAAGATTGCTGTACAGGTGTCTGCAGAAGTGCTAAAGATCCTGCCACAGCTTCTGTGCTGACACATAACTCTGGAAGGGAGAAGACTTTCAGCCAGGACTGAAGTGGGTATCAATTGACTTTCAGCCCTGGGCGGTTCAAGTCCTTTGGCAGTGCGATCATCCGTGGGGTCTGACATGGAATCAGACAAGACATTCTCTCTGTCCCTTTCTGGACAACTGCAGATAGAATAATGGTAGGTTCAGCGGAACAAAGATCTGAATACTGCTTAGTCACAGTCGACTCCTCCAAAGAGACAACAGAGACTTCATATGGTGTGTCTATCTACTGGAAAGATGGACCATCTTCCAGGACCACATCCTCCTACAAATCACTCAGTGCTGCAAGGGTTTCTTCCTCTTCAGTTACTTCCAGGAAAAGCCAATTCAGGTACAGGGGATCAGTGGACCATCACCATCTGCTGCAGTATCTTCTGTACCTGTCTCCTCTGGCCTTGCTTCATGAAGAACTGAGAGATTCATAACTTCAATCTGTGCCCTGGGTCTCGTGGATGGTGTCTCAGTGAAAGAGAGGAACGAGGAGCTGAGTGTAAAAACATCCCCAGCTTTTGAAGGCCGAATTTCCACTGCTTCCAAATAAAAGTTCAAAGGCCGCTGCGTGAAAAACAGTAATTCATTCAAATGGTGGGCACCATCTAGCTTTTTTAAAAAGTTACTCATTGATAATTTTCCAAATTCTCAAAAAATAACTCCTTTTTACTACAGTCCATTAAAAGTATCAATGATCCAGACCGTATAAAGTTTCAGTAGCTGAAACTGCAAGCTGTTGAAATTCCTTTGTTTTGCATAAATAAACATTGTGAAATTGACAGCATAGATCAGGGAGCCCGAGCTGTCACTCAAATAATTCTCTTCTTGGGGCTCAGGTTTTTAAGTACGCTCATTAAGTACACCCAGCCAATGAGGTGTTGGTGAAGTACCTTCCTGAACTGCTGCAGGTCATGAGCTGTAGGGTACACCAACAGTGCTGTTCCAACAGGAATAATAGGATTTTGCTCTAGTGGCAGTGAAGGTACAAATGATATCGTTCCAAGTCAGAGTGCTGTGTGGCATGGAGGGGTCCTTATAAGTGGTGTGGTTCTCATGTGTTTGCTGTCCTTCACCACCCAGGTGGCAGACGCCACAGCTTTGGAAGGTGGTGTCAAAGGAGCCTTGGTGAGTTGTTGAAATGCATCTTGTGGATGCTACTCACTTTTGGTACTGTGTGTCGGTGGTGGAGGGAGTGAATATCGAATGTGGATTCGATGTGGAAGTTGTGCCAATCAAGCAGGCTGCTTTACGCTGGATGGTGTCGATTCTTGAATGCTGTTAGAGCTGCACTCATCCAGGCAAATGAAGAGTGTTTAATTACACTCTGGACTTGTATTGTATGAACATGTGTTGGGGAGTCAGAGAATGAGCTCTTTGCCGGTATGGCAGCACAGTGGCGAGCACTGCCACCTCACAGTGCCAGGGGCTCAGGTTCGACCCAGCCTTGGGTGATTGTCTGTGTGGGGCATTAAACTATGTTAAAGGGCAATATATGCATTTAATTTGTTGTTTCTGGTGCCTTTAGGCTGATGCCAGTTGGCCCATCCGGGTGTGTTCTTATTCAAGTTCTTTGCAGTGGTTTGATAAAACTGCGTGGCTTGCTAAACCATTTCAGAAGGTAGCTACGAGGAACCACATTATTATGGACCTGGACTCACATGTCAACCAGACAGAATAAAGTTGGCAAATTTTCTCCCATGAAGGGTATTAGTGAACAAGATAACCTTTCCTGACAAACTGGTAGCTTCACGAGAAGCTTTAGCATTTTATTCCGTACTTCTTAAATTCCTCCAGCTGCATTGGTGGAATTTGCACTCGTATCAAATTTGCACTTGTTTGTATCAATCTGTTCTCTGGAACACTCGTCCCATAACAATGTCACTATGCTACTGTCCCCTGGTGTGAAAATCCACACAAGACACTGAGGAAAGAGGTGATGATAATGCTATAATATGTAAGTGCCGTAATTATAGTCTTCAATTGACTTCCATTATTCTGATCCAAATGCTTGAAGAGAACATGAAGTAAAATAATGTTATTTGCACTTGTTGAGAATTTGGACACTTGCGAGTGTTCAGGGTCCACGGCTGTACAGTGCTTGGAGCTACCGAGTGATTCAACAAAAGTTTGTACCTTCAAATAACCACATACCAGAGATTCCAAGTCAGTTGTTCAGTGGAATACATTCTCTGAGATTGAGTTCTGGGGAAAATAAAGCAAAAGGAAATTTGAGGATAAACTTACTTCAGACACCTGACCTTATATAGTTGCAACCTGTCCAGCATTGAAGTTTAATTTCTCGAACATTGCCACAAGAATGAAGAAAAAGCAGCACACCTTTGCTCATTATCGTGTCTCAACTCGCATTTAGACCCCCTCCTCCTGTCATGCCTCTGCTCATTGATCTGGCGCTCACTCAAGATACACCTTCATTTTAAAATTCTCTTGTTTTCCACTCCTTCACTCCTTCCTGTCTCCACGAAACCTCACACAACCCCACAAACCTGTGCGCTCCTCTAATTCTGGCCTACTGCACATTTCCAGGGCGGCACGGTGGCACAGTGGTTAGCACTGCTCCCTCACAATGCCAGGGACCCAGGTTCAATTCCCGGCTTGAGTGACTGTCTGCGTGGAGTTTGCACATTCTCCCCGTGTCTGCATGGGTTTCCTCCGGGTGCTCTGGTTTTCTCCCACAGTCCAAAGGTGTACAGGTTCAGGTGGATTGGTCATGCTAAATTGCCCCTTAGTGTCAGGGGGAACTAGTTAGGGTAAATGCAAGCGGTTATGGGGATAGGGCCTGGGTGGGATTGTGATCGGTGCAGACTCAATGGGCCGAGTGGTCTCCTTCAGCACTGTAGGATTCTATGATTCTAAAGTTATTCCACCATTGGCGGCTGTGCTTACATCTGCCTAGGCCCCAAGCTCTGAAATTACAGTAAAGGTGCTGTGTAAATATAAGTTTCTGTTTCTGTTAATAGTTGAAAGATATAGGAGTTGGGAAAAATGGCTTTTTATTTTTTTGTGAAGAATCCCCAGTGATTGGAATGTGGGGGTGGGCTATTGGTTTTTCTATTGACTTTGGGAGGGTGGGTGCCCGTGAGGGTGCATGTGTTGGGGTGAGCAGGGAACTGCGTGGTTGGAAGACGGGTGTCCTTTGATAAAAGCACAAGGAAGAGGCCTAACCAGTGTTGGCAATGCACTGCCACAGTGATTCAGAGGTCATTATGAAAGAGGTCCTCAAGTTTTTAAAAATTCATTCGTGGGACATGAGCGTCGCTGGCTAGCCAGCATTTATTGTCCGTCCCTAGTTGTCCTTGTAGGGCAGTTGAGAGTCAACCACATTGCTGTGGCTCTGGAGTCACATGTAGGCCAGACCAGGTTGATGGTCGATTTCCTTCCCTAAAGGCCACTGGTGAACTAGATGGGTTTTCCTGACAATCGACAATGGTTTCATGGTCATCAGTAGATTCTTAATTCCAGATATTTTTTATTGAATTCCAATTCCACCATCTGCCGTGGCAGGATTTGAACCTGGGTCCCCAGAATATTAGCTGAGTTTCTAGATTAATAGTCTAGTGATAATACCACTAGGCCTTCACCGCCCCTAGACAATTAGTAGACAATTTTATTGAGATTATTTTATAGTTGATACAAATGTATTTCCATAGGTCACCAACTCTTCTTCTTTTCAAAATTGCACTGATATTCTTTGGCCATTTCCATTTGATTTTAAATAAACATTCATGTTGCTTAAAGTCTACATACCAACATTGAAAATCTTAGCTCAGATATTTGACTCTATGGGGAGGATTCATTGGCTCCATTCCCTGCTTGCAGGAATCTCGACGCCTCCCAGAATTGGGCGTTGGTGCTAAATCTGGATTCCCGCCGGGCGGTGAACCTGTCCCCACTCACCCTGTCCACCCCGCTGGCCCTGATCATATTCTTATTCAGAACTGCCAATTTGAATTTAATTAACAGGCTTGAAGCCCAATTCAATGCCCTTTTACCATTCACCAATCTCTCCAGCAAGATCTGCACTGGGTGGGCTTTGGCGCTGGCCATGAGTATTGTGAACCTGGTGTGGTGGACCCTGAGGGCTCAAGGAGGTATATGCAGTGTCTATGTGTTTCTCTGCTGCCGCCAGGCTGCAGAGAGAAGGTCCCCCAAGGTCCTGGGGGTTGGCTGGGCTCAGGTTGGGTCAAGGGTTGACCTCAGAACTATCCCCTGGGATGAGGGTCTTGTGGCCAGACTGCCCCTTCTAGCCCCAGGAACCTAACATCACTCTCTGTATGGTGATTTCAGGCAACTCTCCGATCTAAGTCTTCATTCTGGTATGTGGACTGTGAAAACTTTGAAGTGGGCTGGTCACTTTAATCCCCTATGCCCCCTGAACTGAACACCTGGCAGGCTTCCAAACCCCTTTCAGGTCCTATGAATGATGGAGAAGTCACTTTCACTGGGGGGGGGGGGGGGGGGGTGGAAATTCTCTTCTCCATAACTCCTCACTCAGCCCCATTTTTCAACACAACATTGTTCTTAGTCTCTGAGCCTTCCTAGAAGGCACGGATCATTGGAAATACTTTTAAGTCCTTGGCTTTCCTTTGAAAGCTTTGCTTTAATTCAGTATCATAGTGCAGCCTAACAAGCCTTTGATTGACAGCTTAATGTTTTTTGCACAACATGCAGTCTTGAGATACTGATCAATACAAATCTTTTTTTGTTATACTTTGGGTGGCACAGTGGCACAGCGGTTAGCACTGCTACCTCAGTGCCAGGGATCCAGGTTCAATTCCAGCCTCAGGTCACTGTGTGGAGTTTGCATTTTCTCCCTGTGTTTCTGCGGGTTTCCTCCAGATGCTCTGGTTTCCTTCCACAGTCCAAAGATGTGCGAGTCAGGTTGATTGGCCCTGCTAAATTGACGAGTGTCAGGGGGATTAGCAGGGTAAATGTGTGGAGTTGTGGGAATAGGGCCTGGGTGGGACTATGGTCGGTACAGACTCGATGGGCTGAAAGGCCTCCTTCTGTACAGTAGGGATTCTATGATTCTTAGTTCTCCCTTCACAGTTGAATGCATCTGAATTGTCACTCCCATTGTTCCTAACTGCAATGTTTATACAAAGGAGGACCTGACAGCACTTAGCTGCTATGAAGTTGCCTGCACCTGTCTACCGAGACAGCTTGGTTCCCCCAATGATTGGAATGGGGTGCCATTCAGTTTTCTATTGACTATGGGTAGGTGGATGCCGTGAGGGTGGATGTTCCGGGGTGAGGGGGAAGTGGGGACCTGTGTGGTTGGAAGTCGGGGGTCATTTGATGAAACCAACAGGACAAGGTCCAGCTAGTATTGGCAACCCACTGCCGCAGTTATCCAAATGGCGTTGCTGATATTCATCCCTCAACCAACATCAGTAGCACAGATGACCAGGTAAGTTATTTCATTGCTGACTGTGAGAGCTTGCTGTGCGTAAATTGACTGCCACATTTCCTACATTAGGATAATGGCTGCACCTCAGAAGTTCTTCACTGGTGGTAAAGCATCTTGGAAAGCTCTGAGACTGTCGAGACACTGATAAATACAAATCCTTTTTTTGTTATACTCCAAGTGTAGTCTCCTGGACAAAGATATCAGGCCTGGATCAGTGTTTCAAACTCGACTCCAGTTCAATTAGTTCCTGCAAGGATGCGGAATGTTTGCTTTTGAGGGTCATATCCAGTTCAGTCCATCAGATTAAATAATTTTTAAAAAATCAATGAAAAGCCAAACATTCACTTTTGGCTCAAAGTTCAAAATTATGCAGAAAAATAAGATCATATCTCTTAATTCAAGCACACTCTTCTGTGAAAATTAGCATCATGTTACAAATGTGATAAAATACGTGAATTTGAAAAACATTTAATCTTGCAGGTTGATCTTGGTAATAAAATTGCAGCAAATGTTTCAGCAATGCCAGTTTTTAAAAAAACTATGCAGCAACACCATTATTTAAAGACTTGCTCATTGAATAGCAATTCCACTTAACTAAGTTTAGTTCCCTGTCCACGCTGATATATAAAAGTCCCAGAATAGAATCAGATCTTTAGTTAAATCTCCTCAGTGTATATTAAAATGAGCAAGTGGTCAACTACAATGAAATATTTGGGGATTTTTAATCTATTTTTCTTCTCAATGGAAAAATCCAAACATCATAAGAGATTTCTAACTGCAGCAATCAAAAATTAATTTATTCTGGAAAAAAATTGTAGAATGCTTTGTCCTATGTATTGAGATAGAGGGGGGAATCATACCGAAAAAGGGTAAAGTGTTGTTTCTAGTGAGAAAACAGGTGTGTTTCTCTCCAGAGAAACTGGTCGGTTTTCTTTCCAAATCTTGTGACACTGGCAAAAAAAAATCAAGGGGGTGCGTTTCAGGTTGTCAGGCAGAGGGCAAGGGCCTCAACATGCCGGCAAAACCCAGCTGCACAAAGATCGGGGCACCATCTTTATTGGATGCCCCGATCATAACAGGAGTAGCAGGAATGAACCACCCCCTGCCCACCAAAGCAGTCTCAGGGGCACCTCGCCCCAACCCGATCGGACTCAGTATTCCCCCCCAGCGATCATCGGCCCCTTCCTCCTTCCTCCACCTCCCCAGAATCAGAGCCGCACGCAACCTGGCATATGTCTGCTCTGGAAGCCGGACTCTCACACAAACATTGAGGAATATGCATTCACAGTTTTACTCTACATAAATTTTTGTGTAGAGAACGTCAACCCACAAGAACATTCAGACATTCTCCAACCAAAAGCCTTGAATGGATGGGGAGGTCCATTTGCTGCTGAAAATACGTGACGTAGCATTCAAATCTGGCGACGTTGTCGCCTACAGTGCAGCCAGGTCTAATCTGAAAATGGGCATCAGGAATGCCAAACATAACCACATACTACAGATTGAGAACAATTTCCACAACAATATAGACCCCCGGTGCATGTGGCAAGGCATTCAATCCATCACAGATTACAAAACTAATTTACTTCATAGATTAATCCTGGAGGGTTGCCAACTCTAACTGACACCAAAAAGAACTAAAAGACAGTAGCGGACCAAGCTAGGGTTGAAGGCTAAGGTTGGCAACCCTCCAGGATCAATCTATGAGGTAAATTAGTCCAATAAAGAAGACTGAAGGTAAACCAAGGGAAAAATGATCGAATATTTTAAAAAAATGTCATTTGCTATGAGTCCCAGGATAGCCACATGGACCCCCGCCGACTATGGCAAGGTCTGCAAGACTCAACAGGCTACAAGATGAAGGCATGTAAGATCGCAGGCTCCAACACACCCCTCCCTGATGAGCTCGATGCATTCTATGCCCATTTTGAGCAAGAGGTCAGCGAGAGCATGCCCTCCACTCCAGAAGACTCGGATGAACCTGTATCAGAGGTCACCATTGCAGGTGTCAGAGCAGCCTTCTCACCCACAGAAAGCGACTGGCCCGGATGGGGTACCCGAATGAGCACTCAGATCCTGCACGGATCAGCTGGCGGGGGTATTTGCAGACATCTTCAACCTCTCTGTACAACAATCTGAGGTCCCTATCTGCTTCAAGAAGATGACCATCATCCCGGTACCAAAGAAAAGCCAAGCAGTGTGCCTTAATGACTATCGGCTGGTGGCTCTGACATCCATCATTATGAAGTGCTTCGAAAGGTTAATCATGGTATGAATGAATTTCAACCTCCCAGACTACCTGGATCCACTACAGTTGACTCACCGCCGCAACAGTTCCATAGCAGACACATCTTCCTGGCCCTGCACTCAACCCTAGAACACCTAGATAACAAAGACACCTATGTCAGACTCCTATTTATTGACTATAGCTCAGCCTTCAACACCATCATTCCTACGAAACTCATCTCCAAACTCTGTGGCCTGGGCTTCAGCTCCTCCCTCTGAGACTAGACCCTGAACTTCCTAACTCACAGACCACAATCAGTGAGGATAGGCAACAACACCTTCTCCACGATCATCCTCAACATCGGTGTCCCACAAGGCTGTGTCCTCAGCTCCCTACTCTACTCCTTATCCACCAATGACTGTGTGGCCAAATTTTCCTCCAACTCAATTTTCAAGTTTGCTGATGACACCATCGTAGTGGGTTGGATCTCAAACAATGATGAGACAGAGTACAGGAATGAGATAGAGAATCTGGTAAACTGGTGCGATGACAATAATCTCTCCCTCAACTTAAACAAAATGAAGGAAGTATCAGGTAGACCTCAGGAAGCATAGTGGAGAACATGTCCCTGTCTACATCAATGGGGACGAATTAGAAATGGTCGACAGCTTCAAGTTTTTAGGTGTCCAGATCACCAACAACCTGCCCTGGTCCCCCCATGCCGACACTATAGTTAAGAAAGCCCACCAACGCCTTTACTTTCTCAAAAGACCAAGGAAATTTGGCATGTCAGCTATGACTCTCACCAACTTTTACAGATGCACCATAGAAAACATTCTTTCTGGTTGTATCACAGCTTGGTATGGCTCCCGCTCTATCCAAGACCGCAAGAAACTACAAAGGGTTATGAATGTAGTTCAGTCCATCACGCAAACCAGCCTCCAATCATTGACTCTGTCTACACTTCCTGTTGCCTCAGAAAAGCAGCCAGCATAATTAAGGACCCCACGCACACTGGACATTCTCTCTTCTACTTTCTTTCATCGGGAAAAAGATACAAAAGTCTGAGGTCACATACCAACCGACACAAGAACAGCTTCTTCCCTGCTGCCATCAGACTTCTCAATGGACCTACCTCGCATTAAGTTGATCTTTCTCTACACCCTAGCTATGACTGTAACACTGCATTCTGCACTCTCTCATTTCCTTCTCTATGAACGGTATGCTTTGTCTGTATAACGCGCAAGAAACAATACTTTTCACTGTATGCTAATACACGTGACAATAATAAATCAAATCAAATCAAATCAAGAACAATTAAAATGGACATTTTTACTTGTCTTTAGAACAGGAGCCCAGTTTGAATAACACAGGCTGTGGGTGGTATTTTAATGTAAAAATAGGTTTGAGAGCATAATCTAGGGCAGTGTCTTTTTCCGGTGACCCACTTTCACCAAATGGCAATCCTCACGACCCACAGCCCCATCACGTGGGATGTGTAATGAGATACGATCTTTTCACTTTGTACCAACAATATACGGCATATTAAACTCCAGATCCATTTTCGAATTTATTTATGCCAAAGGGAAGATGATGACCTCGTGGTATTATCACTAGACTACGAATCCGAAAGGTTCGCTAATGTTCTGGGGATCTGGGATCGAATCCTGCCGTGGCAGAATGGAATTGGAATTTAATAAAAATAAATCTGGAATTAAGAATCTACTGATAGTTAATGTGTCGATTATCCTTTCTCACGTCTAGCCATGATTAATAATAAATAAAATGCCTCAATGGCTTTCCTGTTTTTCAGACATCGGCCAAGATTTTACTGCCCCGGTTGCCACGGGAATCGGAGCGGGCGAGGGGCAGACCAGGGAAAGGTCCGTTGACCTTGGGTGGGATTTTAGGATTACGGGATGAGCAAGGCTGTAAAATCCCACCCATCATCTCATATTGAAATTGATGCAATAGCAAAATATTTTTATGCACACAAAGGAAAAATAATGAGTTGGGTTGTAAGATAATGACAATACGTGCCAAACTTTGAAGTTATAGCCTGCCTTCACATGGAAACATAGAAGATAGGAGCAGGAGGAGGCCATTTTGTCATAGAATCCCTACAGTGCAGAAGGAGGCCATTCGGCCCATCGAGTCTGCACCGACCACAATCCCACCCAGGCCCTACCCCCACATATTTTACCCGCTAATCCCTCTAACCTACGCATCTCAGGAGTCTAAGGGGCAATTTTTAACCTGGCCAATCAACCTAACCCGCACATCTTTGGACTGTGGGAGGAAACCGGAGCACCCGGAGGAAACCCACGCAGACACAAGGAGAATGTGCAAACTCCACACAGACAGTGACCCGAGCCCGGAATCGAACCCAGGACCCTGGAGCTGTGAAGCAGCAGTGCTAACCACTGTGCTACCGTGCCGCCCCCTTGTCCTTCGAGCCTGCTCCGTTATTCATTACGATCACAGCTGATCATCCAACTCAGTAGCCTAATCCTGCTTTTACCCCATAACCTTTGATCCCATTCGCCCCAAGTGCTATATCCAACTGCCTCTTGAATACATTCAATATTTTGGCATCAACTACTTCCTGTGGTAATGAATTCCACAGGCTCACCACTCTTTGGGTGAAGAAATTTCTCCTCATCTCTGTCCTAAATGGTCAACCTTGAATCCTCAGACTGTGACCCCTGATTCTGGACTCCCCGCCATCAGGGATATCCTCTCTGCATCTATCGTGTCTAGTCCTGTTAGAATTTTCTAAGTCTCTATGAGATCCCCCCTCATTCATCTGAACTCCAGCGAAAACAGTCCTAACCTGGTCAATCTCTTCTCATACATCAGTCTCGCCATCCCCGGAATCAGCCTTGTTTAACCTCCGCTGCACTCCCTCGAGAACAAAAACATCCTTCCTCAGAAAAGGAGACCAAAACTGCACATAATACTTGGTAAGGTGTGACCTCACCAAGGTATAATTACAACAACTCATCCCTGCTCCTGTACTCGAAACCTCTGGCAATGAAGCCAACATGCCATTTGCCTTCTTTACCGCCTGCTGCACCTGCATGCTTACCTTCAGTGACTGGTGCACAAAGACACCCAGGTCCCGCTGCATACACCTGTCTCTCAATTTACAGCCATTCAGGTAGTAATCTGCCTTCTTGTTTTTGCTTCCAAAGTGAATAACCTCACATTTATCATGGCGGGGATTTCGAGACCAAGGCAGAGTCCACTGATCAGGCAAGCTGCAGTTCTGCAGCTGCAGTCACAATCTAAACAGCATTTAAAAATACACCTCTCTCCTAAGTCTCACCTTTTCCTTTCATAAAGTGCACGTAACTTGAATTGTTCCAGGCAATGCCAAGCTTTTCCTCCAAATCAAAAGTCCCCATGCTGGCTTTGTCATTGCCTGAGAGGCCCTCATTGTCACACCACCTTTTACACAAAATGTGTGCCATAAACAGAACATCCCGCGTTTTTTTAAAACATGATTACAGAACATCCTGCCTTTTTTGGAACAAGGGGATCAGTTTATAGAACAGAGAGAATTTACCCAGCGACCCATTTTCAACATCCCGCAACCCACATCTGGGTCGTGACCTCCAATTTGAAGAAGCCTGATCTAGGGTCACACATCAGTATCATGTTTTCAGAAGTGCTGCCTTCGGTTGAAGCAACAAACCAACGTCCCATCTACCTGTGCCCACTTGGCACTTCAAAATTAATACATTAATTGTAAAGTGCTTTGGGCTCTCCAGGGGACAATGCTGAGATGCTGTTTAAATGTACAATAAATACTAATGATGAGGCATCTGACTGTAAATACTCAACTAACCTATTACTAACATTTTAACCTTTTTCCACTTTCTATTCAACACCCACAGCATAAAACTATATCACTAGAGAAATCTTCAAAGGCTTACTCTGTCTTGTTCAAATATTAAAAAAGTGCATTTGGTTAATATTTATTCATTTAGAAACCCTTTCCAGTCACATGAACACCAGGTTCCCTTGCATCTCTGTAACTCATAGAATCATATGGTATAGGAAAAGGCCACTCATTTCTTATCATAGAAATCATAGAAACCCTACAGTACAGAAAGAGGCCATTCGGCCCATCGAGTCTGCACCGACCACAATCCCACCCAGGCCCTACCCCCATATCCCTACATATTTTACCCGCTAATCCCTCTAACCTATGCATCCCAGGACACTAAGGGGCAATTTTTAGCATGGCCAATCAACCTAACCCGCACATCTTTGGACTGTGGGAGGAAACCGGAGCACCCGGAGGAAACCCACGCAGGCACGAGAAGAATGTGCAAACTCCACACAGACAGTGACCCAAGCCGGGAATCGAACCCAGGTCCCTGGAGCTGTGAAGCAGCAGTGCTAACCACTGTGCTACCGTGCCGCCCTTGTGCTGCTCCTTCACTGTCCCGCTCTTACCCAGTGCAGCACGGTGACACAGTGGTTAACACTGCTGTCTCACAGGGACTTGGGTTCAATTCCTGGGGCTTGGGTCACTATCTGTGTGGAGTTTGCACATTCTCCCCATGTCTGTGTGGGTTTCCTCCGGGTGCTCTGGTTTCCTCCCACAGTCTGAAAGTCGTGCTGTTTAGATGCATTGACCAGAACAGGTGCCAGAATGTGGCGACGAGGGGAATTTCACAGTAACTTCATTGCAATGTTCATGTAAGCCTGACTTGTGACTAATAAATAAACCTTTGCTCTGCAATTTATTGCTCTTCAAGGACTTAGCCAGCTCTCTTTTAAATGTTTCTATTCAATCTGCTTCCACTATTCTTTTAGCCGGTTCTTTCTGGATCATAGCAACATGCTGTTTACAATGAAACTCCCAATTTCTATTGTTGTACATTTGCTAATTATTTTAAAGTTATTTTCTCTGGTTTCTGACCCTTGTGTCAGTGGAAGCAGTTTGATCACAATGGATTAGAAAGGAGACAATCAATCTCCATAAACACGTTCCACAGTGGAAGGAAGTCTCTCTCACCCTTGAGAGCTGCTTGCTCTTGCAGTTCCAGCAATGCCAGAACACAATACGTCAGTAGTTCTCAACTGGTGTGCGTGTTGTGAAGACCCCCCAAGCCCGCTGAAGAAAAAGAGTCAAAATTAATGTAATTAAAAGAAAACTAACCTTTTTCTTCAGGATGTGGAGATGCCGGCGCTGGACTGGGGTAGGCACATTAAGAAGTCTCACAACACCAGCTTAAAGCCCAACAGATTTATTTGGTTGCATGAGCTTTCGGAACACTGCCCTAATGAAGGGGCAGCATTCAGTAAGCTCGTGCTACCAAATAAACCTGTTGGAGACTCACCTGATGAAGGAGCGGCGCTCCGAAAGCTCGTGCTACCAAATAAACCTGTTGGACTTTAAATTGGTGTTGCGAGAGTTCTTACTTTGCATTTAGCCCTCTGGTTGGCATCTCCACTAACTGACGAACCTCAGGCCTTCTGCGCATATACCAGATGGGAAAGGGCCACATAGAGTTTCATGTTGGCCGGGCCCTTGCACATGACCAATGGGACTCAGAGCTGAAGACAAAGGCACCGTGCACCTGCAGAAAAAGCTAAAACTCAACAAGGGAGAAGTGAGAGACTTGGGGGTTAAAAAATGGCATCTGCTGTTCTGAAAATCACAACCTTGAAACCATGCCAATACCTTGTATTTATAGTTAGGTTTCACTAATGTTTAGACATGAGATTAACATTACGCTAACTGTGTTCCGCATTTCAACTTCCTCTCTGTTCTTTCTTATTTATGTTACCAACTACCTTTGGCAGACACCCCACCGATGGTCCCACAAGAGACAGTAATGACCATGAATTTTCTGGATACCCTTTCAGTGGCCGTACATAATATACGCCTTTCGGTGGAAAAGGACCGGGTCCTTTGCAAAAATTGAACAATTAGTGCTGACGGGAGAAAAGGAAAGATCAGTACTGCCTCAATTCCACCCGTACTGAAGTAGAAGAGATCAGCTCACTGTAGAAGATGGCATACTGCTCTGGAGGGCATGAGTGGTTGTTCCGAGTCAGGGCCACTCTTCCATACTGGCTGAAGTACATCACACAACAGCCTGGGGTATCCAAAATGAAGGTGTTGGCAAGAAACTATGGTGGCCTGAAATGGACACGGAGATAGCCGTAATTATGGGCTGGTGCCAGCAATGCCACCAAGGACAAAAGTTGCCACTAGCAGCTCTCCTACACCCATGGGAATGACCGGGTAGACCATGGACTAGGCTGCACCTGTATTATGCAGGCCCATTCATGAACTCAATGTTCTAATCATAGTGGAAACCCACTCCAAGTGGTTGGACGTCCATAGGGTGCATTCAGTGACCACAACAATAGCAGCAGAGAAACTTCACACCTCGTTTTTGACACATGGGATCCTGGAGGTGCTGGTCTCTGACAATGGGACATCTTTTGGCAGCCAGGAGTTCACCAAGTCCATGAAGTCAAATGGGATTTGACATATCAGGACGGCATCATACCATCTAGGAACGGTCCTGCGGAGAGAGGGGTCCAGACCTTAAAAACTGGTTTTAAAATACAGCTGGCAGCCTCAATGAACACCAAGCTCTCCTGTTGGTTATTTGATGATAGAATCATAGAATCATACAGTGCAGAAGAGGCCCATTGGCCCATCAGGTCTGTACCGACACATGAGAAACACCTGACCTCCCACCTAATCCCATTTACCAGCACTTGGCCCATAGCCCTGGGTGTTATGATGTGCCAAGTGCTCATCCAGATACTTTTCAAAGGACGTGAGGCAACCTGCCTCCACCACTTTCCCAGGCAGCGCATCCCAGACCATCACCACCTCCTGCCCCTATCTTGAACCTGTGCCCCCTCATGATTGATCCTTCAACTAAGGGGAAAAGCTACTTCTTATCCACCCTGTCCATGCCTCTTGTAACCTTGTACACCTCAATCAGGTCACCCCTCAGTCTTCTGCGCATAATACTCCAGCTGTGGCTTTACCAAAGTTCAATACAACTCCAACTAGACTTCGCTACTTTTGTAATCTATGCCTTGACTGATGAAGGCGAGTGTCCCATATGCCTTTTTCACCACCCTACTAACATGCTCTTCCATCTTCAGAGGTCTATGGACAAACATGCCAAGGTCTCTTTGTTCCACCGAACTTCCTAGTGCCATGCAGTTCATTGAATATTTCCTTGTAAAATTACTCCTTCCAAAGTGTATCACCTCACACTTTTCAGGCTTAAATTCCATCTGCCACTTATCTGCTCATTTGACCATCCCATCTATATCTTCTTGTAGCCCAAGACACTCAGCCTCACAATTAACTAGCCGCTCAATCTTTGTGTCATCCGCAAACTTATTAATTCTACTCCCCACATAGTCATCAATGTCGTTTATATAAATGACAATTAATAGGGGATCCAGTGCAGAGCCCATGGTACGCCACTGGACACTGGCTTCCAGTCACTAAAGCAGCCTCCTGTCATCACTCTCTGTCTCCTACAACTGAGCCAATTTAAATCCACTTTATCAAATTACCCTGTATCTCATGTGCATTTGCCTTCATTACAAGTTTCCCATGTGGGACCTTGTCAAAGACTTTGCTGAAATCCATATAAACTACATCGACTGCACTCCCCTCATCTGTACACCTGGTCACCTCCTCAAATAATTAAATCAAATTTGTTAGGCATGACCTCCCTCTGATGAAGCCATGCTGGTTATCCCTGATCAGGCCTTGCCTCTCCAAGTGGAGATTAATGCTCTCCTTCAGAATTTTCCACAATAGTTTCCCTACGACTGATGTGAGACTCACTGGTCTATGGTTCTCTGGTTTATCTCTACAACCTTTCTTAAATAGCGGAACCACATTAGCTGTTCTCCAGTCATCTGGCATCTGCCCCGTGGCCAGATAGGAATGAAAATGACTAAAATTAAAATTATTGAAATTATTCATCATTTATATAAACAACATTGATGACTATGTGGGGGTAGGATCAGTAAGTTTGCGGATGACACAAAGATTGAGTGGGTGGTTAACAGTGAGGCTGAATGTCTTGGGCTAAAGAAGATATAGATGGGTGGTCAAATGGGGTGTTGCACGGTGGCACAATGATTAGCACTGCTGCTTCACAGCGCCAGGGACCCAGGTTTAATTCCAGCCTTGGGTCACTGTCTGTGCGGAGTCTGCACATTCTCCCTGTGTCTGCGTGGGTTTCCTCTGGGTTCTCCGGTTTCCTATCACAGTCCAAAGATGTGTGGGTTAAGTTGACTGGCCATGCTAAATTGACCCTAGCGCCAGAGGGATTAGCAGGGTAAATATGTGGGGTTATGGGAATAGGGCCTGGGTGGGATTGTGGGCAGTGCAGACTCGATGGGTTGAATAGCCTCCTTCTGCACTGTAGGGATTCTATGAAAAATTTTGGCAGAGCCCTTGCAATTTCCTCCCTTGCCTCCCACAGCAGCCGGGGACACAATTCATCCAGACCTGGAGATTTGTCCACTTTTACGTCTGCCAACACCTCCAACACCTTGTCCTTCCCTGTGACAATTTGCTCAAGAACCTCACAGTCTCCCTGAATTATATACCTCTGTCCTCATTCTCTTGGATGAAGATGGATGTGAAGTATTCTTTCAACACTCTATCAAAGTCCTCAGTCTCCACCCACAGGTTTCTAATGGGTCTACTCTTTCCTTGGTTATCCTCTTCCCATTGATGTACTTCTGAAATATCTTGGGATTGTCCCTATTTTTATCAGCCAGAGCTTTCTCATATCCCCTCTTTGCTTTCCTAATTGCTTTCTTAAGCACCACCCTGTACTTCCTATACCTCATTAATGCCTCCACTGATTTGCTCCGCTTGTACCTGTCAAAAGCCTTTCTTTTCCTTCTCATCGTATCTTGACAACCCTCCCATGCCACAACGTGAATAGTGCCCACAGAATTGCTCATGCGAATAATGACTCTGCACTAGATTCAGTATGATCTTCCTGAACCTGAGGGGGAAAGTGGAAAGACAGCAAAAAACCCAATGCAGAGGACATCACAACAGCAGCTGGGAGAGACAGTTGGAGACCGGTGATAAAGTACTGGTAAAGAATTACACCAAGTGTCCAACCTGGCTACCAGGGATAGTTGACTCTAGGATGGGGTTGGTAGCCTACAAAGTGAGGCCATCCAGAGAAAACATCCAGACCAGGTGTGGGCCTTGAAATCATAGAATCATAGAAACCCTACAGTGCAGAAGGAGGCCATTCGGCCCATCGAGTCTGCACCGACCACAATCCCACCCAGGCCCTACCCCCACATATTTACCCACTAATCCCTCTAACCTACGCATCTCAGGACTCTAAGGGGCAATTTTTAACCTGGCCAATCAACCTAACTCGCACATCTTTGGACTGTGGGAGGAAACCGAAGCACCCGGAGGAAACCCACGCAGACACGAGGAGAATGTGCAAACTCCACACAGACAGTGACCCGAGCCGGGAATCGAACCCAGGACCCTGGAGCTGTGAAGCAGCAGTGCTAACCACTGTGCTACCGTGCCGCCCTTCAGAGTTTGTCCAGGAGCCAGCTATGCTCAGTGGGCCTAGGACAGAGGAGTGTCGTCCTGGACTGTCCTCCCCTGGCTCTCTGTCGCTCGCAGTTAAGGCTTTGGAGCCTGAAATGGACATTGCGGATGAAGCCGCAGCTACTCCTTTGCCTCCCGAGGAACGCAATGAACCAGAACTCTGGTAGCACAGCGGCTACTGAGCAAATAAGCAAGAAAATGGCATTGGTTCACTTGTTCCTTGGCTGTACATTTGCCAATGCTAAAAGTATAACTTGGGAAGTTTTAACTTGATTTGGATTTCACTGCTTAAAATACCAGCCAGAGGAATGTTGCAGAAGCGGCGGAGTGTTTAGAGGGTGTGTGGTATCAGGAAGCGAGAGGTTCCCTCGAGTCTTGCAGGCCGCATTGCTGAAAAGGAAGATCTGTTCTGCAATAAATGAAAATTAAAACCTCTGTGGAACAATTTGTCTGATTAAAAACAAACATCTATTCACTCTAAAACAAAAGACAGTCTTTTTGGAAAAAAAAAGAATATTTCCCTTCTCCATTTATAGAAACTGTTTTTGTTACCATCTGTGAAGTTAACAATAGCATTTAACATTTGTATTTCAGAGCAAGAAATGTGTGAAAATACTACATAAATAGTAGAATCAAGGGTATCATGTGAATTACAATGAACACTTAAATAGCACTGTTAGTTTGTTCATGTGTTAGCATTCAGATTCAGCATTTGTGGAATTAAGCACCCACATTGGGGGTGATTTTGAACCAGCACTCTCCCTCTGCAGCAATGGTGGCGTGAGCTCAAAATCCAGAGCGCGATTCGCGCCGGCAAGTTTCTGAGTTCCGATCTTCCTGGTCTCCAGCCGGTGGAGTGGTGTGAAACACACTGCAGATCCGCAGAAAGTTCATTTTAATACATTAGCATGTCATTAGTGAGCACTCTTTCTGGGACTTCCCCCCATCACTGGAGACCTCCGTGGTGGGCTGGTGGGAGGTTTACTCAGGTTCTGATTGGGCGCCTTTTAAAGATGGCGCCCTGATCTCTGAGCGGTGGGGTTTTGCCGGCGTGTTGAGGCCCCCCTCCCCTCCCCTGTATGATGAGGTGAAACACGCCCCCCCTGCTTCTTTTTTTGGCAGTGTGTCATAAGATCCGGAGAGAAAACTGACCGGTTTCTCTGGAGAGAAACATGTTGTTCTTCTAACCGGAACCACACTCGGCCATTTTGTGGTAAGATTTCACCCATCATCTAAGCTGACACTTTTGGTAGCATATTGCTGACTAGGTGCTAAACTGTTTGAGACTACTGTCTGAATAAAATGTGATCATCCTTGAGTAGCAGTTTGTTAGTGAGGAAACCCTTAGGGACATGCTGAGGGTCAGGCTCGATATAAAAGTCAGCTCATTCCTTAATTTGCACTGCAGAGCCTTTATACTAGAGAGGAACATTAATGATCCATCAGTCAGGAACTAAGTGGGTGGTTTCAGGACCTAAACTGCTGGGATTTTGATGTCTGGAAGTTCGGCCTGCTTGACCAAGAGGTCAGTCAGGGCAGATTCCCAACGAGATTGAGGTCTTGCTTTATTCATGAGTGTTGAGTCCCAGTGACATCACCAGGATACAATCGCAGTTTTAACTGAGCCTGAGCTGTTATGGCTTCCCCATCAGGTGAAAATAATGGGGGAAGGATTCTGGGCCACAGGATATTCAAACAGTTAAGACTGTTTGGGGGGTATTTTCAGCCCCGTCTTTGGTGGATAGAGGGCAGAGAATCGAGCGGGAAAACCAAAACGGTTCTTAGGCCACAGGGATTTCCTCTCTCAGTTGTCCCAGCAACACCCCCCCCCCCCCACACATCCCTGCAACACCCCCCACAACCCTGCCTTCCTCACCAATGACAAAATAGAGACCCCGTCTTCAAATGTTGGAATCCCTATTGACATCTGTTTTAATTTACAAATCAGGCAGTTCCGCCGCCGCCCCCCCCCCCACCCTGCTTCCCCCCCAACCCCCACGCCACATGTTGGGCTGTCCATTTACATTGGCGTGAGGGTTCTCTGACATGAATTACAACATGTCCCATGTCCCCCATGATGTGTACTTGGCCAAACAAGAACCACTCAGTGGGTAATGTCTGGGCAATCCAGGGGGGCAGAGGGGATCTGTTTTTATTTTGGGCGCCCTGATCTGTCAGGAGCTGAGGTTGTTGCGCGGACTCATTCAGCCCTGCCTGACCAGCCCGATGTTGTGGGACATGCCTCCTCATTTTTTTTTCAGTGTTTAAAAATGTGGTGGGAAAATCCGACAAGGCAGTTGATAGGCTCCACTCCATGTTGCCTGCCGGAGACAACACTCAGAAAGAAAGCAGAAAATTCCATCCCTTGTTTGAAAAAACTTATCTGCTTCACTCATGTCTTTTAGGGAAGGAAATCTCCCATCCTTACCTGGTCTGGCCTCCATGGTCTACAGACCCACAGCAACTGATGATTGATCCTTAACTGCCCTCTGAAACGGCCTGGCGAGTGACTCACTTCAGGGGCAATTACAGATGGAGTAGTACCAGGGGAAGGCGCCAAGGGGTGGTTCTGCGGGGTAGCTGCTAGTAGTTCCATGTCTGTGATGGTGGGGCGGGGTGTTCTGTGTTGGGTGTGGGGAAGAATTCCATGATAGAGGGATTCCTTTAATCTATTTTTATCTTTTTTACATTGGGAAGCCCTTTAAAAACGGCGCCCCGATCTTTCAGGAACTGACATTGCTGGTGGAACAGGCTTATTCAGAGCCCGCCCTTCTAACCTGACATCATGTGACCCACCTCCTTGACCTTTCCTGACTGTGTTTCAAGAAATATGGTGGGAAAAGCCGGTGGGCTATACCCTGTTCTCCCTGCCAGAGTTGACACTTAGTCAGAAAAATGGAAAAATCCCACTTTTTATTCTTTCCTTTGGGGTCACAGCTCTCCTCTGGGATACTAAGCGATACTTAGTGTGAACCTGGTGATCACAAAATGGTTAAAGGACAGAGGGGCGGGATGTGTGGAGGAGATAAAAGGAGGCATAATAAAATCAATCATAGATATAAAGAGAGACTGGGAGTGAGAAGAGCTAAGGGGATAGGCAAATGAAATAGAAAGATTGGAAAACTACCAGAGTGGAGCTGGCTCCAGATGTCCGGGAGTCAACTCGAAGAAAAAAAGTAGGTCAACGTCAAAGGTTCAGACGCTGCCATGGTGCTGTAATCGGAGATGGGTTCCCTCTTCCTAACACCAATACAGTCACTTTGCCATTTCAGAAGCGTCAGTACATTGTCCAAATTGCTGGTACCTACTGTCAGATCTAAAGTTACAAAAATCAATATTAAGGCACTTTGCAGCTGGCGGATGGGAACTTCCTCACCAGCAAGTTCCCCTTCAAGTTGCAAGTCATCCTGACTTGGAAATATATTGTTGTTCTTTCAGTGTCATTGGATCAAACTCCTGAACTCCCTCCCTTAGCACTGTGGGTGTGTCTACAGCACTTGGACTGCAGTGGTTCAAGAAGGCAGCTCACCCCCACCTTCTCAGGGGCAGTTAGCGATGGACAACAAATGGTGCAATATGACCAGTGACATTGACACCCCCTGAAAGAATAAATTTAAAAAAATAATAAAATACAAAAAGCAGCCTTTGTACCAACTGTTCCCAGCAATGAAGTGGACAAAAGAAAAGAATTGCAGTGGCCTGAATCGTCTGATGTCCAGAGCAGTAAAATCTGGACTTTACTTACTGTTGACCATCAGGATCTGAGGAAGTCTTGGTGCATGTACCTGCTGTAATTACTTGGGAAGTTTCAACTCCTGATCGGCTGATCTGCATTTCTCTGGACCACTCCGTGAAAATCTCTGACACTGATTTCAGTCATGATGTGGAGAGTTGATTAGCTGTAAAGACTCACATTCCAATCATTATTCATGTAAATTGTGTTTGTGTCTTTGTATGCCCTGTTTGTGATCAGAACTTCCACCCACCTGACGAAGGAGCAGCAAGTGCTCCGAAAGCTAGTGGCGTTTGCTACAAATAAACCTGTTGGACTTTAACCTGGTGTTGTGAGACTTCTTACTGATTTCAGTCTCAGAGACTGAGGCTAGATAACTGGGACTTCCAACCTGACCCAACTCTGTCTCCAATCAACTGCACCCAACCCAACTATCTCCTTGACCGCCCAATGACCCACCTGAACTTACTCGCCCATCTACTCATCTGCTCACTCACTCAAAGACTGGAGGTCATTAAGAACTGAGCCAAATACAATGGCTAATGTTGTAAAAAGTGGATTGATCCTTCCTTTGTCCATCATCTCTTACGCTTGCCAGAGCTGCCGTGGAGAGTTTGCGCCGACCCATTTCTGCTGCAGCCTGGATCGAAAGGCTTGGCTGAAAATGTGCAAAGTCACCAGGGTACATAAACTGTCATGGGCAGTGGTAACATACCCGAAATGAAAATTTCAGATGATACCAAATTGGGGCTGTTCTAACGCTGAGATGAATGTAACGAAAATAAGAATTGGATGGTGCAGTTGAGAATTCTGACTAATTTTAAATACCCAACATGAGGATAGTTAGCAGTTAATGTTTTAATATGTGGTTTGAGAATAATAAAAAATATTTAAGTAACATCTTAATAATGTCTCTAAGAAATGAATTTGTGACATTCCAGTAAAATGAAAGATGTACTCATGAAAGATACCAACACAAGTCATGTACAAATTATGCAATAAAGTAAATTGCCCAGGTCGGGGCATAATGCCAAATGATAAAGGTAAAGGTGCCTTCGTTTGGTATTGGAGCCGGTTTAAACTGGTTAGAAAAATGCTGAATCATGAGAAGCCATTTTTGAGAGAGAACTTCCGTAAAACGGACAGACAATGATATTTGAAGGTGTCAAAAAATAATTGATTGAAGGACATGCCATTGTTAGATTGACGGAACAGTGAATGCATGAAATTGCTTTTAATTAAGTGCTGGGCTGTATAACCTGATAACAAACACTATAACCATTCTGCTTTTTGGCATGAAATCCGAGATCTTTTGAGAATGCCTCATAGCACATTTGCTGTGTTGGTGAAATCAGCGATCTTGCTTTCGGCTGAAAGAAATTTGTCTTGTCTTAATTGTATGTATGTCTGAATATTTTTAATTTGTAATGTTTTTGATTCTAACATTTCAATGTTTCAATAAAACTAGTTTAATTGAAGAATTTCTTTGAACTTTGAATAAACTTTTTTTGCCTATGTGAAATGAAATGTTTAATGAAAAGATTTAGTCTTTAAATTAATCAGGCCACCTGGAAGAATTTCCCACAGCAGATAGAATTTGATAGAACATACAGGATAGAAACAGGCCAGTTGGTCCAACCAGTTCTTACAAGCATTTATGCCCCACTCGAGCCTCCTTCCATCATTCTTTGTCTAACACAATCAGCATAATACTTTATTCCTTTGTCCCTCATATGCTTATGTTGACTTCCCTTGGATGCCTCCTACACTTGTTTAGCTGCTCTCTGTGGTAGTTAATTCCACATCTTTAGTACTCTCATGGGCAATTAAATTTCTTCCGAGTTCCCTATTTGATTCCTTGGTGACTCTCTTATGTTGACGACCTTCAGTTTTGCTCTTCTGCACAAGTGGAAACGTTCTCTCTGTGTGCACTCTGTCAAAACCTTTCATCATTTTAAAGGCCTCTAATAAGTCTCTCCTCAGTCTTCTCTTTTCTAGAGAAAAGAAATCCAGCCAATTTATCTATTTCTGATCGGTATAACCTGTCATTTCTGGTATTTTTGTTCATGTTTTTTGTACTTATATTATTTTCATAGTATGGCAACAGGAACTCTGCAGCACTTCAGATGTGGTCTAAACAAGATTTGATACAAGTTTGGCTGTACTTTTCAAAACTATCCCTCTAGAAATAAACCTTGGTGCTTGATTTTTTTTAAATGTCCATGCTAACCTACTTTGTTACTCTTACTTTTACTGATTTGTTGACTTGCGCTCCCAAGAGGTCTTTTGGCACAGTGGGTCTTGTTCCTGCCTCAGATCCAGCTTCAAGTTCTAACCAGGAATTTGGCCAAACAGGTTGTTACCAATTCCGTCCAACACACGCAAGGTGCTGAGAATGGGAAAGATTCCTCGTCAGCCATGTGATGGAAAGAAAATTGGACATCCACGATCACTCTCCATTGCTTTGGACCCTTGAGAAGGTGGGGGTAAGCTGTCTTCTTGAACCGTTGCAGTTCATGTGATGTAGGTGCACCCACAGTGCTGAGGGAGGGAGTTTCAGGATTGTGGTCTAATGACAATGAAGGAATGTTAATATATTACTAAGTCAGGATGGTGTGTAACTTGGAGGGGAACCTACTGGCGAGGAAGTTCCCATCCATCATCTGTGCAAACATCTTGAGTATCACACCAGCCCTCCCAGACTCCCTTTCTCCTCTATCACACTTACCTTCTCATTTTCCAAGTCATATGTCACCTCCTTATCTGGCCTCTGAAAATATAAAACCTCGCACTTATCTGTGTTGAAATTCATTTGCCAATATAAGTTTATTTATTTCTTAGTCACGAGTAGTCTTCCATTAACAATGTAATGAAGTTGCTGTGAAAATCCCCTAGTTGCCACACTCCGGCGCCTGTTCGGGTACACTGAGGGAGCAGGCCAATTTACCAAACCTGCACATCTTTGGACTGTGGGAGGAAAACGGAGCACTCAAAGGAAACACACGCAGACACGGTGAGAATGTGCAAACTCCACACAGACAGTGACCCAAGCCAGGAATCGAACCCGGGTCTCTGGCACTATGAGGCAGCAGTGCTAACCACTGTGCCACCGTGCCACCCCATCCTGCATGTTCCTTCATTATTTGTTGCAGTTTGCTCAATGTTCCTGCTAAGATGTAATGGTGTACAGCAGACTGACATGTCACACGCAGGCCTTGTTTTGTGATAAACAATGTCTGGAATTTTACAGTCCCATCTGCGGCAAGACCTGGTGGGAATGGAATACTTGGAGAGCAACCCAAAATAAATCCATTGACTTTCAGCAACACCGGAAAATTCTGGTTGCAAGCGGGGCCAAAAAATCTTTTGTGTGGCTATGTACAGCAGCAAAGTTAATATGGAACATGGGCCCTACCTCCTCAGTATTAACTAGCCCCAGCCAATTTGACATCCTGTACATTATAAAGCTTGGCGTCTGAATAGTTAAGTGAAGATGAGTTGAGTGGCTGCTTTATCTGCTGTTTAATCTATGTAATTCTCATCTTTCTGCTCTTGACAAAGATCTGCTGGGATAACCTGTTGTTATAAGTAATGTAACACGCGTCAATTGAAGCTTATTACTGTCAGGAAACCATAGCTGGTAGTTTCTGAACATCGTTATTGAAGAAATGAATGTTAAACTATTGCAGTATACCATCATCTCCAAACATCTGCAATCATAATTTCCAGGCGATTATGTTGTTCAGTTTTAATCACTTCAGTGGCTCACTACCATCTACAGAATCTCTCAGTGCAGCACTAAATCTTGCTGTTGTCTACCATCACTTTTATATCCTGTAGTCTCCTGACTCTGGCTACCTACAACTGATGCTAGGACATTCAACCATCTCTGGGCCACTCTCCAGAATTCACTTCCTAACCTCCTGCGCCACTCCTCTCCTGGCCCTCCCTTTGCCCTGTCTCCTCCATTGAAATGCCTTTAAACCATATTTTTTCAACAAAGCATCAACTTCTAATCTCATTATCAGCATTGAGGTGCACATGAGCAACGAAAATATGTTAGGTGACATGAACGTTGATTTTATCAGCTTGTCCCTGTGCTTCGACCTAAGCAAAAGGAAACTGATAAACATCATTTCTTTGCTGTGAGACATTCGAAGAAATCATCTTGGTTCTCAACTGAATCAGTTTTTTTTTTTTTTTGCCATGTCTACATTTTTTTTGTTTTTGTCATATCTAATATTGGCGTATGTGTTTTTTAAAATTAATTCATGGGATATGAACTGTGGTGGACCTCAGTTGTGCCTTTGTCCTATATGGACCACCGTTGTGTGTGCCTGTCATACCTGGACACATCCCCTTCCAGTTTGGTTCCTCCTCAGCACCGAGTATAAAGGTGGCTGTCTCCTCCCCCTTGTTTTAGTCCAGGTCGGTTACTTGTTGGGATCTGCTCCTGATTCTGTTGTGAATAAAAGCCTACACTTGTATTGGCACACCGGTAGTCTTTCGCCTTATTGATAGCGCATCAATTTTATTCACAACAGTTGACCAACATGGAGCAGTTTCTAAAACCCGACAAGTTAGCATTAGACCCTCAAGAGGTTGGAGCCTCTGATAAATTTGATAGTTGGTTGGACTGCTTCAAAGCATTCGTCGACACGCTACAGCGATCGACACCGACGACGCTAAACTCCACGTGCTCCGCGCCCGGGTAAGCGAAGCTGTCTATGGAATCTTCCGGGACGCTGCTACATACGCGGACGCTATTGAACTCCTAAAAGGGCAGTTCCGAAAGAGCCCTAACATGGTTTACACCAGACACCTCCTAACTACCCGCAAGCAGCAGCCAGGAGAATCGTGCGCCCAATTTCTGCGCGTCCTGCGGGTCCTAGCTCGAGCTTGTGACTGTAAGGCTGTTACAGCAGCTCAGAACACGGAGGACCTGATCCGCGACGCCTACGTTGCGGGCATGGAGTCTACATACATCCGGCAGCGCCTGCTGGAACAAGATGACCGAGATCTCCGAAGAACAGCCACGATGGCTGAAACGTTAGAAGTGGCCTCTCACAATTTCGGGTCTTACCTTGTATCCCGTTCTACCGACGGCTCCACCACGACGGCTGTTCCGGCGGGGCCCAAATGTTACTTTTGCGGCCTACCCAAGCACCCTCGGTGTTGCTGCCCGGCGAAGGATGCGATTTGCTCCGGATGCGGTAAGCTAGGCCACTTCGCTAAAGTCTGCCGGGCAAAGCCGCTTCCGAAGCCTCGTGGCGCCATGTGTGTTCCGCGGGCGCAGCCATCTTTAATGCAGGCGGCGGCTGCGCGGGAATTGCCATCTTTGATGCGGTCACCGGAAGCGCGGGAATCACCATCTTTGATGCGGTCACCGGAAGCGTGGGAATCGCCATCTTTGAGACTGGCATCAAGACGCGCCGAACAGGAAGCTTTATCCGTGACGTCATCAGACGGTGACGAAGACGGATTCTTCTTTGATTCGACGGTGGCATCGATTTGCCTGGACCAGTCGCAGCCTCATCAACTCTCCAAGTCAATAATGGAGATCAAGGTAAATGGTCATGCAAAAAACTGCCTGTTCGACTGTGGGAGCACAGAAAGTTTTATACACCCTCGCACAGTGCGTCAATATGCCCTTCCCGTGTGACCCTGGAGCCAGACCATCTCCATGGCCTCGAATTCCCACTCAGTGGAGGCCCTCGGGTGCTGTTTGGTGACGCTGACGGTACAGGGCACAGTCTACGAGCGTTTTCGGCTCCTCGTGCTGCCGCGACTCTGCGCAGCTGTACTGCTGGGGTTAGATTTCCTCAGCCATCATAGGAGCGTCACCCTGCAGTATGGTGTCCCTTATCCCCCGCTCTCCGTCTGTAAGGCGCCGTCATGGCAGCGCCCCTCGCGCACCACCTACAGTCTCTCGACCCTCAAGATCACCCTCCCCCCCCTTATTTGATAACCTCACCCCGGATTGTAGGCCTATAGCCACCAAGAGTAGGCGCTATAGTGCGGATGACCGGGCCTTCATTCTGTCCGAGGTACAATGGTTGCTCCGGGAAGGGATTATCCAGGCCAGCACCAGCCCCTGGAGGGCACAAGTGGTCGTAGTTAAATCGGGGGAGAAACACCGCATGGTGATTGACTACAGCCAGGCCATAAACAGGTATACCCAACTAGATGCGTATCCTCTTAATAGAGGGGAGACTTAATAGAGGTGTATAAAATTATGAAAGGCATAGATAGGTGAACGGTGGGAAGCTTTTCCCCGGGTCGGTGGTGACGTTCACGAGGGGTCATAGGTTCAAGGTGAAGGGGGGGAGGTTTAACACAGATATCAGAAGGACTCCCACTGTTCCCCATATGCCACCAGGGCCACTGCTCACTCCTCTCGCCCCTGTGTACAGCTCGCTTGAGTCGCCGGAGCTGTCGCCACGCAGTACCCGACGACTGGACGGGACGACGGATCGGTCCACTTCACACCATCTGGCACCTTCTCTCGATGCTCACTGTATGGAGCCTGGGCCAACATCGCTCCCTGCTCGGACGACTCTGCGACCTGCACTACAACGATCGCGACGGCGGATCAAGCCACCGGTTCGTCTGGACTTGTAGTATTGTTTCCGCTTCACCCCATGTCGTTGTTTTTAAAGGAAGGGGTGAATGTGGTGGACCTCAGTTGTGCCTTTGTCCTATATGGACCACCGTTGTGTGTGCTTGTCATACCTGGACACATCCCCTTCCAGTTTGGTTCCTCCCCTCGGCACCTCGTATAAAGGTGGCTGTCTCCTCCCCCTTGTTTTAGTCCAGGTCGGTTACTTGTTGAGATCTGCCCCTGATTCTGTGGTGAATAAAAGCCTACACTTGTATTGGCACACCGGTAGTCTTTCGCCTTATTGATAGTGCATCATGAACATCATTGGCTAGGCCAGCATTTATTGCCCATCTTTAATTGCCCTTCAGAAGTTGGTGGTGAGCTGCCTTCTTGATTTGCTGTAGTTTATGTGGTGTAGGTACTCCCACAGTGTTCTTACAAAGACAGTTCCAGCCTTTTGAGCTAGCAACACTGAAGAAACAAAGAAACAATGATATAGTTCCAAGTCAGGATGGTGTGTGGCTTGGAGTGAAATTTGGAAAAGGTGGTATCCCCATGCATCTGCTGTCCCTGGCCTTCTTGGTGGTAGAGATTGTTTTGGAAGGGGCTGTCAAAGGAGTCTTGGTGAGTTACTGTAGTGCATCAGTGGTGGAGGCATTGAAAGGTTAAGATGGCGGATGTGTGTTGATTGTCCTGAATGGTATTGAGTTTCTTGAGTATTGTTGGAACTGTACTCATTCAAGCTACTGGAGAGCATTCCAACACGCTCCTTATTTATATGGATAGGCTTTGGATACCCATGATATGTGTTAATTGGTGCAGAATACCCAGCTTCTGACCTGCTCTATTAGCCACTGTATTTATGTAGCTGGTCCAGTGAAGTTTCTGGTCATTGTTGACTCCCAAGGCGTTGATGGTGGGGTATTCATCAATGGTATTCCTGATGAATATCAAGAGTAGATTGTTGGACTCTTTTGTTGGGGATGACAATTGTCTGGCACTTGAATGCTACCTTTCTAACCTCCCATGTATTAGTCCAAACCTGAATGTTGTCCATATCTTGCTGCATGTGGGCATGGACTTCATTTTTTCAGTTTATTTATTAGTCACAAGTAAGGCTTACATTAACACTGCAATGAAGTTACTGTGAAATTCCCCTAGTTGCCACATTCCGGCGCCTGTTTGGGTCAATGCACCTAACCAGCACACCTTTCAGACTGTGGGAGGAAACCAGAGCACCCAAAGGAAACCCACACAGACACGGGGAGAAGGTGCAAAATCCACACAGACAGTGACCTGAACCGGGAATCGAACCTGGATCCCTGGAGCCATGAGGCAGCAGTGCTAACCACTGTGCGACCATGCCACCCATTTATCTTGAGCTGTTACAAGAGTAATTGAATACGGTACAATCAGCTAACATCCCCCTTTCTCTCTTGATGGAGTGAAGCCACGAATGAAGAAGCTGCTGGTGGTTTGGCCTAAGTTACTGCCCTGAGGAACTCCTGAGGTGCTGTCTTAGAAAGGAGATAATTGGCCTCCAGCAATCACAGCCATTTTCCTTTATGTTAGTTTGAATCCAACCAGTGGAGAGTTTGCTCCCTGATTCCCTTTGGCTTCATTTTTGTTCGGGCCCGTGGTACTATAGTTCATCAAATGCTGCCTTGATGTCAAGGCGAGCCAATCTCTCAAAATCAGTGCTTCTGTCTGATGCGCGATATAACACACGAGAGGCTGGATGTACTCGGGAAATAAAGGCTTTTATTGCCAACAATAACAGAGCTACTATATACAGTATAGTATATACCGTGGGGCGGCACGGTAGCACAGTGGTTAGCACTGCTGCTTCACAGCTCCAGGGTCCCGGGTTCGATTCCCGGCTCGGGTCACTGTCTGTGTGGAGTTTGCACATTCTCCTCGTGTCTGCGTGGGTTTCCTCCGGGTGCTCCGGTTTCCTCCCACAGTCCAAAGATGTGCGGGTTAGGTTGATTGGCCAGGTTTAAAAAAAAAATTGCCCCTTAGAGTCCTGAGATGTGTAGGTCAGAGGGATTAGCAGGTAAATATGTGGGGGTAGGGCCTGGGTGGGATTGTGGTCAGTGCAGACGCGATGGGCCGAATGGCCTCCTTCTGCACTGTAGGGTTTCTATGATTTCTATGATATACGATCCCAGACTAAAGGGTCACCAGGCAGAGCAGTGACCTTTATACCTCTCCCAGGAGGTGGAGCCAACTGGGGTGTACCATAGGATTATATTAACAGGTAGAACAGCTCAACCCTAACCCCAACAGTAACATATCTACAGACTCATAGTACTGGCCAGACCATGGCTCAGCACTCCTAGTGGGAACCAACAATGGTTCACCACATTCACCCCTCCTTTGAAAACAAAGGACGGCGGGGTACAAAACACAGAACAATTGTTCATCTGTCTATAAGTTCAAACGGTTTGGGGGACCGCACCGTCGCTGTGACCTCCTCAACACCGGCGATGACACCGGTTCAGGCAATCGCGGTGACGTTCTCTCCAAGGCGATGTCCAGCGACTCCTCCAGTGCCTCACGGGCCTGTAGACCCCGAGGTGGTGACAATCCGCTGAACTCGGGCACGCCTTGAAGTGGCGACCATCTCCTGGACTCAGGCAAGCTGTACACGGGAGTAAGAGGGTTAAGTGGTGGTCCCGATACTGCCCGCGCCGTGTCAGGAGGGGAAGAAATGGTTGGGGGGTCCCTAACAGGAGGTGTGGGAGCGACAGGGGTTTCCAAGCCCCCTGCTGGCGCCAGATCTCGAATCGAGACCGTGTCCTCTCGCCCGTCAGGATATGCCACGTAGGCATACTGAGGGTTGGCGTGGAGGAGATGGACCTGTTCAACCAAAGGGTCGGACTTGTGGGTCCTAACATGCCGCCGTAGGAGGACAGGTCCTGAGTACGTCAACCAAGACGGTAATGAGGTCCCAGAGGAAGACTTCCTAGGGAATGAAAACATTCTCTCATGAGGAGTAGCGTTGGTTGCCGTACACAGGAGTGAGCGTGTGGAGTGCAGCGCATCAGGGAGTACCTCTTGCCAACGGGAGACTGGAAGGCCTTTATCATAGAAATCATAGAAATCATAGAAACCCTACAGTGCAGAAGGAGGCCATTCGGCCCACCGAGTCTGCACCGACCACAATCCCACCCAGGCCCTACCCCCACATATTTTACCTGCTAATCCCTCTAACCTACGCATCCCAGGACTCTAAGGGGCAATTTTTTTTTTTTAACCTGGCCAATCAACCTAACCCGCACATCTTTGGACTGTGGGAGGAAACCGGAGCACCCGGAGGAAACCCACGCAGACACGAGGAGAATGTGCAAACTCAATGCCAGTAAGACAGCCTTCCAGACTGCAGCATTCTCTCGTTCGACCTGTCCGTTACCTCTTGGGTTGTAGCTCGTGGTTCTACTAGAGGCAATCCCATATGAGAGCAGGTATTGCCTCAAGTCATCGCTCATGAATGACGAGCCCCTATCGCTGTGGATATAACAGGGGTAAGCAAACAGGGTGAAAAGATCACGAAATGCCTTGATAACCGTGGCAGCGGTCATATCAGAACAGGGAATGACAAAAGGGAATCGTGAGTACTCATCAACCACATTGAGGAAGTACACGTTCCGATCTGTCGAGGGAAGGGGGCCCTTAAAGTCCACACTCAGTCTTTCGAAGGGACGAGTGGCCTTAACGAGGTGTGCCCTGTCAAGTCGGTAGAAGTGCGGTTTGCATTCCACGCATACCCGGCAGCTTCTGGTTATGGACCTGACATCCTCCACCGAGTAGGGTAGATTCCGGGCCTTTATGAAGTGGAAGAGCCGAGTGACCCCCGGATGGCAGAGGTCATTGTGGAGAGCCTGCAATCGATTCTCCTGCATACTAGCGCATGTTCCACGCGACAGGGCATCCGAGGGCTCGTTGAGCTTCCCTGGACGGTACATGATATCATAATTGTAGGTGGAGAGTTCGATTCTCCACCTCAAGATCTTATCATTCTTGATCTTACCCCATAACGTGTTGTTGAACATGAACGCCACGGACCGCTGGTCCGTGAGTAGAGTGAACCGTTTTCCCACCAAGTAATGGCGCCAATGCCGAACGGCCTCCACAATGGCCTGGGCCTCCTTTTCCACCGCCGAATGTCGAATTTCAGGGCCTTGGAGGGTGCGAGAGAAAAAGGCGACGGGCCTGCCCGCCTGGTTAAGTGTGGCGGCCAGGGCGAAATCAGATGCATCACTCTCCACCTGGAAGGGGATGGACTCATCGATAGCGTGCATCGTGGCTTTCGCGATGTCGGCTTTTATTCTTGCAAAGGCTAAGCGAGCCTCTGTTGCTAGGGGAAAAGAGGTAGACTTGATGAGCGGACAGGCTTTGTCCGCGTAATTGGGAACCCACTGTGCATAGTATGAGAAGAAGCCTAAACATCTTCTCAGTGCTTTGACACTAGTGGGCAGGGGAAGTTCGAGGAGAGGACGCATACGGTCTGGATCAGGGCCAAGGACCCCGTTTTCCACCACGTATCCGAGGATAGCTAGGCGGCGCGTGCGAAATACACACTTCTCCCTGTTGTAGGTCAGATTCAGGCGAGATGCAGTGCGTAAGAATCTAAGAAGGTTGGCATCGTGGTCCTGCTGGTCATGGCCGCAGATGGTGACGTTATCCAGGTACGGGAAGGTAGCCCGCAGCCCGTTCTGGTCCACCATTCGGTCCATAGCACGCGGGAAGACCGAGACCCCATTCGTGACACCAAAGGGAACCCTTAAAAAATGGTACAGGCGACCATCCGCCTCAAAGGCCGTGTATTGTCGGTCCTCTGGGCGAATGGGGAGCTGGTGATAAGCAGATTTTAAGTCGATGGTGGAGAACACCCGGTACTGCGCAATCTGGTTGACCATGTCAGATATGCGTGGGAGGGGATACGCATCCAGCTGCGTGTATCTGTTAATGGTCTGACTATAGTCTATGACCATCCGGTGTTTGTTCCCATTCTTAACCACCACGACTTGCGCTCTCCAAGGACTAGCGCTAGGTTGGATGATCCCTTCCTTGAGGAGCCGCTGAACTTCAGATCGAATGAAGATCCGATCCTCAGCGCTGTAACGCCTGCTCTTTGTTGCGATGGGCTTGCAGCCTGGCACGAGATTCTGGAATAGGGAGGGTGTGGTAATCCTAAGTGTTGAGAGACTACATGTGGAGTGCGTTGGGCAATTTAGAGGCTGCGGGTCTCCCACTGAAAGCGGAGGGAGTGGCCCATCGTACTGCAGGGTTACACTCTTCAAGTGGACCATAAAATCTAGTCCTCGGAGTATTGGCGCGCAAAGAGGTAACACAAGGAGCCTGAAGTTCTCGTAAACCGCGCCCTGCACCGTCAGATTGACCACGCAGCTCCCTAGCACGGTGACAGACCGGGACCTTGACGCCATCAAAATTGTCTGCTTGACAGTCCGAATCTGGAGACCACACCGCTTCACGGTGTCCGTGTGAATGAAGCTCTCCGTGCTCCCGCTGTCAAACAAACAATAAATCGGGCGTCTGTTTACCTGTATGTCCATCATGGACTTGTCGAGTCTGTGAGGCTTGGCCTGGTCCAGGATGATCGACGCCACCGTTGGTTCGTGGGTGCAACTGCAGGCAGCTGAGATGGTTGATGACGCCCCTGCTGGTCATTCGCGGTTGGTGCCGACCATAATGGCTGCCCCCATAGGTCGCACGTGCACGATGGCGCCAAAACCTGCGGCCCCTGCAGGTCGCACGTGTCTTGCGACTCCGTCGTTCGGAATGGCGACGTCCTGGAATCGCACGTGGTAGAAGACCTTGAAGACGCAGAAGACAAGGAGACCGGCTCCGGGGAGTCACACGCTGCACTGCTGGTCTTGGATGGAGGTTTGGACCGGCATACTTTGGAATAATGCCCCTTCTTGCCGCAGGCGGAGCACAACAACGCTTTAGCTGGACATCGCTGCCGAGGGTGTTTCACCCCCCAACAGAAGTAACACCGCGGGCCACCTGGAGCTGCTGCCGTCGTCAGGTCCGAGGCTGGGAACGCAATCACGCAGTTTTTCGGTCCCACTGAATGAAGTGGGGTCTGTGACTGCCCCTGCCACGCTGTCTCCACGTGGTCGTCGGGGTACATCGCCAGACTTTTGGAGGCCGTTTCTAGAGCGTCAGCTAACTCTATGGTTTTAGTGAGATCGAGGTTACCTTGTTCCAACAGCCGAAGGCGGATGTACGACGAGCCGATTCCCGCCACGAACGCATCTCGAGCTAGGTCGTTCATGTACTGGTCTGCCGACACTGACTTGCAGTTGCAGGCTCTGGCTAGCTGCTGAAGCTTGCACACGTACTGTTCCGTCGTTTCGCCGGGCTGCCGCCGTCGAGTGGCTAGAAGGTATCGAGCATGGATCTCATTCGGCGGTTTGTTGTATCGCTTCTTGAGAAGCTCGAGGGCCCCTTTGTTGTCGGTGGCCCCACGGATCGCTAGGTATACAGCGTCACTTACCCTCGCGTGGAGGACCCGGAGTCTGTCGGCGTCGTCGGTGACCGCTGTGGAGGCGTCGAGGTAATCTTGGAAACACTTCAACCAGTGGTTGAAAGTGTTCGATGCTCCCGCCGCACGTGGGTCCAACGTAAGCCGTTCGGGTTTAAGCATTTGCTCCATGTTTTCTTTTGTCGTTTTTTTTTCAAAAAAAAAGAATTTACTTGTTGGCAATAAAATTGATGCGCGATATAACACACGAGAGGCGTGATGTACTCGGGAAATAAAGGCTTTTATTGCCAACAATAACAGAGCTACCATATACAGTACACGATCTCAGACTAAAGGGTCACCAGGCAGAGCAGTGACCTTTATACCTCTCCCAGGAGGCGGAGCCAACTGGGGTGTACCATAGAACTATATTAACAGGTAGAACAGCCCAACCCTAACCCCAACAGTAACATATCTACAGACTCATAGTACTGGCCAGACCATGGCTCAGCACTACCTGGTGGGAACCAACAATGGTTCACCACACTGTCCAAGTTTGGACCAAGGCTGGATGAGGCCTAAGATGAATGGTCCTCACAGACCCCAAACACAATCATGAGTTGAATTGGTTGAAGACTGGCTTTTGTCATGGACCTGAGGAGATGGCTCAGATGGATCATCCACTTGGCACTTCTGGCTGAAGATAGCTGTCAATCTATCAGCCCTGACATTTGCAGGCACCTGTTTGGGTTATTTGTACGGGTTATCCATGGAGCCTCCTTCACTTCTTGCGTGTTCATTCACCACCATTCACAACTGATTCACAACTGACTGCAGCAGAACTGCATATCTTTGACCATATCCATTTGCTGGTAGATGGCTTATCTATTGCATTATTCTCCTACTTCCATCTGAGTGGCATACTCTCATGTGGTTCCATTCTTATCTGGTGAATTGGAACCAGAGAACCACGTGCAATGTTTTCACTTTTTCTTTCTGCACTGTAATCTCTGGTGTCCTCCAAAGATCAATTCTATGCTGCCTCCTAATTCTGATCTAAATACGGCCTTTCGACAACATCATCCGAAGGCAAGGTCTGAGTTTTCACATGTACACCGGTGGGACCCAGATTTACCTCGCCTCCACCTATCTCAACATCTACACTCTTAATAATTGATCAGGCTGCTTATCCACTGTTTCGTGCTATTTTGGATCTCAGCTGCTGCTCTCTTTTAATCTTGCACAGGTGGACATACATTAGCAGTAGGAAGGATCTCCCACTAATTAAGGATTATCAATTTACTTTTTGTTTAGTTGCTGATTGATTTCTACCTACTCTGTTGTACAAGTGCTGCGAGTTTACTGCTCTTTAAAGTTGAGCAGTCGACAGGACATGATGTTGTATGTGGGTAAAACTTTGGTTGGACTTTAAGATTTCTGGTCAGATCAGTTTGTCCCAGTCATTAGATCTGTAGCTTCCATTCCCTTGACTTGCAACATGACAGGGAAAAGTGGCACAGAGGGGGAAAGGCTGTTGTCAGGGGGACTAGCTAGGGTAAATGCTTGGGGTTATGGGGATAGGGATTGTGTTCGGTGCAGACTCGATGGGCCGAATAGCCTCCTTCTGCACAATTCTAAAACTTCAAAAACCCTAAAACACGTTTCCGCAATAGGGTAGGAGTCATGCCTGTGGATTAGGTGCTGCTGTCTGATTTGTGCCAGCTTGATTTGCAAGAGAAAGGGAAGTGAGTGTGAGTGTGATGCAATGTGCTGGATGATGTGGCTGTTATTGATGAGTGGTCGGGGGGGGGGGGGGGGGGCGGAGGTGGGAGGCGGTGCACAGTGAGGAATGGAGAAGTGAGAAGCATCTCAGGCTCATGGTTTATCTGGAAGGATGCAACATTTGGAGACGTAGTCACCCATTTTGATCACTCATTGAATTGTCTTTAACATACCATCCAGGTCCTCAATGCACACAATCACGTAGTGGCTGCGTCCTCTTCCAGGGCCTTCTCAGAGTTTGCCTGGCCCTGTGGATAGAGCTTCCATTCTTCTGATCGCCACCTACACCAAAATCTCCAGTGCTGTGTCTGACAAGCTTGGAGGACATTACCAGTCCCGTTGCATCATTAACCCGTGTCCTCAGGAGCGGCCAGAATTCTCCTCCCCTTTAAGAAGTGCAGGCTGCTTTTAAGTAGTAGAGTTAACCTCGCACAATCCTGGGCCCCGAGCTGAGGCCTGCAGCCATTGAGCAGCCTGCTTAGCTCTGGAATGCTCTCTGCTATCATTTACAATGGTGGATAGCATGAAGCTTGAGAGCTTCCTGCATTAATTGGAAAGGATAGTTGTGGGTTAATCACATTATCACTTATTCCTACTCCTCTTTACGTGTCTTGCCTAATTTTTCCCCCAAAGATGTCCAACCAGTATCTCATCAATTATCACCCCAAGTCAAAACTATTTCCTGGTTAAAAAATGCATAAATCAAAACAATTTATTTGGATCAAGCCTTGCTGTCTGTGCCTCGACATCAGTGGTTCCCAAATGTTTTCACTGGGCCGCACTTTTGGAATAAAAATTTGCTCGCGCCACACCAAATTTTTTATTGACAAGAAATACATTCAAAAACAAAAAGAAAACAACTCCTAGCAGTGCTTGATTCGTAACATAGAACACAACTACTTTATAATATGATCATGGGACATCCAGAAAGTATAAAACAATGCATCACTTGATGATCTTGCTCTCACTTTGGAAAAATATCTATCCATGTTTAAATGTTTCTTTGATTGTCCTTGAATCTTCCCGCCATTACTTGCCATCCTCTCTCACCGCACCAGTGTGGCGCGCCGCACCCTTTGGGAACCACTGCTCTACATTAAAGTAACAACAAATTGGTGTTGCTTTGAGTGAGAGATCTCAAGTGTCAACTTGGCACAGTTGCTGAGCCTGAAGTTGAGAGTTCAAATTCTGGTCAAGGATTTCCGTACCTAATTTGAGAAGAGGGAAAACTGCATTACTAGAGTGGCCCCTGTTCCTTTGGGTGAAATGTTGAACTGAGCGTCTGTCTGTTCATGCAACCATTCAAAGAAGAAAAGTGCCCTCGCTAATATGTCCTCTCTCAGCAAACACGGACCTGGTGAGCAGTCATCCCATTGCTGCATGTGGGATGACTGTGTGAAAGTTGGCCAGTAAATTGGTCTACACAAAGTTTACTGCATTGTAAAGTGATTAGAATGAAAACATAATAAAGCACTCGGTAAATGTAATCGTTTTTCTGTAACAATATAAAAATTAGCTTCCCAATCTGGTTTGATAGTTACAAAAGCAAAATGCTGCAGATGTTGTAAATCTGAAATTAAAAAAAAAAAGTGCTAGAAATATTCAGCAGATCTGGCAGCATCTGTGGAGGGAGAAACAGAATTAATGGCCGTGATCCTCCCATCCCAACCCACAACTTTTCTGGCAGGTCGGGGTGGGAGATGCACGTCACCGATCTTGTTCCGGGATTTGAGCATGCGCCGGGAATGCATGCGTATCTCCCAGAGCCGGCGAACAGTCGCCGGTCAGATCACGCTGGAAACCGGCGGGAAGGCAGGTAAGTAATTTGAATCTGTTTTTAATATGTTTTAAATGTCTTTTAAATGTAATTATCGGGAACTTACCGGTCCCGATTGAATCTCCCACCCTGCCGGGAGCACTTCATTCTGGCGGAGTTTAGAATAGCTCCCCACATTTAGGGAACTAGCGGGAGACCCTGCCGGAACGAAGGGGGAGGAAATCGGGGCCCCCAGGGAGTCGGGTGATGGAGGGATGGTGCCCCCTGGGCATGGGCACCCTGGCAGTGCCAACTGTGTCCCCTGGCACTGCCCAAGGGGCAAAGTGCCCATGTTCGGAGGCACCCTGCCACTGCCCACCGGGCATCGGGCAGTGCCAAGGGGATGGGGTCTAGGGACTTTTGGTGGAGGTGGGGGGGGGGTCCCGCTGCCACTCTACATGGAGATCGATATGGGACGGAGGGAGGGCAGTGATTGGGGCGGGCTGGGGAGGGCGTGGTCTGCAGGAGGGGCCTGCTTCCCAGGGGAGGGGTCTGACCCTGGTGGGGCGGGGTGAGCGGTGCTGTCTGCCGGAATGAGGGGGGTGGGGGGGTCGCCACTGCTCGGGGAGGTGGGCTGGAAATCTGGGCGCTCCGGGGCAGTGGTGTTCAGGGCTGGCCTGGGAATTGCTGTGGGGGCCATGATCGGGCCATGGGGGGGGGGAGAGGGCTGGAGGGGAAGCACTGTGGGGGTCCCAGGCTGGCCAGCAATCGAGCTGGCCAGCAAACGGGAGTCTGACAGATCGGGGCCACTGCACATGCGCAGAGTTTCAGAACTGTCAGACTCCGGCGCGGATAGGCCCACCCGCCCCCCCTGGGTTTTTACTGAGATTTACATTTGGGACCTCTGCAGTGCACAGAGTGGGGAGATTCAGGTGAGAAGCTGAACTGACAAAACAGTCAGGATCTAGAATAGTTTTCCCATCAATTCAGTGCTTTTGGGAGAATTGCGGCCAATATTTCATGTTGATATATGTTCCCGGCAGTTCGACAAATTGTGGTTACGTTACGCAAGTAGGAAATCTGAGCCCATCATTACTGCCAAATAAATGTGTTCGTCACACTTTTCCTCATCTCCCTCAAGCTGTTCAGACAAGAACATAATTTACTTAATTGCCATGATTAATATACACTTTTCCGAAAACAATGTATTAATTTATCCAGGAAGGATAATCACAATCTTTGATTTGATTTGATTTATCATTGTCACATGTATTAACATACAGTGAAAAGTATTGTTTCCTGCGTGCTATACAGACAAAACATACCGTTCATAGAGAAGGAAACGAGAGAGTGCAGAATGTAGCGTTACAGTCATTTGCAGAGAAAGATCAACTTAATGCAGGGTAGGCCCATTCAAAAGTCTGACAGCAGCAGGGAAGAAGCTGTTCTTGAGTCGGTTGGTACGTGACCTCAGACTTTCGTATCTTTTTCCTGAAGGAAGAAGGTGGAAGAGAGAATGTCCGGGGTGCGTGGGGTCCTTAATTATGCTGGCTGCTTTGCCGAGGCAGTGGGAAATGTAGACAGAGTCAATAGATGGGAGGCTGGTTTGCGTGATGGATAGGGCTACATTCTCAACTTTTTGTAGTTCCTTGCGATCTTGGGCAGAGCAGGAGCCATACCAAGCTGTGATACAACCAGAAAGAATGCTTTCTATGGTGCATCTGTAAAGGTTGGTGAGAGTCGTAGCTGACATGCCAAATTTCCTTAGTCTTCTGAGAAAGTAAAGGCGGTGGTGGGCTTTCTTAACTATAGTGTTGGCATGGGGGAACAGGACAGGTTGTTGGTGATCTGGATGCCTAAGAAGTTGAAGCTCTCGACCCTTTCTACTTCGTCCCCATTGATGTAGACAGGGGCATGTTCTCCTTTACGCTTCCTGAAGCCGATGACAATCTCCTTCGTTTTGTTGACATTGAGGGAGAGATTATTGTCATCGCACCAGTTCACCAGATTCTCTATCTCATTCCTGTACTCTCTCGTCATTGTTTGAGATCCGACCCACTACGGTGGTATCGTCAGCAAACTTGAAAATCGAATTGGAGGGGAATTTGGCCGCACAGCCAGAGGTGTATATGGGGTATAGTAGGAGGCTGAGAACACAGCCTTCTGGGGCACCAGTGTTGAGGATGATCGTGGAGGAGATGTTGTTGCCTATCGTTACTGATTGTGGTCTGTGAGTTAGGAAGTTCAGGATCCAGTCGCAGACGGAGGTGTCAAGGCCCAGGCCACGGAGTTTGGAGATGAGTTTCGTGGGAATAGTAGTGTTGAAGGCTGATCTGTAGTCAATAAATAGGAGTCTGACATAGGTGTCCTTGTTATCTCGGTGTTCCAGGACTGAGTGCAGCGCCAGGGAAATGGAGTCTGCTGTGGACCTGTTGTGGCGGTCCGTAGTGAAGTTTGTTATTTACAAGAAGATCTTACAGTGGAAGAATCAACCCAGACTGGTCTTTTAGATTCAAATAGATTTATTGTAAATCACTTCCTCAGTGCTACTAACCTACAAGAAACTCCCACATTAAAGTGTTTCAACTGTCTGTATTTATAACACAATCAATGTTACATGTTACAAAGTAATTGCCACACATTGTGATTAATATTAGTACATTGACAAAGTTCTTCTAGTCTTCCTTTTTTTAATGTTTATTTATTTGTCACAAGTCAGTTTACAATAACACTGCAATGAAGTTACTGTGAAAATCCCCTAGTTGCCACACTCCATTGCCTGTTCGGGTACACTGAGGGAGAATTTAGCATGGCCAATCCACCTAACCAGCACGTCTTTCAGACTGTGGGAGGAAACCAGAGGAAACCCATGCAGACACAGGGAGAACATGCAGACTCCACACAGATAGTGACCCAAGCTGGGAATCAAACCCAGATTCCTGGCATTGTGAGGCAGTGGTGCTAACCATCATTGCTCTGAATCTCTGGGCCACAGGTAGACACAGAGAGCGGGAGAGGGAGGGGCAGGTGGAGGGGATGGATCAGATGACTGAGGAACTTGCTCTCCTCGGCAAACTTTCCCTGGATTTACAGTTTTGAAGAATGAGCGAAACATGAGGCCCTGATTGAAAGTTGGGAACAATCCTTGGGGGCGATTTTACCACCGTGTTGCGCCCGTTTTTGGGCGCAACATGGTGGTAAAGTCAGGTGTCAAGCACTTAGCATGATGGCGACACATTACGAGCGCCAGATTTCTGGCATGGTGAGTCTTGTGCCGGAAATGGGCAGGAGGTATTTTAATATATGGAAATGTATTATAATACTGTTTTACATCTGCTTAGCGTGTCCGGCGCCCAATTGTCTGGGCCTGCTCCTCTTTATGACCCCTTCGGGAAACGTTCACACTGGTGAGGAATAGACATGCTCTCCATGAACAGGGGGCAGTCGACTGGGCCTCGCTGGTGGAACCGGAGGCCATTGAAGCCCCCCGGGAAGGCCGAGGGCATGCTGGGTGCCCCTTGGGCAGTGCCAGACTGGCAGTGCCATCCTGGCACCTGGACATTGCCAGTCTGGCACCTGGGCAATGCCCACTGGGCAGTGCCAGTGGGGGAGGGGTCTGGTTAGTGGGGGGGGAGCCCCACGAGGGGTCGGTCTGAGTCTTTACAATAGTTACCCAGAAGTTAGAAGGGGTTTTAATTCTTCTAACATTTTTTGTGTAATCACTAAGCCAGAACCATCCGAAGTTTGTGATTTAAGTTGCATTTTTAGATGGTTCCCAGTGTAAGGCAATTGACCAGAGGAAGTTTATACTTCTGAGCAATGGCCATGCAAACCGCTACCTGTGAATCTTGGAGAGACATTACCCAATTCATTTTTGGGATAACCCCCCCACCCCACCCCCCTCAATCTGACACTGTGGAGCTTGGTGGTTACAGTCGCTTTTGTCCACTTCTAGATGCTACATTTCAGAATGAATGTGAAGGCTTTGGAAAGGGTGAAAAGTGGTTTATTAAACTAGTTACAAGGCTGAGAGATTACAGTTCGGAGCTGGACTGGAGAAGTTAGGGGTGGCACAATGATTAGCACTTCTGCCTCACAGCACCAGGGACCTAGATTTGATTCCTGGGCTTGGGTCACTGTCTGTGCGGAGTCTGCACATTCTCCCCGAGTCTGCGTGGGTTTCCTTCGGGTGCTCCGGTTTCTTCCCACAGTCCAAAAGATGTGCAGGTTCGGTGGATTGGCCATGATAAATTCTCCCTCAGTGTACCTGAACAGGTGCTGGAGTATGATGACTAGGGGATTTTCACAGTAACTTCATTGCAGTGCTAATGTAAGCCTACTTGTGATGAATAAAATAAACTTTAACTTAATTTAAAACTTAATCTCCTCAGAGAAAGCTAAGCATTGATTTGATAGAGACAAAATTATGATGGGTTTCAATAGATAAACTAAGGGAAAATATTTTCAATGACTGACGGATTGATAACCAGTAGACACAAATTAGAGAGGATTGACACAGGAACCAGGTGTGATGTAAGGAAAAAACTTTCTACACAAGTGGTTAGGATCTGGAAAGCACTGCCTAATAGATTTGATAGTAACCTTCAAAAAAATCATCAGATAAATATTTAAAGTATTTCTAGAAAAGTATTAAAAAAAACTACAGAGATATGTGGAAAGAGTGAAGGATTGGAACTAACTGGAATACTCTGCATCAGAGCTAGTGTGGACCTGATGGGCTGAATGCCCTCCTGTGCTGCATTGTTCTATGATTCCTGGAAGGCAGTGTGGGGGTAAGGAAAGAACAGGACACCTGTGGTGATTTGTGGTGATTGTCCCTTTAAGAACAACACAGCAGAAGAGGGTCACCTGGCCTGAGGGACCAATTGGGACTGAGAGTGGGCAATCATCCCGGGAGGTGGAACCCTCTTTTAGGGCAGAAGACAGTCTGTAGACATGTCGAGGATACGTAGGGACTGTGGCAGCCGGGGGTCAGTTTTTGTGTTCCTGACGAAGTCTATGGCATGCATCATTACAGCACCACAGGGACATGGGAGTGTTTGCCACATTATCCCAGGGGCAACCTTCATTCACATCTAGTTGTTGATCATAATCCATTCCAACAGGCAAGCCTGGAGCCCTTTCCTGGAAACTTAACTCTACCTAAACCTTTCCACACTTTATGATGAGGGAGGGTTAGCTGGGGGCACAGTGGAAACCTGTCAAGGATTATTTACCATCAGGTTAGACCCTGTTAAAGACACCACATAGAGCATGACTAGATCTTCTGAGGTTGGCTGTGTAGGCAGGAACCTGGAAAACTCCCCAGATACAACTGGACCTGACAAACGGTTGTCTGACTCGAAACGTCAGCTCTTTTCTCTCCTTACAGTTGCTGCCAGCCCTGCTGAGATTTTCCAGCATTTTCTCTTTTGGTTTTGCAACTGGACCTCAATTGTTCTGACTCTTAACATATATGGTTTCCAGCTTAACTTCAGCTGAACCAATAACTTCACCATTTTCTCCAGGCTGTAACAACGACTCCACAAAATATACATAAGAATTATAATGAAAGACATCAAAAATAACCCAAAGAGATCACAAGACTTTGTGGGTGAGAAGATACCTCACTCTCAAAACAGGTCGATTCTAATGCACCACGCAATTTATCTTGATTTATATTTAAGATTGATGGGACACAGACGGCAGCAACTAGAGGAACACCAAAAGTATTAAAGAAAAGCAGCTTGCCTTCACCATTGAATCAACATGAATTTGATAAGGCCCACTGACTTAAAAATGTACTCATTTGTTTGCCTGGAGTTGAAATATATTAAAAAAATAATCTTACAAATAGGCTCAAAGCCAAACTGAGTTATATAATTTCTTGGTTATCTGCTTGCATCATTCTTTGCAGCTTGATTTCTTTTGTCAGCTGAGTTACATTTTTTATTTTTTACTGAAGATTGTGGTTCCGGACATCACATTGCATGGCTCCTGAACAGTCGAGCATTTTTGTTCTGAGTTTTCTCCACTTAAATATCTCAAGAAACAGAACTCAAAAGGGGAAGTTCTAAGGAAGTGGAAATTACTTTAAGATAGGAAAAGATAGTCTCAGAACAAGCATTTCACAATCTTTCGGTAAAAATCTCTTGCAGCATACATTCTATTTTCAAGTAACGTTTAGCTTTGTGAGTGGAACAATAAAGGCAAGGTTTGGGCTTTGGGTTAATTTTTGGAAAAGTTACAACTAGCCTGACTGGGACCTCACAGCGATTCTTGTTGTCCTGCAATTGATTCAAGTCCCACTTGTGCCCCTAATCTAGGTTTACGATTCACTGTATGACAGACAGTTCAGCTCTGTTGGAGCTGGTGTCTTTTAAATGCAGGGTTAAACTGAGGCCATCACCACCACCACTCCTCTGCCTTCCCTCTCAATTCAAAGAACAGCAGAACTCAACTCCTGTGTCTTGCTCAATATCTACCCCTCGCCAATCATCACTACAGATGATAGATTGCGATCGTTATCTCATTGCCCTTTGTGTGATCATATTGTGTGCAAGTTGCTGACCCATCTTACAATGGCTATACTTCAAAAATACTTGATTATTTGTATACGGGAGGTTGATAAGGGTGCTATATCAATACAAGTTTTTTGCTCTTGTTTATTCCATGGCTTCACAAAGTGTGACATTAGGCTACAATAAAAATAGAATTTGGAAAGAAAAATCTGAAAATTTAAAAAAATTGATGTCAGTGGAAAGTGAACGTGAAGCTGTTGAACGGTCATAAATAAACGACTGGTTCACTGATGTTTGTTTAAGGGAAGCAGACTTGTCTGGTCTGGCCTATATGTGCCCTCAGTCCTACATCACCTTAGCTGACTCTTAACTATACTCTGAGAAGGCCCATGACCACAAAGCAATAAGGAATGGCAATAAATGTTGGCCTTGTCAGTAATATCAAGAAAGCATTAAAAAAAATACATCTGAAGCATTGCAAGATGTTTTGTGCAATACTTTCCTTCCTTAATGTCCTTTAAAGAGGCATCTTCTTGATAAGTAGCTCTTGCTGACATAATTCTGTTTCAAAAAACAAAGGAAGTACAGCACAGGAACAGGCCCTTAGGCTCACTAAGCACGCACTGATCACATTGTCCTATCTAGACCAACCGCCTGTATCCCTCTATTGCCCACCTGTTTATATGTCTCTCCAGATATGTCTTAAATGTCACTAACGTGTCTGCCTCAACAACCTCAATTGGCAATGCATTCCAGGCCTATGTGTAAAAAACTTCCCCCGCACATCTCCACTGAACCTTTCCCCCCTTACCTTGAACTTGTGCCCCCTTGTAATTGGCATTTCTGCCCTGGGAAAAAGCTTCCAACTATTCGGCTTATCTATGCCCCTCATAATTTTATAAACTTCTATCAGGTATCATAAGAACATAAGAACATAAGAACTAGGAGCAGGAGTAGGCCATCTGGCCCCTTGAGCCTGCTCCACCATTCAATAAGATCATGGCTGATCTTTTCGTGGACTCAGCTCCACTTACCCGCCCGCTCACCATAACCCTTAATTCCTTTACTGTTCAAAAATTTATCTATCCTTGCCTTAAAAACATTCAATGAGTTGGCCTTAACTGCTTCACTGGGCAGGGAATTCTACAGATTCACAATCCTTGCGTGAAGAAGTTCCTCCTCAACTCAGTCCTAAATCTGCTTCACCTTAGTTTGAGGCTATGCGCCCTAGTTCTAGTTTCACCCGCCAGTGGAAACAACTTCCCTGCTTCTATCTTATCTATTCCCTTCATAATCTTATATGTTTCTGTAAGATTGCCCCTCATTCTTCTGAATTCCAATGAGTATAGCCCCAGTCTACTCAGTCTCTCCTCATAAGCCAACCCTCCCAACTCCGGAATCAACCTAGTGAATCTCCTCTGCACCCTCTCCAGTGCCCTTATATCCTTTCTCAAGTAAGGAGACCAAAACTGTACCCAGTACTCCAGGTGTGGCCTCACCAGCACCTTATACAGCTGCAACATAACCCCGCTGTTTTCACCTCCGTCCCTCTAGCAATGAAGGACATTTGCCTTTTTAATTACCTGCTGCACTTGCAAACCAACTCCTTGAGATTCCTGCACAAATACACCCAGGTCCCTTTGCACAGTAGCATGCTGCAATTTATTACCATTTAACTAATAGTCTATTTTGCTGTTATTCCTACCAAAATGGATGACCTCACATTTACCAACATTGTACTCCATCTGCCAGACCCTTGCCCACTCACTTCGACTATCTATATCCCTTCGCAGACTTTCAGCGTCTTCTGCACACTTTGCTCTGCCACTCATCTTAGTGTCATCTGCGAATTTTGACACACTATACTTGGTCCCCAACTCCAAATTATCTATGTAAATCGTAAACAGTTGCGGTCCCAACACTGATCCCTGAGGCACACCACTAGTCACTGATCACCAACCAGAAAAACACCCATTTACCCCCACTCTTTGCTTTCTGTTAGTTAACCAATCCTCTATCCATGCTAATACATTACCCGTAACATCTTATGTAGCAGTCTTTGGTGCGGCACCTTGTCAAATGCCTTCTGGAAATCCAGATACACCACGTCCACAGGTTCCCCATTGTCCACTGCACACGTAAATGTTCTTAAAGAATTCCGCCAAATTAGTCAAACATGACGTTCTCTTCATGAACCCATCTGCGTCTTACCAATGGGACAATTTATATCCAGATGTCTCGCTATTTCTTCCTTGATAATAGATTCAAGCATTTTCCTTACTACAGAAGTTAAACTAACCGGCCTGTAGTTACCCGCCTTTTGTCTACCTCCTTTTTTAAACAGTGGCGTCACATTTGCTTTCACTTTGACCAGTCAACTGGGTGGATGGCAGATCTGTTTGTTTACCAAATTTTCATGAAGTGAATTCCCTTTTAAGAAGCTGCATTGATCTTCTGATCAAGCAATGAGCAGTTATAATGAACTCAAGAATCTTCAACAGTAATATAAATAATAATTATATAACAATGATAACAACAATCTTTATTTGATTTGGTTTGATTTATTATTGTCACATGTATTAGCATACAGTGAAAAGTATTGTTTCTTGCGTGCTATACAGACAAAGCATACCGTTCATAGAGAAGGAAATGAGATAATGCAGAATGTAGTGTTACAGTTATAGGGAGGGTGCAGAGAAAGATCAACTTAATGCAAGGTAGGTCCATTCAAAAGTCTGATGGCAGCAGGGAAGAAGCTGTTCTTGTGTCGGTTGGTATGTGACCTCAGACTTTTGTATCTTTTTCCCGACGGAAGAAGGTGGAAGAGAAAATGTCCGGGGTGCGTGGGGTCCTTGATTATGCTGGCTTTGGGTTAAAGCAAAAAAATGTCAAGGCTTCTACTGAACATTTCTAACATTCTGAAAAATGTTGTAATGGGATATTCTACATTTCTACAAATGTTAGTGAAATTTGAGCTGTTAGTTAGCAATTCATCTTATTGTTGTTTGTGGGACGTTCCTGGCACTGCTTACATAACAACACACACGGAAATGTGAATAATTTTGTGGAAGGCTTTGTGAAATTCTCATGCTGTGACATGATGAAACCTTGCAAGCATTTCTCAGCTTTACATGATTTCCTTTACCATTCCCTCTAACTTTGTGCGTAAATGTGTGCTGGCTTCAAGACAGACAGAACATGAAGTCCCAGGCTGATATAAGATGGGACAATTTCAGGTGGGGTTACAGCACCATTTGCATTCATCATACAGATGAACAACATTTTTTGGCCACGGGTATTAGGCAACTTTTCAAACACAGAAAAGGGGAAGAAATGAGTAAACAGAAGACTAGGTGAACCATATGTAAATACTTTCATATAATGCTGATTTTTGTCGCTACTTCCCTCCTGAGGTCTGACTAAACTATGCATGTTTCCTCATGGAGTGAATGCAGTTCTATTAAGGGTTGAATTGGACCAATTTGAAGTGACTGGCTTTCTACTTTTCCATTCCTGGATCTGAAGCTGTGAGTAAGGCTGTAACCTCCGCTTAGCATCTCCCTTAGTGACTTGGAAGATATTAAGAATTAACTACTTGGGGAAGTGTGGGAAATCTGTGATATATTACTCCTTATTGGATCACACTGGTTTTATATACCACCATGAAAAGCCACATCACTAGAATTGTTTTGTTTAGTTGGAGAAGTTGCTGTGTCTTTGGTTGACGTACAGAGGGAAGTTAGCATCCAGTGAGTATGAGTGGCCTCGCACATTGTTTGGGATTGTGGAAACTTGTAACATCTTGCTGCTATGTGGACCAATCATCCTACTGACTGGCGTTATAATGGTAATGGCTGTGGAAGGTGTATACGTGTTGTGGCCTGCCAGACGGTTAATCAACCTATGAGGCGTCCCACTACTTAACATTATTCCCCAGGGAATTAACGTGAAGATTTGAAAACAACAAAAGGAGCTACTTGCCATGTAACTTAGGTGTTAAAGGGACTCAGAAGGTGGCCAAGATGGAGTAGTGAGCTGCAGCAACTGGTTAGCCTTTAGGGCAATGTGCCATGGTGGGCAACATTTCATGCATGCAATATAAATGGCATTGGGGGTTGGTTTAGCTCAGTTGGCTGGACAGCTGGTTAATGATGGAGAATGATACCAACAGTCTGGATTCAATTCCCGTACCGGCTGAGGTTATTCATGAAGGTCTCACCTTCTCAACCTCACCTGAGGTGTGGTGATCCACAGGTTAAATCACCACCAATCAGCGCTCCCCCTCAAAATGGGAGAGCATCCTATGGTCATCTGGGACTATGATGACTTTGACTTTATAAACAACATCCTCGGGGACGATTAAGCCTTTGATTATTAATGAAATTACACTCATTAAGGATGATTGTATGCCAACTTGGAAGGTAACACTTGACCGAATGACCTAATTTAACTGTGACTGCCAGATCAGAATAAAGAAGTCATTACTGAGGATTTGTCGAACTACTCAAAACCATGCTCAGTTTTCACTGTTCATTTGCTGAGATTTACTGACCACACTGTGTTTGAAGAGAACTTTACATACACATCAGGAGATTTTCTGGGGAAATTTGTCAATAGTTCACCAACACTCAATGTTTTTCCTCTGGGAACTGATGATCCTGGACTAGAACCCCAAGTTCTACTTAGGGACCAGTAATATTTTGTTCAATACCTCGGGAAGTTCTGAGAAAGGATGTGTAGATAGTTTGAGTCATGTTGAGATCAAAAAGGAGGAGGAATTGGGGTTCTTGAGAAACATTAAGGTAGACAAGTCCCCAGGGCCTGATGGGATATACCCCAGAATACTGAGAGAGGCGAGGGAGGAAATTGCTGGGGCTTTGAGAGAAATCTTTGTATCCTCACTGGCTACAGGGTAGGTCCCAGAGGATTGGAGAATAGCCAATGTTGTTCCTTTGTTTAAGAAGGGTAGCAAGAATAATCCAGGTAATTACAGGACGGTGAGCCTTACATCAGTGGTAGGGAAATTATTGGAGAGGATTCTTCGAGACAGGATTTATTCCCACTTGGAAATAAGTGGACGTATTAGTGAGAGGCAACATGGTTTTGTGAAGGGAAAGTCATGTCTCACGAACTTGATCGAGTTTTTCGAGGAAGTGACGAAGAGGATTGATGAGGGTAGGGCAGTGGATGTTGACTACATGGACTTCAGTAAGGCCTTTGACAAGGTCCCTCATGGCAGACTGGTGCAGAAGGTGAAGTCGCATGGGATCAGAGCTGAGCTGGCAAGGTGGATCAAAGAAGACAGAGGGTAGCAGTGGAAGGGTGTGTTTCTGAATGGAGGGCTGTGACAAGTGGCATTCCTCAGGGATCAGTGCTGGGAACTTTGCTGTTTGTAATATATAAATGATTTGGAGGAAAATGTAAGGGTTTGATTAGTATTTTTTCGGACGACATAAAGGTTGGTGGATTTGCGGATAGCGATGAGGACCATCAGAGGATACAGCAGGATATCAGTTGGAGACTTGGGCAGAGAGATGGCAGATGGAGTTTAATCCAGATAAATGTGAGGTAATGCATTTTGGAAGGTCTAATACAGATAGGAAATATACAGTAAATGGCAGACCCTTAAGCGTATTGATGGGCAAAGGGATCTGGGTGTAGAGGTACACAGGTCACTGAAAGTGGCAATGCAGGTGGAGAAGGTGGTCAAGAAGGCATACGGCATGCTTGCCTTCATCGGCCGGGGCATTGAGTTTAAAAATTGGCAAGTCATGTTGCAACTTTATAGAACCTTAGTTAGGCCGCACTTGGAATATAGTTTCAATTCTGGTCACCACACAACCAGAAGGATGTGGAGGCTTTGGAGAAGGTACAGAAAAGATTTACCAGGAGGTTGCCTGGTATGAAGGACATTAGCTACGAGGAGAGGTTGGAAAAACTTGGTTTGTTCTCACTGGAACGACGCAGGTTGAGGGGAGACCTGATTTAAGTCTACAAGATTATGAGAGGCATGGACAGAGTGGATAGTCAGAAGCTTTTACCCAGGGTGGAAGAGTCAATTACTAGGGGGCAGAGGTTTAAGGTACGAGGGGCAAGGTTTAAAGGAGATGTACAAGGCAGATTATATTCTAACATTCAAGATTAATATGAGATACATGTAAATTAACAGGCAAACTGGTCAAACATGCCATACTACACAAGAAATGGAAACTGCAACCAAGACAGATACCATGGATTTATCATTGAAATAATTCCTGAGGCTGGTATCCCCTCACCAGATTCTCTTTTTTTTCACTCCTAAGAGTGCTTCAGGTCCAAAGTCAGACTCCAGAGTATTAGTAGTCCTGACCGCCCTTAATATATATACAGGTGGGACTGCCTGATTAGTCAGGCAATCATCACCTCAATCAGGAATTCTTTCAACACCAACCAAGTAAACAAACTCAAATTAACTTAGGGACAAATTAAAAGGGGCAGCTCCCCAAAAGGAAGGGGGAGCAGCCCGAACCAAAAACAAAGTCGAAAGGAAACTTAAAACATCAAACCAAAAGGTGATTATCAGGGTCGATAATACACCCCAGCCCCTGCGGTGCCCAGCGGGCATGGAACGCGTCAACCGCGCCCGTGGACACCGCATGCTCCCTCTCCAGGGACACCTGGCCGCGAATGTAGCCACGGTAGAGGGGCAGACAGTCAGGATGGACGGCCCCGTCGATCACCCGCTGCCTGGACCTATTGATGGCGTGTCACGCCAGGCCCAGGAGCAGGTTCACATATATCCCCATCCTAAATGATGGAGGAGCCCAGCATATCAGTGCAAAAGATAAGGCTGAAGTATTCGCAACCATCTTCAGCCAGAAGGGCCAAGTGGATGATCCATCTCAGCCTCCTCCAGTGGTCCCCAGCATCTCAATCTCCAGCCAATTCGATTCACTCCATGTGATATCAAGAAATGGTTGGAGGCACTTAATACTGCAAAGACAATGGGCCCTGATAACATTCCGACAATAGTACTGAAGACTTGTGCTCCAGAACTTGCCGCTCCCCGAGCCAAGCTCTTCCAGTACAGTTACAACACTGGCATCTACCCAACAATGTGGAAAATTGCCCAGGGTATGTTCTAGAACATAAGAACATAAGAAATAGGAGCAGGAGTAGGCCACCTAGCCCTTCGAGCCTGCCCCGCCATTCAATAAGATCATGGCTGATCTGATAGTGGTTTAGTTCCACTTACCCGCCCGCTCCCCATAACCCTTAATTCCCTTATTGATCAGAAATCTACCTACCTGTGACTTAAACATATTTAACGAGGTAGCCTCCACTGCTTCAATGGGCAGAGAATTCCAGAGATTCACTACCCTCTGAGAGAAGAAGTTCCTCCTCAACTCTGTCCAAAACTGACTCCCCTTTATTTTGAGGCTGTGTCCTCTAGTTCTTGTTTCCTTTCTAAGTGGAAAGAATCTCTCTGCCTCTACCCTATCCAGCCCCTTCATTATCTTATATGTCTCTATAAGATCTCCCCTCAGCCTTCTAAACTCCAACGAGTACAGGCCCAATCTATTCAATCTCTCCTCATAAGCTAACCCCCTCATCTCCGGTATCAACCTGGTGAACCTTCTCTGTACTCTGTACTCCCTCCAATATATCCTTCCGCAAATAAGGGGACAAAAATTGCACACAGTACTCTAATTGTGGCCTCACCAGTACCTTGTACAATTGCAGCAAGACCTCCCTGCTTTTATACTCCATCCCCTTTGCGATAAAGGCCAACATTCCGTTTGCCTTCTTGATCACCTACTGCACCTGCAAACTGAGTTTTTGCGATTCATGCACAAGGACCCCCAGGTCCCTCTGCACAGTAGCATGTTGTAATTTTTCACCATTTAAATAATAGTCCATTTTACTATTATTCCTTCCAAAGTGGATAACCTCACACTTGTCAAAGTTATACTCCATCTGCCAGATCCTCGCCCACTCACTTAGCCTATCCAAATCTCTCTGCAGACTTTCCGCATCCTCCACGCAATTCGCTTTCCCACTCATCTTTGTGTCATCCGCAAACTTTGTTACCCTACACTCGGTCCCCTCCTCCAGATCGTCTATGTATATGGTAAACAGTTGAGGCCCCAGCACCGATCCCTGCGGCACGCCACTAGTCACCAACTGCCAACCAGAAAAGCACCCATTTATTCCAACTCTCTGCTTCCTGTTAGATAGCCAATCCTCAATCCATGCTAACACTTTACCCCCAACTCCGTGTACCCTAATCTTCTGCAGCAAACTTTTGTGAGGCACCTTATCGAACGCCTTCTGGAAATCCAAAAACACCACATCCACCGGTTCCCCTCTGTCAACTGCACTCGTTACATCTTCATAAAAATCCAGTAAATTCGTCAAACACAACTTTCCCTTCATGAATCCATGCTGCGTCTGCTTGATCGAACCATTTTTCTCCAGGTGTCCTGCTATTTCTTCTTTAATGATGGATTCCAGCAATTTCCCAACTACGGACGTTAAGCTAACCGGCCTGTAGTTACCCGCCTTTTGTCTACTCCTTTTTTAAACAGTACTCAAAAAGCAGGACAAATCCAACCCAGCCAATTAGTTGACTCTCGATCATCAGTAAAGTGATGGAAGGGGTCACCAACAGCGCTATCAAGCAGCATCTGCTCAGCAATAACCTGCTCAGTGACACCTAGTTTGGGTTTTGCCAGGGTCACTCAGCTCCTGACCTCATTTTTGGTTCAAACAAGGACGAAAGAGCTGAATTCCAGAAGTGAGGCAAGAGTGACAGCCCATGACATCAAGGCCGCATTTGACTGAGTGGCATCAAGGAGCCCTAGCGAACCTGGAATCAATGGGTATCGGGGGGCAAACTCTCCGCTGGTTGGAGTCAGACCTGATACATAGGAAGATGGTTGTGGTTGTGGAGGGTCAGTCATTGCAGCTCCAGGACATTTCTGCAGAGTCCCTCAGAGTAGTGTCCTCGGCCCAACAATCTTCAATTGTTTCATCAATGACCTTCCCTCCATCATAAGGTCAGAAGTGGGGATGTTTGCCGATGATTGCACAATGTTCAGCACCATTTGCGACGACTCAGATACTGAAGCAGTCCAAAGAACAAAGAACAAAGAAGAGTACAGCACAGGAAACAGGCCCTTCGGCCCCTCCAAGCCCGTGCCGCTCCTTGGTCCAACTAGACCAATCGTTTGTATCCCTCCATTCCCAGGCTGCTCATGTGACTATCCAGGTAAGTCTTAAACGATGTCAGCGTGCCTGCCTGCACCACCCTACTTGGCAGCGCATTCCAGGCCCCCACCACCCTCTGTGTAAAAAACATCCCTCTGATGTCTGAGTTATACTTCGCCCCTCTCAGCTTGAGCCCGTGACCCCTCGTGATCGTCACCTCCGACCTGGGAAAAAGCTTCCCACTGTTCACCCTATCTATACCCTTCATAATCTTGTATACCTCTATTAGATCTCCCCTCATTCTCCGTCTTTCCAAGGAGAACAACCCCAGTCTACCCAATCTCTCCTCATAGCTAAGACCCTCCATACCAGGCAACATCCTGGTAAACCTTCTCTGCACTCTCTCCAATGCCTCCACGTCCTTCTGGTAGTGCGGCAACCAGAACTGGACGCAGTATTCCAAATGTGGCCTAACCAGCGATCTATACAGCTGCATCATCAGACTCCAGCTTTTATACTCTATATCCCGTCCTATAAAGGCAAGCATACCATATGCCTTCTTCACCACCTTCTCCACCTGTGTTGCCACCTTCAAGGATTTGTGGACTTGCACACCTAGGTCCCTCTGTGTTTCTATACTCCTGATGACTCTGCCATTTATTGTATAACTCCTCCCTACATTATTTCTTCCAAAATGCATCACTTCGCATTTATCCGGATTAAACTCCATCTGCCACCTCTCCGCCCAATTTTCCAGCCTATCTATATCCTGCTGCATTGCCCGACAATGCTCTTCGCTATCCGCAATTCTAGCCATCTTCGTGTCATCCGCAAACTTGCTGATTACACCAGTTACACCTTCTTCCAAATCATTTATATATATCACAAATAGCAGAGGTCCCAGTACAGAGCCCTACGGAACACCACTGGTCACAGACCTCCAGCCGGAAAAAGACCCTTCGACCACAACCCTCTGTCTCCTATGGCCAAGCCAGTTCTCCACCCATCTAGCCACTTCTCCTTGTATCCCATGAGCCTTAACCTTCTTAACCAACCTGCCATGTGGGACTTTGTCAAATGCCTTGCTGAAATCCATATAGACGACATCCACGGCCCTTCCTTCATCAACCGTTTTTGTCACTTCCTCAAAAAACTCCACCAAATTTGTAAGGCACGACCTCCCTCTTACAAAACCATGCTGTCTGTCACTAATGAGATTGTTCCGTTCTAAATGCACATACATCCTGTCTCTAAGAATCCTCTCCAACAACTTCCCTACCACGGACGTCAAGCTCACCGGCCTATAATTTCCTGGGTTATCCCTGCTACCCTTCTTAAACAACGGGACCACATTCGCTATCCTCCAATCCTCAGGGACCTCACCCGTGTCCAAAGAAGCGACAAAGATTTCCGTCAGAGGCCCAGCAATTTCATCTCTCGTCTCCCTGAGCAGTCGAGGATAGATGCCATCAGGCCCTGGGGCTTTGTCAGTTTTAATGTTCCCTAAAAAAACCTAACACTTCCTCTCTTGTAATGGAGATTTTCTCTAACGGGTCAACACCTCCCTCCGAGACACTCCCGGTTAACACGCCCCTCTCCTTCGTGAATACCGATGCAAAGTATTCATTTAGGATCTCCCCTATTCCCTTGGGTTCTAAGCATAATTCCCCTCCTTTGTCCCTGAGAGGTCCGATTTTCTCCCTGACAACTCTTTTGTTCCTAACGTATGAATAGAATGCCTTAGGATTCTCCTTAATCCTGCCTGCCAAGAACATCTCGTGACCTCTTTTTGCCCTTCTAACTCCCCGTTTGAGATCTTTCCTACTCTCTCTGTATTCCTCCAGAGCTCCATCTGTTTTCAGTTGCCTGGACTTAACGTATGCCTCCCTTTTCATTTTAATCAGATCCTCAATTTCCCTGGTTATCCACGGCTCTCGAATCCTACCTTTCCTATCTTTCCTTTTTACAGGCACATGCCTATCCTGCAGCCTTATCAATAGTTCCTTAAAAGACTCCCACATGCCAGACGCGGACTTACCCTCGAACATCCTCTCCCAATCAACATCCACCAATTCCTGCCTAATCCGGCTATAGTCAGCCTTCCCCCAATTTAGCACCCTGCCCGTAGGCACTCATCCTTGTCCATTACTATCCTAAAGTTAACAGAGTTGTGGTCACTATTTGCCACATGTTCCCCTACCGAAACTTTGACGACCTGACCGGGCTCATTTCCCAGAACTAGGTCCAGTATAGCCCCCTCTCTAGTCGGGCTATCTACATACTGTTCCAAAGAACCTTCCAGTACGCATTTTACAAATTCCTCCCCGTCCGGACCCCCAGCTCTAAGCACTTTCCAGTCTGTGCCAGGGAAATTAAAGTCCCCCACTACAACAACCCTATGTTTTCTGCACCTATCCAGAATCTCCTGACATATCCTTTCCTCCACTTCCCGTGGGCTGTTGGGTGGTCTGTAGTACACCCCCAGCATAGTGACTGCACCCTTCCTGTTTCTGAGTTCCACCCACAGCGACTCAGTACATGACCCCTCTAAGTTGTCTACCCTCTGCACCGCGGTAATATGCTCCTTAACTAATATCGCTACTCCCCCACCTTTTTTAGCCCCTCCTCTGTCTCGCCTAAAACACTTATACCCCGGAATATTCAGCTGCCAGTCCTGTCCTTCTTTTAACCAAGTTTCCGTCACCGCAACCACATCCAAATTCCGCATAAGCATTAAGGCCCTAAGTTCGTCTGTTTTACCCGTTACACTCCTCGCATTGAAGCAGATGCACTCCAGACCTCCAGGCCCAGTCAGGTCCTCCTCCTCCAGAGTGCTCCTCTTCTTAGCTAGCCTTGCCCTGGCCCCCAGCTCAACCCCAGCCTCAGTATTTACTGACCTCCTGTTTTGTTCCATGCCCAAATGCAACAAGATCTGGACAATATCCAGGCTTGGGCTGATAAGTGGCAAGGAATATTCATGCCACACAAATGCCAGGCAATGTTCATCACCAATTATAGACACTCTAACCACTGCTTCTTGACATTTAGAGTCATAGAGGTTTACAGCATGGAAACAGGCCCTCTGGCCCAACTTGTCCATGCCGCCATTTGTTTTTTAAACCCCTAAGCTAATCCCAATTGCCCGCATTTGGCCCATATCCCTCTATACCCATCTTATCCATGTAACCATCTAAATGCTTTTTAAAAGACAAAATTGTACCCGCCTCTACTACTACCTCTGGCAGCTTGTTCCAGACACTCATCACCCTCAGTGTGAAAAAATTGCCCCTCTGGACACTTTTGTATCTCTCCCCTCTCACCTTAAACCTATGCCCTCTAGTTTTAGACTCCCCTACCTTTGGGAAAAGATATTGACTATCCAGCTGATCTGTGCCCCTCATTATTTTATAGACCTCTATAAGATCACCCCTCAGCCTCCTACGCTCCAGAGAAAAAAGTCCCAGTCTATCCAGCCTCTCCTTATAACTCAAACCATCAAGTCCCGGTAACATCCTAGTAAATCTTTTCTGCACTCTTTCTAGTTTAATAACATCCTTTCGATAATAGGGTGACCAAAACTGCATAATGGTGTATTAATTAACTTAATGGTGTAACCATCACTAAATCCCCCACTGTCATCCTTGTGATTACCATTGACCAGAAACTCAACTGGACTCACCATATAAACACAGTGGCTACAAGAGCAGGTCAGAGGTAGGAATACTGTGGCGAGTAACTCACCCCTTGACTCTCCAAAGCCTATCCACCATCTACAAGGCACAAGTCAGGAGTGTGATGGAATATTCCCCACTTGCCTAGATAGGCTCAGCTCCAACAACACACAAGAAGCTTGACACCATCCAGGACAAAGCAGCCTACTTGATTGGCACCACATCTACAAACATTCAATCCGTCCACCACCAACGCTCAGTCACAGCAATATGTACTATCTACAAGATGCACTGCAGCAATTCACCAAATATCGTTAGACAACGCCCTCCAAACCCACGATCACTTCCATCTAGAAGGACAAGGGTAGCAGATAAATGTGAACACCACCATCTGCAAGTTCCCCTCCAGCCACTCACCATTCTTGGAATATAATGTCGTTCCTTCGTGGTTGTTGGGTCAAAATCTTGGAATTCCCTCCCTAATGGTATTGTGGGTTAACCCACAGAACATGGACTGCAGCGATTCAAGAAGGCAGCTCACCACCATCTTCTCAAGGCAACAAGGGATGGGCAATAAATGCTGGCCAGCCAGCGACGCCCATGTCCCACGAATGAATAAAAAAAAACATTTTGGCATCACCTCCGTTATCTTCTGTTCTCATTTGTCCTAAATATACAAACTTATCTATTTGTTCCAGTGTGACTACCCAGTTCAATCTAAGCTATAAGGAGTATAGTAGGGGGCTGAGAAACAGCCATGTGGGGCACCGATGTTGAGGACGATCGTGGTGGATGTGTTGTTGCCTATCTTTACTCATTGTGGTCTGTGGGTTAGGAAATTAAAGATCCAGCTGCAGAGGGAGGAGCCGAGGCTAAAGAGCCCCCTACTATACTCCTTATACACCTATGACTGTGCGGCCAAATTCCCCTCCAACTCGATTTTCAAGTTTGCTGATGACACCACTATAGTGGGTCGGATCTCAAACAATGATGAGACAGAGTACAGGAATGAGATAGAGAATCTGGTGAACTGGTATGGCAACAATAATCTCTCCGTCAATGTCAACAAAATGAAGGAGATTGTCATCAACTTCAGGAAGTGTAGAGGAGAACATGCCCCTGTCTCCATCAAGGGGGACGAAGTAGAAAGGGTCGAGAGCTTCATTTTTTTTAGGTGTCCAGATCACCAACAACCTGTCCTGGCCCTCCCATGCTGACACTATAGTTAAAGTCCACCAATGCCTCTATTTTCCCAGAAGACTAAGAAATTTGGCATGTCAGCTACGACTCTCACCAACTTTTACAGATTCACCATAGAAAGCATTCTTTCTGGCTGTATCACAGCTTGGTATGGCTCCTGCTCTGCCCAGGGATCACAGGAAACTACAAAAGGTAGTGAATATAGCCCAATCCATCATTCAAATCAGTCTCCCATCAATTGACCTTGCCTATGCTTCCCGCTGCCTCAGCAAAGCAGCCAGCACAATTAAGGACCCCACCCACCCTGAACATTTTCTCTTCCACCTTCTTCCATTGGGAAAAAGATGCAAAGGTCTGAGGTCACATACCAACCGACTCAAGAACAGCTTCTTCCCTGCTGCCATCAGACTTTTGAATGGACCTACCCTGCATTAAGTTGATCTTTCCCTACACCCTAGCTATAACTGTAACACTACATTCTGCACTCTCTCGTTTCCTTCTCTATGGACGGTATGCTTTGTCTGTATAGTGCACAAGAAACAATACTTTTCACTGTATGCTAATACATGCGACAATAATAAATCCAATCAAAAGTACACTTAATTCTCCGGTTGTCTGTGTACAGGTTGAATAATTTGGTGCTAGTACACAGCCTCGTCATTCCCCTCTCTTCATTTCAAACATATCTGATTGTCCATCTTCTAGCCCGATGTTCGCAATTTGTCCCAATAAAGGCTCTGGATAAATCTTACATCTTTACTGCCAATGGCACATTTCAGCAACATGTCTCTCAGCTTTTGGTAATAAACACAATCAAATACTTTTTAATAGTCAATGGAGTATATATATATATATAATAAGTGTTCTTGTTTATTTCTAGATGTTTATGGAAGATTGCTCCTAGGTCTAAAACCAGACTGTGTTTTACAAATTTCTGATTCCAATACGAACCAACTATTCATAAAATTGCAAAATATATTCCCTTATAATAATCTCCCATATGAGTCTGCTAACTAAGGATTCCCATGCCTTTCATTCTAAACTATTGAACTTTCCTGTTATGCTTTTCGGTACCTTGCAATATCTGAAATGTTAATCACAGTAAAATACTTCGAAATACATTTAAAATATCAATTGAGATGTCTTAAAATCACAGTTACTTGTTTTAATTCTCTTATTGCATTCACATAAGAACAAAGAACAAATAAAACTATAGCACAGGAACAGGCCCTTCAGCCCTCCAAGCCTGCACCGACCATGCTGCCCGACTTAACTAAAATCCCCTACCCTTCTGGGGACCATATCCCTCTATTCCCATCCAATTCATGTATTTGTCAAGACGCCCCTTAAAAGCCACTATCGTATCTGCTTCCACTACCTCCCCCAGCAACGAGTTCCAGGCACCCACTACTCTCTGTGTAAAAAATCTGCCTCGTACATCTCCTTTAAACTTTGCGCCTTGCATCTTAAATCTGTGCCCCCTAGTAATTGACTCTTCCACCCTGGGAAAATGCTTCTGACTATCCACTCTGTCCATGCCGCTCATAATCTTGTAGACTTCTATCAGATCGCCCCTCAACTTCTGTCGTTTCAGTGAGAACAAACCAAGTTTCTCCAACCTCTCCTCATAGCTAATGCCCTCCATACCAGGCAACATCCTGGTAAATCTTTTCTGTACCCTCTCCAAAGCCTCCACATCCTTCTGGTAGTGTGATGACCAGAATTGAACACTATATTCCAAATGTGGCCTAACTGAGGTTCTATAAAGCTGCAACATGACTTGCCAATTTTTAAACTCAATGCCCCGGCCAATGAAGGCAAGCATGCCGTTTGCCTTCTTGACTACCTTCTCCACCTGCATTGCCACTTTCAGTAACCTGTGTACCTGTACACCCAGATCCCTCTGCCTATCAATACTCTTAAAGGTCTGCCATTTACTGTGTATTTCCTATCTGTATTAGACCCTCCCAAATACATTATCTCACATTTGTCCGGAATGATAACTTACCCACATGTGGGTAAGTTATCATTATCATTCCTCTTCCTACTGTTAGCTTTGTCAGTGTCTGTATTCTGTCTAAAATAAGAGAAATCTAAAACAATCGCTTTCAGCTGCTCTACTTACTACTTCTTTCTATTCTGATTTTCAAGGTTAGTTTCATGAGAAAGCTTGTTCACTTGCAGCTTAGAGCTGTTGCTGTTGCTCTCTGCATGGGGTTTTTTCCTGTTCAAAGTATTTAAAAGTATTCTTTATTTCTGATATTGTAATGTTTGGTCCATCAGTTGCCTCCATATTTTGAGGCCTACAATGATTTGGATCATCATACAATTCACTTAAATGTTTTGTCCATCTTTTTGCTCCTGAGTTCCTCGCAAACAATACCTTACCATCTTTATCTTCTGTGAAGCCATCATTGATTAGCACTGCTGCCTCACAGCGCCAGGGACCCGGATTCGATTCTCGGCTTGGGTCACTGACTGTGTAGAGTTTGCACACTCTCCCTGTGTCTACGTGGGTTTCCTTCATAGCCTGAAAGACTTGCTGGTTAGGTGCATTGACCCGAACAGGCGCCGGAGTGTGGCAACCAGGGGAATTTCACAGTAACTTCATTGCAGTGTTAATGTAAGCCTTACTTGTGACTAATAAATAAACTTTAGCTTTATTTGTTGTTATCTCTTTCTTTCTATCTGTCAAATATTTCAACTTCTGGTGCATGACTCTCATGTTGTGATTTCTCTCTCATTTTGCAAATTCTTTCCAGCTCCAATACTTCCTCACACATCTCCTTATACCATTTCTCTTTAGCTGCCTACAGACATTCTTTATTTTCTTTTCAATTGCCTCATTCTGAGGTGTGCTTCTTTCCTTTCCCCTTTCTATCGTCATTACTTGCATCTCATCTGAGATCCACTCCTGTCTCTGTTTTTCCTTTTTTCTGTTCTGATATTTCTTTTGCAGCATGTTGTGTACTTGTTTAAATATTTTTCCATTTCTGGTTCTGTGGTCTCTATTTATCTTGTTTCCTCAGTTCTGAGAAATTCATACTTTTTTAATACTTTAAGAGTGACTGTCTCTCTGATGCTCACATCCTTCTACATGTCGAGGTTGAAATGGTCACATATTTTTTTTATTTTTTTGACATTTTCAGTTTCAGCTTAACTTTGCCAGAAGGAGGCATTAATCCTTTTCCATTAAGAACAGATCAAAAATTCCAGCATTTCCTAATTAACATAAATGCCTTTTGGCGAGAGCAAAAACAAGCATTACATTTTTCACCATTGTCTATCTGTCAGTGCTGCTGCCCTCTCTGGTGTTTCTAAGAATTGCAACCTGTGTGGCTGCAGCCACTGAGAACGAAACATCGAAAATAGGAGCAGGAGCAAGCCATTCGGCTCTGAGTCTGCTCCACTATTCACTTTGACTATGGCTGATTATCTAACTCAATCGCCTGATCCTGACTTCCCCCACATTTTTTCATCCCTCTTAACTCAACTTGTATCTAACTGCTTCTTGAAAACATACAATGTTTTGGCCTCGCCTACTTCCTGCGGTAGCGAATTCCACAGGCTGACCACTCTGTGGGTGCAAAGAATCCTCCTGATCTGTGCCCTAAACCATCTAGCCTGTATCCTCAAACTGTGACTCACGGCTCTTGACACACCACCATCGGGAACATCCTTCTTGCATTGACCCTGTCTAATCCTGTTAGAATTTTATCGGTTTCTATGAGATTTCCCCCCTCATTCTTCTGAACTCCAGCGAACACAATTCTAACCGGCTCAATCTCTCTCCAAACGTCAGTCCACCATCCCAGGAATCAGCCTGGTAATCCTTCTCTGCACTCCCTCCAGAGCAAGAGCATCTTTCCTCAGATAAGGACACCAAAACTGCACACAATGGGTGGGATTTTGCGGCCTTGCTCGGGTGAGATCGTAAAATCCCGCCCGAGGCCAACAGAGATTTCTGTTCTGGGAATCTTGCCCGGCCTGGTGGTAGAGTTTCGGCGAATATTCTAAGTGTGGCCTCACCAATGTCGTATATAATTGCAGCAAGTCATCCCTGCTCCTGGCCTTAAATCCTCTCACAATGAAGACATGGTGGCACAGTTGTTAGCACTGCTGCCTCACAGTGCCAGAGACTGGGGTTCAATGCCGGCCTGAGGTGACTGACTGTGTGGAGTTTGGACATTCTCCTCCTTTCTGCACGGGTTCCCTTGGGATGTTCCGGTTTCCTCTCACACTCCAAAGATGGGCAGGTTGGGTTGATTGGCTATGATAAATTTCCCTTTAGTGTCAGGGGGATTAGCAGGGTAAATTTGTGGGATTATCAGGTTGAGGCCTGAGTGGAATTGTTGCTGGTGCCGGCTCAAAGGGTCGAATGGATTCTATGATTGTAAATGTTAGATGGGTTGAGGATAACCAACGATATTTTGGAGTAAAAGGATGTATTGTTTTACTTTGGGCAGAAAATAACTTAATCTCAAGAAACTATAGTGAAATGACATGAAATTAGATTGAATGGCAAATTGCAATAGTAAATTGTAATGGCAGAAAACAATAAAATAGAAAGTTGAAGAACAGGGTATGGTAGATAGATAGATGGTAGGTTCAATTCAAATATGCATATGTTTTTGATTTGATTTATTATTGCCACATGTATTAGCATACAGTGAAAAGTATTGTTTCTTGCGCGCTATACAGACAAATCATACCATTCATAAAGAAGGAAAGGCGAGAGTGCAGAATGTAGTGTTACAGTCATAGCTAGGGTGTAGAGAAAGATCAACTTAATGCAAGGTAAGTCCATTCAAAAGTCTGACAGCAGCAGGGAAGAAGCTGTTCTTGAGTCGGCTGGTGTGTGACCTCAGACTTTTGTATCTTTTTCCCGACAGAAGAAGGTGGAAGAGAGAATGTCCGGGGTGCGCGGGGTCCTTGATTATGCTGGCTTCTTTGCCGAGGCAACGGGAAGTGTAGACAGAGTCAATGGATGGGAGGCTGGTTTGCGTGATGCATTGGACTACGTTCACGACCTTTTGTAGATCCTTGAGATCTTGGGCAGAGCAGGAGCCATACCAAGCTGTGATACAACCAAAAAGAATGCTTTCTACGGTGCATCTGTAAAAGTTGGTGAGAGTTGTAGCTGACATGCCAACTTTCCTTAATCTTCTGAGTCTGCTGTTCATCTGCCATTAATTTTTCATGGATGTGGCTGTTGCTGGCAAGGTCAGTATTTGTTGCCCATCCCTAATTGCCCCAGAACTGAACTTATTAGGCCATTTCAGAGGATGGAGTCAATGGCTGGAGTTACATACTGGGTAAGGGTGGCAGAGATCCTTCCCCGTCAGGGATTAGTGAGTCAACTGGGCTTTTACAGCAATCGCTGTAATTTACATTTATATTCCAGATCTATTAATTGAATTTAAATTCCATCGATTGCCATGGTGGGATTTGAACCCATGTCCCCAGATACGTCCACTTATTTCCAAGTGAGAGTAAATCCTGTCTCGAAGAATCCTCTCCAATAATTTCCCAATCACTGACGTTAGGCTCACCAGCCTGTAATTACCTGGATTATCCTTGCTACCCTTCTTAAACAAAGGAACAACATTGGCTAAACTACAATTCTCTGGGACCTCCCCTGTACCCTGTGAAGAGACAAAGATTTCTCTCAAGGCCCCAGCAATTTCCTCCCTTGCATCTCTCTATATTCTGGGGTATATCCCATCAGGCCCAGGGGACTTGTCTACCTTAATGTTTCTCAAGAACCCCAATATCTCCTCCTTTGTGACCTCAACATGACCCAAACTATCTACATACCCTTCCCCAGACTCGCCATCCACCAAGTCCTTCTGTTTGGTGAATACTGATGCAAAGTACTCATTTAATACCTTGCCCATTTCCTCTGGCTCCACGCATAGACTCCCTCCCCTATTCTTGAGTGAGCCTACCCTCTCCCTGCTACCCTCTTGCTCTCTATATATGTATAAAATGCCTTGGGATTTTCCTTAATCCTGCTGGCCAATGACTTTTCTTGACCCCGTTTTGCCCTCCGAACTCCTTGCTTTTCTTTCTACTTTCCTTGTATTTCACACTTGCTTCGTGTGTTCCCAGCCTCCTAGCCTTGACAAATGCTTCCTTTTTCTCTTTGACTAGGCTCATAATATCTCTCGTTATCCAAGGTTCCCGAAACTTGCCATACTTATCCTTCATCCTTATGGGAATGTGCCGGTCCTGAATTCCTATCAACTTCCACCTGAAAGCCTCCCACATGCCAGAGGTTGATTTGCCCTCAAGCATCTGCCCCAATCTACATTCTCCAGTTCCTGCCAAATATTGCCGTAAATCCACACAGGTCCTATCCCCATGACCCCACTTATTTACCCTGCCAGTCTGCTCAGGCAATTTAGCATAGCCAATCAACCTAACCTGGACATCTTTGGACTGTGGGAGGACACCGGAGCACCCAAAGGAAACCCATACAGACATGGAGAAAATGTGCAAATTCCACACTGACTATGACCCGAGGCCAGAATTGGACCTGGGTCCCTGGCGCTGTGAGGCAGCAATGCTAACCACCGTGCCACCCAGTTTTCCATCTCCCCATTTCTTTTGTCAGTGATAGTTTGCTATTGTTTTCCGCTCTCAGGATGCAGGACCCAAGGCTATCTAAACCTGAACAGGAATCAAGCCTGCACTGTTGGAGTCATTCTCAATTAAACACTGGCCATATGGCCAACTAAGCTAATCAGCCACATGCAACATAATACATTTAAAAAATAGAATTCAGTAAAGCCTTAAAAGGCAAAAACTTAGACAATTGTTATCCTTGAGACACTGCTATTCTGAAGAGAACTCTGCATTGTAAACTTATTTGATTCTAAAGTATCAGGAATGTTAGCCTGTGTTGACAGAATCAACAGTGCAGGGAAAAACAGAACTGTGAGCTATTTCTCTCCCAAGTAGAGATGTCAAGCCATGTACAGATTCAACTGTGAATCTGGCTAAGGTCATGTCTTGTGAAGAACACCCAGGCCAGTGAGAATGGAGAATTTGGCACTCAGCCAAAGCTCACAATATATTTTTCTCTGAAACCTGTGGGAAATGAATTGCTTTACTTTTAACTTTTCTGACATAGGGCTTTGCATATCTGATGGATATGGCTCGAAACAACTCAAAATATGTAGCTGGATTTGTTGGCGCACAGCTCAGAACTGAGATTCAATCACATCTAAAGAAATATATTCAAAATGACTGTTGCCATGACTTTACCTGATCAAAAATCTATGGTTCTATTATAAAAGTAATAGGTGGGATTTTATGGCCTCGTTCGTAAAATCCAGCTCGAGGTCAACGGGCCTTCCCATTGTCCACCCCTCCTCGCTCTGATTCCCGTTGGGGGCGGGGGTGGTAGAATTCTAGCGAACATGACAGACTTCTTCAACAACAAAAACAGAAAATGCTGGAAAATCTCAGCAGATCTGACAACATCTGTGAAGAGAGAACAGCGCCAATGTTTCAAGTCTGGATGATCCCTCGTCATAGCTGAAAATGGGACAAAATGTATACTGTAAGGGTGAGGGGAGGGGGGTGTATAGACAAAGATGTCACAGACAAAAGGCAAAGGGAATGTAAATGATAATGATCCTGGCTAAAAAGGGTATTAATAGCAGCCCATTAAGAGATCGGAATGTGTAAATGGCAGAACAATGGTGCAGAATGTCAAAGGACAACCTGATGAATGTGGATAAGACCCTACTTGGGTGGGGTGGGAGGAAGGGAGGGGAGGCAAAATGATTAATGGGGATCCTGTAGATATAGTGTATCTGGACTTCCAGAAGGCAATTTGATAAGATGCCGTACCAAAGGTTAAGACACAGCTAAGATCCTATGGGGTTGGGGGTAATATATTAGCTTGGTTAGAGGACTGGCAAACCAACAGAGTGGCAATTATTAGTGGGCCACAGAGGTTCGGTCCTCGGACCCCAACTATCCATTTTGGTCAGAGGAATAAAAAACAACTTATGATCTAAATGGAGAGAAACTTCAAAATGCTTCAGTGCAGAGGATTCCGGGTGTCCTCGTGCATGAATCACAGTAAGTTAGTACGCAGGTGCAGCAGGTAACAGGGAAGGCCAGTGGAATTTTGGCATTCATTGCTAATGGAATAGAGTATGAAAGTAGGGAAGTGCTGTTACAATTGTATAGGACATTAGTGAGACCACATCTGGAGTACTGAACACAGTTTTGGTCTCCATACTTGAAAAAGGATGTAAAAGCATGAGAGGCGGTTCAGAGAAGGTTCACTATATTGATTCCAAGGGCAGTAAGTAGCCTCACAACACCTCACCTGATGAAGGAGCAGCGCACTGAAAGCTCGTGCTACCAAATAAATCTGTTGCACTTTAACCTGGTATTGTGAGACTTCCTACCGTGCCCACCCCAGTCCAACGCCGGCATCTCCACATCATTGATTCCAGGGATAAAGGACATGTTTTATGAAGAGAGATTGAGAAGGTTAGGCCTATATTCCTCTTGTTGAACATTCTAGAATGGGAGACCATAGTTTTATGCTAAGGAGCGGCAGATTTAAAACAGAAATGTGGAGGAATTACTTCACTCAAAATGTCGTGAATCTGTGGAAATCTCTACTCCAGTGTGCAGTGGATACTGGAACACTAAACAAATTTAAGGAGGAGATAGGTAGGTTTTTAATTAGTTGTGGGATGAAGGAGCAGGCAGGAAGGTGGAGATCAGCCCTGATCATATTGAATTGTGGGGCAGGCTTGAGGGATTAAATTGCCTACTCCTACTCCAGTTCTGATTTATGTTCCTATGTTTACATAGAACATAGAACAGTACAGCACAGAACAGGCCCTTCGGCCCACGATGTTGTGCTGAGCTTTATCTGAAACCAAGATAATAAGTGATCTTTCAAAACAGAAATCATGGAGACATGACAAGCAGTCTGATCTATCTTTTGTAATGTAGTCTTGAAAATAACTTTATTTTCCTTTGTTGGTTTACTTTTTTGAATTTGTTCATGGGATGTGGGCACCGCTGGGCCTTGAACTGAATGGCTGGCTAGGCCATTTCAGAGAGCATTTTTAAGAGTCAACTACATTGCTGTGAGATCTGGAGCCAGATGGGTAAGAACAAGCAGATTTCCTTTTATTAATGAATCAGACTTTTTACAACAATCGACAATGGTTTCATGGTTATTATTAAACTTTAATATTGAATTCAAATGTTACCATCAGCTTTGGTGGGTTTATGAACCCAGGACCCCAGAGAAATATCCTCGGTCCCTGGAATACTAGTCCAGTGATAATACCACCATGCCTCCACATCCCCATATTGCCTTCGGATTTAGAACAAAATGAATAAAAATGAAATCAGGAGATCATTTCCGAGCGAGTGATAACTCCCAAGGCTATCCGCAGAATAGGCCACTTAGCCGAGCAGCTCTATGCCAGTTTATGCTCCACATGAGCCTCTCCCCACTTTACTGTACCTCACCCTTTCCTTCTATTCCTTTCTTCTTCAGCTACTTATTTAGCCTCCCCTCAAATGCATCAATGTCATTTTCCCCAACCACTCCATTTGACAGCAAGATCCACATTGTCACAAATCTCCAGGTTAAAACACACCGTCATGTCTCCATGATTTTTGTCTTGTTGGGCAGATTCCTCACGGTCCAACGAAAGAGGATAAATTAAGCAAGTTAAAGTTAAAGCTTATTTATTAATCACAAGTAACCCTGCAATGAAGTTCCTGTGAAAATCCCCTAGTTGCCACACATGCAAACTCCACCCAGACAGTGACCCAAGCAGGAAATTGAACCTGGGATCCTGGTGCTGTGAGGCAGCAGCGTTGACAACTGTGCCACCGTGCCACCCCAAGCAAGGGTCACTACTGGATGAATGCGTGCCCAATTTATTGAGCTCCAATTATAGGAATTAATGACCAAAAAGAACATCAGGGGAACTACAAATTGATTGTCCAAGCTGGAATTTCTGATAAATTTGCCTTCTCCTTTTGATTAACTCATTGCCTTATGCTGGGTTTAATCACAAAATAGTTTAACCAGCTTTTGTTTTCATCTGTTTAAAAACATCAAGCTCGATGCCCGGACATAATGAAACAGTTGGCATTGCAGAAATAAAGAACAGGAACAACCGGGGTACCAGCAATGTAGAAATCTGTGTTGGCATTGAAGTTTGACCTCCACTGCAAGTTGATGCTGGGAATATCTCAGCTCCATTTCACTGTTGTGCATCAGTCCAAAATTCCACGCTACTCCCACATTACTCCCATCTTCTGTGCCTCTCGTCCAGGCTCTTTTAACGTAATAAACAATTTTTTTAAAATGACAGATGTAAAAAAAGTACTTGCTGATTCATCCAGCCTGTCTCATACCATTGTGATGTCGACTGTGTCAGAATACAGATCAGTTACCCTGTGCCCAATCCATGGAGCTTCAGACCCGCTGTCCCACTGAGAAAACATGCAACCTCTTTGTGATGATGAAAAATCAGATAAAATTGCAGATCAATTAGGAAAAGATATCTGCAAATTTCTTCCCTGACATCCTTAAGTGATCAAAGCTAGTTCAAAAGACCACTTTAATCCTATTATATTTGGAACAATGGGCTGAATTTTATGCCCCCCACCTGCCCCATTCCCCCCTCTCCCCTCCTCCAATCCTGTCCCTCTCATCCCCTTCCCTCCCCTCCCTATCCCAGCTCACCAGGAGAAACGTCAGTCCTGAACTGACTGACTTTTAATATGTCCCCTCCATGTAACGCTCCCCAGTCAGCCTTAGTGAGGTGATCTTCTGACCCCTCCCCTCAATGGGGGGAAATCAGCAGAACTGAGTACTGAGCACTGCTGGGACTGCAAAGAGTTCCTGGGATGAAGAGGACATGGACTCCGGACGCAGATTCGGGATTTTGGATGGGGAGGAATTGCGAGGAGTTCGAAGTGGTGGCACGTTTCGAAGGCCAGGCGGGAAGGTACAAAGTGGGTGTGTGTTTGAGGCGGGGGGTGGGGGGGGGGGGGGGGTGGGGGAAGGGGGGCGGGGTGCGGGGAGTGCACCCAATGTGCACAGGGTGCTTTCTTAAGGAGGTAACCCCTTCCTTCCTATCCCTTCACTAAACCTGGTGAGAAAACCGCCCACTTTAGTCCGTTTCCTGCCAGCCAGTGTATTGTGGTCAGCAATAATTGGCCACCTAAGGACCTCACTAGGCCTAAGGGTAGGTGGGTTAGTGGGTGCCTTATTCCCTCTAACCACCCCCGTTTTAATCTGACAGAGTTGGGGATGGGTGGCCAAATTCCTATTTTACACATCCGCTCCCCATCGCAAACACATTGATGAGGCAAAGCTGTAACATCAAGCACAATGCCACCATCCAATACTTGCCAACTTGAATCCTGTAGCACGTGTAAGTTGACAGGAAAGTCTGGGCTGACCACTGGAACGCCAGTCCTCTGAGACATTCTTTGAGATGTTGCTTTATATTGGTAGTTAAGTACTATCTGTATCTATAATTAATAGAGGAAATCCGTTGTCTGTTCTGTCAGCTAGAACTATCGGCTGTTCAAGATTTGCATAAGGGGCACTGAAATGAATGATCAAGTGGCATGGGATAGTGGAACGCTGCTGTCTTAGCAAAAAAAGTTTATTTATTAGTGTCAAAAGTAGGCTTACATCAACACTGCAATGAAGTAACTGCGAAAATCCCCTAGTCATCACACTCTCATGTCTATTCGGGTACACTGAGGGAGAATTTAGTATGGCCACTGCACCTAACCAGCACATCTTTCAGACTGTGGGAGGAAACCGGAGCACCCCGAGGAAACCCACGCAGACACGGGGAGAACATGCAGATTCTGCACAGCCAGTGACCCAAGCCGGGAATCATTCCAGGTCCCTGGAGCTGTGAGGCAGCAGTGCTAACCACTGCGCCACCATGCCTCCCAACTCTGCCAACACGCCGCCCATACTAGGACACAGTCTGCCAAAACAAAATGAACTTCTGACCTTTACCAAAATAACATATTGCTAATATTCCCAGGTGAGCATTGGGCTGACGGTCATGAATACAGGTTGTATCGAAAGGCTTTGAAAGTGTTAGTGGGATCAGCAGCCTTGCAACTGTCTGTCAAAGGTTTAAAATTGCATTCAAAGCAGTTAGACCAAGCAATGAATGGCAGAAGCTTTTGTATTGTTTAAGCTTTGGGGCCGGAATTCTCCAGCCGTTCAAGTTGGCGGAATTCTCTGGTCCCACCGGCAGCACACCCCCACCTGTGGGTTTCCCGCCGGCATGAGGTGACGTCAATGGAAATTCCCATTGACAGCGGTGGAACCAGAGAATCCCTCTGCTAGCAAACAATGAGCCACCGCTTGCCGGTGGGAAGCACACAGCTGGGAGGCCAGAGAATTTTACCCCAGATGTTCCCTCCGCTGTCAATGGCTTTGATTTGATTTATCATTGTCACATGTATAATGCTGAATATCAGGAACGACCATACCCTTGGAACAGGAAATCCCCCGGAAATGGCAAGGGCAGCAGGGAATCAGGACAGCAACGTCCAAAGAAATTTATGCCTCCACAAACTGGCAGGCAGGTCTATTTCAGGCAGGGTTGCCAACCATGATTCTGGGCAGAATCTTCCAGCCCCGACTGCCACCGGGACTGTCTGGTCCCACCGAGGTCGTTCCCGCCATCCCCCGCCCCCCCCCAATGGCATGTTATCCAGCATGGCGAGTCAGCCATGAAAAAGTCCGGAGACTGGTGGGATCAGTTAATCCCATTGGTAGCCAATGTCTCACTGTATCAGCTGTGGTAAAACTCGCCATGGAGAGATGGGCACTGAAAAATCCTGGCTGAACTGTATTCCTGGATGTTGCATTACACGCTCCAAGTAACATGGCCATCATTTTAACGCACTGCCTTCCTATGCCAGTTGGAAAGTAAAGACTCATTACCCAATTGAATGATGCTTGACTGCCAGCCCGTGTTTTTTCCCCATTTTCAATATTTTTATATCTGATGGAGGGTAATATTTAAAGAAAAAGACGAAAACATTTTTTTAAGTACCCGATGATTTTTTCCAAGATTGCACATGGCAGTGTCCTGGAGATTGATCTCTGATTCGTGGAGATTCCAGGGTAATCCTGGAGAGTTGGCAACCCTAGATTTAGGCCAGAAAACCTAGGCCCAAGCCTTAGAAACCATAGAAACCCGACAGTGCAGAAGGAGGCCATTCGGCCCATCGAGTCTGCACCGACCACAATCCCACCCAGGCCCTACCCCCACATATTTATCCGCTAATCCCTCTAACTACGCATCTCAGGGACAATTTTAACCTGGTCAATCAACCTAACCTGCACATCTTCTGAAGTCTTTACTATTTTGTGACTAATTGAAGTTCGTAACAACACGGTATCAGAATTGGAAATAGCACATAATGAAGGAGGTTTGGAAAAAAAAAAGTTAACTTTGAATAGTTACATGAACTTACCGAGGAAGAAGATGAGATTTTACTTGATAAAATCCAGACACCATGCAGGGTTGATGGCCTGTACCTTGCTGCTTTCTAGGCATGAGGCAGACATTTAACTTTGAAATTGAAAATTTAAATACTAAGCACAGGAAATTCAGTCACTATTGAGTTATCTAAATCTATTAAAATAGCCATTTCCGACATAGCTAAATTTTGTGACATCTCACCAGAAATTAGAAAAGCTTTAAAAGATTGTGGGAAAATTCCAAGATTTTATTAAGAGCTGCCACTTTAATTACTTCAGTGGGCCAATGTTTGGCAATGTTATTTGATCTGGAAGGAATTTTGCAATAATCCATGTTATGGCATTACTGTTAAAATTGATTTAGCGCTTAACTCTTCAGGTGCAAGAGAACTCCTGTTAGAATATTCAACAGTAGTAATGTTTACATTACAGTGGGGTGGCACGGTAGCACAGTGGTTAGCACTGCTGCTTCACAGCTCCAGGGACTCGGGTTCGATTTCCGGCTTGGGTCACTGTCTGTGTGGAGTTTGCACATTCGCCCCATGTCTGTGTGGGTTTCCTCCGGGTGCTCCGGTTTCCTCCCACAGTCCAAAGCTGTGCGGGTTAGGTTGATTGGCCATGCTAAATTGCCCCTTAGTGTCCCGGGATGTGTAGCTTTGAGGGATTAGCGGGTAAATATGTAGGGATATGGGGATAGGGCCTGGGTGGGATTGTGGTCGGTGCAGACTCGATGGGCCGAATGGCCTCTTTCTGCACTCTAGGGTTTCTGTGATTCTAATGAGTTATCACTCATCAAATCATACATTTGTTTTGATCCCAGATTAATTTTCAGTCAATGCACTCTGGCAAGGGTCTTTGCTGATCAGATTTCAAGCTGTCATGAGCTTTCACACAAGAGTTGTGGTGTTTTGGGGAGTGGGGGTGAGTGGTGGGTTGGTGCCAGCAGGCAGGGCATCATTTCATTCAAGATGGCTACTTTGAGTGGCAGCCTTATTCTGTCTTGTAAGATGATGGTTTGGGCTGTGGTGGGCAACTCCGTAAGAAAGACCAGCTGGTGTGGTTCAGCAGCCTCACTCTGGTGAGACATCTCTGCTGTATTTACTACAGAGGAAGACCGTGGGCCGAGGAGGTACATGACTCACTGGTCTCTTCTTTCTCTGAGCCCTCTTCTCGAACACCTGAGCTTTATGTTTCTGCTCACCTCTCCCGCTGCCCTTCCAAATAGCCATCCTCCAGACGTGACGGCTTCACATTGGCAGCTGCCTGTGCCAGTCTCCACCATCTACATATCTTGCTTGCAGGTATCTGTGTAGTTGAGGTATGGGCACCCAGTGGGTGGTAATTCAGTTCACTTGACATAAGGGCCAGAATTTTCTGGCGGTTCACATTCTGGTCCTTCTGATGGCACACCCCCACCCTGGGTTTTCCGGTAGTGAGGGGTGCATTCAATGGAAAACCCCGTTAATAACGGTGGGGCCAGTAGATGCCTCTGCCAGCTAATGGCGGGCCACCTCTCCCATCGCAAAACACGCGGTGGGTTGTCCAGAAAATCCCGTGCAAGGGCTTTGGGTATGCGGCTATCAACCATCCAATGAGAGTGGCAGAACTAGTGCAGATGGCATTGGTTTAGGGATGAGTGTATGCTGGTGTACTCATTCTCCAGGACCTATTGAGTTGATGGCCTGGTTCTGTTAAGAGGATACATATGAGACAGGGAAGAACGCTGAGGATGCAGGATTGGTATTCTCTCATTTTGGTGTTCTCGGTCAAATTGCTGTTCTACACTCACTTTCTCAGCTTTGGTTGGTTTCCATGATTAACAATTTCATTTTGATTGGCAACTTGGTAAATCAATCCTCAACATAGAGGGCCAGAGGCAGCCCTGATGTGGAAGCGGCCACTTCATTTTCAGTCACTGAATCTTATTTGAATTGACTGATAACTGGGAGAAGCTGCAGTGGTCCCTGGCTCCACAGCACTTCTTCTTCTGTTGGAAGCTACCTGTTGTGATCAGCCCCCTCCCACCTTCCTACCCTGCCCCCCACCCTTCCCAGGACTAACCTCAGAGCCACTACAAAGAGGCAACTGGCCAGAAATTTGATTGTTCTGTCAGGTGAGCTGACAGGTTTTAACAGATTACCGTTGAGTGTTTGAGTTGAAGCTCACAGGCCCTCTCAAGATTCATGAGCCATTGTCTTCAAGTACTGGGATCTCCTATGTTTCCCTTTGCTGTTTGATAACCAAGTTAAATGGATTTCTAGGCCTGGGTATCTAACATGTATCTCAGGCTTTTCATGTTTCGCCTTTTCTGTGAATCCTCGGACCTCAAACACAAGATTTCATGGGAACAAAGTAAGAGCAAGCTAAAATGTCAGTGAACTCTGAGTGACCTTTCACAACACATTTTTAGAAGATGAGCAAAGCCTAGCATGTCATTGACAGCCTGAATAACAATGTTATTATGCTGAACTAACACAGCCAAAGTCAACAAATAACACTCTGTGCCTATAAAATGGTGCAACTTATTAAAGTTCTTCAAGTTGAAGTTTATTTATTAGTCACAAGTAAGGCTTACATTAACGTTGCAATGACGTTACTGTGAAGTTCCCCACATGAGCTGTTGAATAATAGACATTGTACTAAAAACTCTGGCTAAATAATTTTAAGGGAGATATTTACATGGCTATGGGGTAAGAATAGGGACGTGGGACTAATTCAATGGATCTTTCAAAGGGCCAGCACAGACACAAAGGGCTGAATGGCCT